>NW_006921618.1:15152913-15166193 GCF_000298275.1 Orycteropus afer afer | reverse complement strand
TTCAAACCCACCAGCCACTCCTTGGAAGGAAGGTTGGGCAATCCTACTTCCGTAGTGATACTGCCTCAGAAACCCAAGGAGGGGTCGCTATGAGTCAGGGTTGACTCGACGGCACATAACAACAACAACAACAACATAGACATTTAAAATGGCTGCACCCTCGATTACTTAAAATATCCAAAATGGCTGCCACATGTAAACAATCAAAATGGCTGCGCCCTCCGGAGAGCAGAAAGTCAACAGCTCAAGTTGTCTCCCTCCTTGCTGTTTCCCTTCCTAGTCATTGGCCACCAGCACAGTCGTCCCTGCCGCCCTTGGTGACCAGGGCTGATCGTTAAGTCAATTCTCAGGTCCCAACACCACTTGGAAATATTCAGGCTGTTGGTCCCATCATAGTAGCTGACAGTCTGCAGCTCTTACCATTTTGAATACTCACTGTTTTCATTCAGGTTTTTCCACTAGTTGGTGCCTAATCCACTTCTGTATAGTTCCCTACAACACTTAGGGCTCTAGGATTATCTTCTGTATCTCCGTCTATTGGTTTTTCTTTTCTTTGTTGAAAAGGGTCTGTGTCGCTTATCTGCCTATTCCTCCATCTTACTGGAAGTCTCTTTATGTGTTTTTAGCTCTGAACCTCCAAATAAAGTTTAATCCAAATCAAAGTCTAACTCACCGCCATGGAGTCGTATCCGACTCATAGAGACCCTTCCTTGGGTTTCCGAGGCGGTATTACTATGAAGTAGATTACCCCACTTTCCATCCGAGGAGTGGCTGGTGGGTTTGAACTGCCAGCCTTCTGGTTGGCAGTCAAATGCCTTAGACACTACGTCCCCAGAGCTCCTAAATCAAAGTCTTATCATATTGAAAATAACCACTATTACAGGTGGGAAAATTTTTATTTTCATCTGACAGACACTAATGGTCTAATCCAATACATAATACAAACAAATAAAAAACAAAGGTAAATTTAACTAAAAGACATTATTTACACTAAAGGAGAAAATGATAACCTATCTAATGATAATGACAATTAAGTCATCTCAATATCTTACTGTGACAAGTTTATATTGTTTTTATATAGCTACAAGGAAAATTACCTGACTTTTTAACCCTTTTGTGATCTGTAGGACATATATCATCTACCAACATTTTTAGCCTCTCAGGTTTTTTGAGAGGCTACTATCCTAGTTGTAGCACATACTACTTCCTGGTAGGGATGTGTATAAGTGCAAGAGTTTGAAGAAATAGGCCTCACTCCACAAATCCTACCACCAGACTCCACTTGGGACATATGTGCCCCACATAATTGTATCAAAATCCTTATTACCTAAAAAAAAAAAAAAAAATCCCTCCCTGATTTCAGCATGCCTTCCATTACTGAAAGCATATGGTATCAACAAAAAATTCAAAGCAGAAAATAACCTGGTTATGAAAGAATACAGCCACTAAATTTCAACAGTAAAGCTTTAAGCTAAATTGAAAATGAGTACTAAATATCAAAGGTAAAATCTTTTGTCATGATATACATAAAACCCACTGCCATCGAGTAGATTCTGATTCATAACAACTCCATTTGGGTTTCCAAGGCAGTAAATCTTTATAGAAGTAAGATTGCCCCATCTTCCTGCCATGGAGCAGCTGGTGGGTTTGAACTGCCAACCTTCTAGCTAGCAGTCAAATGCCTTAGGCACTGCACCACCACTGCTCCTTACAGTATACATAAAAACCAAAACCCAAACTCACTGTCATCAAGTCAATTTGACTCATAGCTACCTGGTTTTCCAAGGCTGTCTCTAAGGAAATAGACTGCCCAATCTTCCTTCTGAGGAGCACCGGCTGGTTGGTTTGAACTGCCAGCCTTCTGGTCAGCAGTCAAATGCCTTAGGCACTATATATAGTATACATTCAAAACCAAAAACCAAACACACTGCCCTCGAGTCGGACCTGACTCATAGTGACCCCTTCTTGGGCTTTCAAGGCGGTATCTCCACAGAAGTAGATTGCCCAACCTTCCTTCCAAGGAGTGGCTGGTGGGTTTGAACCAGCAGCCTTTTGGTCAGCAGTCACATACTTTAGGCGCTACACCACCAGAGCTCCCATAGTATACATAGTGGCTAAGAATTCAAACTCTGAGTTAAGACTGCCTATATCAAATTCCTGGTTTCATGCTTCCTAGCTACATGATCTGGAGCAAGTGGTCCACTCTGCTGTGCCTTGGTTTCCTTACCTAAAAAATGGGAATAACAAGATAACACTCATATGGCTGTTGCGAGAATGAAATGAGATAATATAAAACCAAATTTAGAACAGTGTCTGGTACATAAAAGCACTCAATTAAGGGTAGCTATTATTATCAAACTCAAGTCTATGAAAAAATGTACTTAGCAATGATAAAAATCAATTAAGCACATACTGAATGCCAACTAAATATTCACTGCTGTGCCAGGCACTGTAGCTAAAGAAGAATGTATAATGCATGGCCTCTTGCCCCACAAAACAAAATAATTGCTAGCACTTCTTAAGTACTTACTACACCATGAGGAGCTGTGGTGACATTGTAGTTAAAACATTTAGCTGCTAACCAAAAGCTTGGCAGTTAGAACCCACCAGCTGTTCTTCACAAGGAAGATGAGTTCCCTATGGAGCAGTTCTACTCTGTTCTAAAGGGTTGCCGAGTCAGAATCAACTCAATGGCACTGGGTTTTGGTTGTAGTTTTTTTCTTTTTTTTTTTTTTACTATGCTACATGAGTTGGAAACGACAGCAACAGGTATGCTACAGGTATAGTGTTATTGATTCAAATTGTGCCCCCAAAAATTATGTATTATAAATCCTAACATCTATGCCTGAATCTCAGGTGGGAATGGGTTGTCTTTGTTATTTTAAAGGGATAGGATGAGTGCAAGATGTGTGTTTAGTCACTCTCTTTTGAGATATAACTCATTATCACCGAGTCAATTCCAACTCATAGCAACCTCCATTGGGTTTCCGAGGTTGTAATCTTCCTTCTACGGAGTACCCGGTAAGTTTGAACCACTCATGTTCTAGTCAGCAGCCAAATGCCTTACCCACTATGCAAACAGAGCTCCTTCTTTTGAGATACAGGAGAGATTAAACTAGCAAGTGAGAAGCAGAGGTGGGGGAAGAGAAATGCCAAGCCACATGAACATTGCCCAGGAGCAGAAGATCAAAGAGACAAGGACCTTCTCCAAAGTTGACAGGGCGGGAAAGCCCCCTCACCGCCCCCAACGAGCCAGCACCCTGAATTCAGACTTCCAGTCTCCTGTGAGAAAATAAGTTTCTGTTTGCTAAAACCACCCATTTATGACATTTCTGTTATAGAAGCAGTAGATACCAAAGACACACAGTTTTAAGCACTTTACATAAATTACCTCATTTAATCTTCACAACCCTATAGACATTATTAACTCCATTTTATAAATGAGGGAACTGAGAAACAGACAGATAAGGTAACAGCAGATGCTCAGATTCAGTCTGACTCCTGAGCCTACCCATCTAACTACTAAACTATAATGGAGGGTGTGTGTTAAGTATCTACTGTGTGCCAGCACTATAGTAGAAACTTTCAAACATCACACTTTAACAATTCCATTCATTTTACAGTTGAGGTAAGAGTCAAAAAAATGGAAAATAACCTGCCCAACATTAACAGGCCATGCAATAGCAGAGACTCAATCACAGATCTGCTAACCCTAAAGCCCATGCTCTTCTATGACTTCCCTCTACCTTCCAAAAGTAAAGGAAGGCTTAATTACAAGGGAAAAGATTTAAACACAACTCAAAGGAACTATATAATTAAGCCAGCTAGTGAGACAGAAAAGAAGCTCTGGTGGTGCAGTGGTTAAGGCATTTGGCTGCTAACCAAAAGGTCAGTTGTTCAAACCCAATAGCTGTTCTATGGGAGAAAGATAAAGCAGCCTGCTTTCATTAAGATTCACAGTCTTGGAAACCCTATAGGGTCACTATGAGTAGGAATCTACTCAATGGCAGTGAGTTTGGTTTGTCTGAGTAAGTGAGACAGGAAGAGGAAATATACTAAAGAGAAGAGGAACAGAGTGAGCAAAAACTTAAGCAAAAAAAGTGTGTCCAGGGCCATTAAGAAAAATAGCCTACCGACAGCAAAGGCAGAGGAGTAGAAAAGATGACAAGTCTGGGTTAAGATTTCAGAGAGAGTGGATGTTTAAAATGTGATGCAGTGGACAGCAGAGTCCCTGTTGGCTCTTGAGATGAATGGCATAATGAAAACACGATTTTAGACATACCACTGATATGTTCATCTGTGTTTATTAGAATGAACTAGAATGGGGAGAAAGCACTACAATCAGAGACAACAACTTAAGAGTATGCTGTCAGAATACAGGTACTGAGATGATGAAGATTTAAGAGGGTAGCAATGAAATAAAAAGCAAAAAGGCAAATATGAAAATAACTCTGAAAGAAGAATCCACAGGATTTCATGATAATCAGTTTTAGAAATTCAACTTCCTTTTATTATTTTAGGAAACAAAATCTTATCAATAAATTAGCAAACACAAGGAACAGGAATGTTGTTTTTTTAATCTCTTAAAAGAGCACACTTTGAGACTGTTGGGTTTTTCCCTATAACTGACCTTGCAATACACCCCCAGACCTTCCCTTCCACAACACCAATAACCAACCTTTTGTACCAGCCAGTCAACCTTAGCTGTACCTGTAACAACCCACACAGTGGCCTGCTGTATCTCAGGCTGATGGGCTCAGCAATTCCAAACCCACATGAGAAGAACTATGGAAAAAAAGATACTCTCTCAAATTTTCAATGGGTACAAGTCCTTGCAGGCCTGTGGTGTGGCATATGTCCATGAGCTCACATTCAGAGAGTATACTTGGGTATGCCAGCCTAGTCTTGGAGAGGTCTGAGGGATAGGCACTAGGCCTTTTAACTGGGTAGAAGTAATGTTCTCCTTCCAATTTCCTAATTCTTATTTCCTCACCAAACAATCCCAAAGGAAGAATTTCAACTTGTACTTCCTGGGGTACACAGTAGGTACCGCACAGTATGAGGGGCAAAGCACCTGAAGAGTTCCAAGATAGTACAAAACCTCATTCATTCAAATCAATCAGGATATATGGTCTGGTTACCTCTCTGACCTTTTTCCCCTACTTTGCTCCTCCTTCTCTTACTGCAGTCTAGACACACTGGCCTCCTTGCTACTCTTTGAACACACCAATGTCTTTGCTTTTGCTGTTTCCTCTGCCTAGAACAGGTTCTCACATAGCTCCATCCCACACTTCATTCAGGTATCTATGAAAATGTCACCTCCTCAGAGAGATCCTCCTGGACCAACTTACCTAAAATACCATATCCACCCTCCTCTTTCCTCACTCTCTATCCTTTTACACTATTTAATTTTTCTTTATAGAACTTATTATTTGGCAATGTATGTATGTTGTTGTAGTTGTTAAGTGCTGTCAAGTCATAGTGATACCATACAACCAAGTAAAACTTCCCTATAGGGTTTTCTAGGCTGCTATCTTTACCGAAGCAGTTCACCAGTCCTTCAACCAAGAAGCCGCTAGGTGGGTTCGAGCCATCAACTTTCAGTTAGCAGATGAGCACTTAACCACCAGGACTCCATATACACACACGTACATACTCTCTATCAAGGCAGGAACTCTATCCATCTTCCTAATCCCTCTAACTCTAGCACCTAGAACAATGCTTGACACATAGCCACTACTCAAAGAATATTTCTCCAGTAGGTGAATGAATGAGTCTTGGGACTGAGATAAATATTAGGAATATAAAGATGATAAGTCATCTTCCCTGCCTCAAAGGAGCAAATAATCTACAGAAGAGACAGACACACTACAAGAAGAGAATAGTAGAAAGCCCCACAGCTTCAGAGTTTCCTCTGGAGTGTGAAAAAACAAGTCACATGTATACTTAAGTGTTAAATTAACTGTTACAGAACTCTAAGAGCAATTTAAAAAATATAAAAAGACTAGTTGCAGGTCATAAGTGACAGACGTAGTTTCAAATTAAGGTACTAGCTAAGCAATTATTATCTCTCAGACTGTACTCTAATCCTTAAAATGGAAAGTCTACCAGTATCTATGTTGTTGTTATGTGCCGTCAAGTCGGACCCAACTCATAGCGACCCCTCCTTGGGTTTCCGAGGCAGTATCACTACAGAAGTAGATTGCCCCATCTTCCTTCCGAGGAGTGGCTGGTGGGTTTGAACCACCAGCCTTCTGGTTAGCAGTCAAGTGCCTTAGGTACTATGCTACCAGAGCTCCTATTGGTACCTATATTACAGGGATATTATGAAATTAAGTAAGATAATGCAGTTAAAGCATCTTTCATACTGCCTGAATACAGTATTAAAAAAAACCAAACACTCCCGTGGAGTCGGATCCTACTGATAGCAAAACCCTCCTTGGGTTTCCAAGGCGCTATCACTACAGAAGTAGATTGCCCAACCTTCCTTCAGTGGCTGGTGGGTCTGAACTGCCAGCCTTCTGGTTAGCAGTCAAATGCCTTAGGCACTACGCCACCAGAGCTCCCGCATACAGTATGTATTCAATAAACATCGTTGTTGTTATGTGCTGTCGAGTCAGCCCCGACTCATAGCAACCCCTCCTTGGGTTTCCGAGGCAGTATCACTACAGAAGTAGATTGCCCAACCTTCCTTCTGAGGAGTGGCTGGTGGGTTTGAACCGCCAGCCTTCTGGTTAGCAGTCAAGTGCCTTAGGCATCACGCTACCAGAGCTCCCCAATAAACATTAGCTGCTAATATTATAAACAGTTGATTCCAATGATCCCCTTGAGTCTAATGCCCAATCAAAAGCTGCTGGTGTTGAATCATTTCAAACTCATGATGGCCCAATATGTGCCGTGTAGAACTGCTCCTTAAGGAGTTTTCAAGGCTGTGACCTTTCAGAAGCATATCACCAGGCCTGTCTTCTGAGGCACCTCTGGATGGATTCCAACTGTCAACCTTTCAGCTAGTCCTCAAGCACTTTACCATTTGTGTCACCCAGGTACTACTGAAGCCTTACCAATTCTATCTCTATGGAAATCTCTCCAATTCTGCCCTTCCTTCTCATTGTCACAGTGCCTAACTGCTATCTCTGATTCCAGTCTCTCTCTCTCTTCCAATTCAATTTACACATTCCTAAAGAATTAAGCTCAAGCCTCTCAGCCCAGCAATTAAAGCTTTTCATGTTTGGGCCCCAACTCATCTTTCCAACTTTATTTTTCACTACTTTGCTAAGCCCATCACTCCAGCCAAACTGAATGACTCTACTTTTCTATATACACCCCATGTTTCCCCACTACAATGTCATTGTTCATTTTACTCCCTCTTCCTGGAACACTCTTCTCTATTTACCTTCAAAACTCCAAATCCTTCCCACCTCCCTTCCAGAACTAGTTCAAATGTTCTCCCTGATTCCTCCTCACTGAAAAGGATCTCTCTCTCCTAAATACCCACATAATCTTATTTGTATCCCCTTTATACCAATGATCTCTTTCAACTATACATTTTGGTTGTTTACATACTCCATAGGCTCCTGGGGAAAGAATTTTGTGCAGTTTCTCCATAGTCTGATACTCAATGGTATGTTAAATGAGTATTTCACAAATAAATAAGACATTAAAATTAGCTTTAGACTCAACAAGCTTTCTGCCCTGAATCAGAATTTTTCATCTAACCTGTATTACTGTTCCTTCACAGGGAAAACTGGAGCTTTCTATCTAGTTGTCATACTAACTTTTTTTTAATTTCTTGGTTTTACAGGACACATATTCTTTCCACTTCCAAATCACTCAAGTCTCAATCCCTTCCAATCAGAAACTTCCTGCCTCTCAAATTCCACATCCCACATTAAATTAAAAACAAAGTGACAGATTATTCTTTAAAATACAGAACACGTTTGTAGTTCAGGACCAACTAGTTCTACCTATTAGCAGATTACAGCCAAGCTCACAAAAACACAGTACTATACAACAATGATGATGATCACCATTTGTTCCAAGTAAAGTTGCTGCTGCTGACCTCCAGTGAGTAAGCCTCTGAGCTGATTTTCACGCACAAGATATAGGCTGTATTTGACACATTCAGCTACGGTCTCACTCAGTCCCTAGTGGTGAGGAAGGAGTTTTAGGACAAGCAATGACATTCTGAATTCCACCACTAACTCTTACCATGTCTTACTTGCTATGTAATTGTCGCTAAGTCCCTAAGTTTCTCTGTGCATCAGATTTGTTCAAAAGAGTAGCTAAATACTAAGAACAAAAGCCTCCTATGCTTGACATCCAAAAATACATGCAAATCATTTGCCACAAATAATAATGTACACTGAAATGTTTTCGGTGACTCCTTATTAAAACAAAAGTCATCTTACTCCTCAAGTATTAATCATTGTATCTGATTTCCAAGTTCATTACAGGAAGAACTATGTATGAATACATGCAATCCCCACTTCCCTTAACTGAAAGTTGCTGATTTCCGAGGAGCCAGTGGCTGAGCAGAATAAACCTAAAGCCTAAATCAGTAAACAACCTCTGATTCATTCTGGCCAAAAAGAAAGCGAGGCGGGTATGGGGTAAGCGGATGACAGGAAAATTTCAGCTGACGACTACGCCAAGTCAACGCACCCACTGCTCTCCAGGTCTCTCTCTCACATACGTACACGTACACGTACACACACACACACACACACACCCTTGGGCTGTCAGGTTCTCTGTTTCGAACCCAACACCGGGGACTCCTGAGAAGAAACTCGAGCTTCGGCTGGGGCTTGGAACCTTCGGGGGGTTGGGCCTGACAGATTCGGGATGGCATCCCGGCGCCCCCGCTCTCCATAAACAGCCTCAGGTGTGACTCTGGTCATAGCTCCGATTGGGTTCCGAGTCCCAGCGCCCTCACCAGGCCTGTCCCGGGATGGCCCCCGCCCCCCAGCCTAGTGCCCCTTCTCACTGGCTTGGCTGATCCGCTGGATGTTGCCGCTGCATGTCTGGATGATACTGTTGAAGTCCCGGAGCTGGGGCCCTGAGGACCCCGGCTTCCGGTACATGTCTAAGGGACCGTAGGACATGACCAAGAGTTGAGACCGGCTCGCCCTGCACTGCGCTGCGAACGGAAACAGCTGCCAGACGAGATCGCCAAGCTGACGGAAAAACTGGGTAGAGAAAGGGCGTGGAAGGGGATGAAGCTGCGCGCGCACTAGCCCCGCCCCCTACGCAGCGCGCACGCGTCCACCCCATCCCATTCCGCAGTGCGCAGGCGCTGCTGAAGCGAAAACTTGGAACAGTAATTTGGGTACACCACGCAAGAGGCTTGGAGGTGCGGGGTACGGTGTGGCGTAATGTCACATAGTTGGCATTCAAGTTGGACACTTGGGTGGAGGTGTTGTTTCTCATAGAGACAGTGTTGGGCGGCAGGAGTTTTCTTTTTGCATAAAATTGTACCGGATGATCTGAGCCCTCGCAGCCTTTTACGCTCTATTCTGAGAATTCAGACCCAAATACGGGAAAATAAGATAACTTCGAAACCAAGCTCCTGAAATCCCTCGCTCTATTTCTGTCGGCTGAGGCTTTGGTAGTATTTGCGGAACACTTTAACTGTTTACAAACCACTTTCATTTCTCTTTCTACCCCTCTTCTAATTCTAAACAATAATATAGTAAGATTCATCGACTATCTATAATGTGTGAATTCACTTGTTTAGATGCTTTTACACAAGGGATGATGTTCTATTTTTTATCTTTAGAATAGACGATGGACAAATTAAAAAGTCTTGAAGTAACTGGACAAATAAGCATTGTTATTTTCCCTTTTACAGGTGAGAAAATTAAGATAGAAATTCTCTTCACTGAATTTTGACTCCAAAATCCATACACTAAGTTGATTCCATTATCACTTATTTCCCTAAAACTTACCCCATATTCCCAAATTCATTCTCCATATAAATCCTTCCCAAAAATAACCTCTTCATCTGTATCCCAAATGAGTATTTCTTGAAGAACTATTCTCTCAAAATATAAAAATAACTCCCTTAAGTAATTTGGAGTATAGGACCTCGGGGTTCCCATGTTGTTAGGTACCTTGGAGTCAATTCCAACTCATAGCGACCCTCTGTACAACAGAACCAAACACTGCCCAGTCCTGCACCATCCTCACAATCCCTGCTGTGGTTGAGCCCGTGGTTGCAGTCACTGTTTCGATCCATCACTTTGACGATCTTCCCCTTATTTTCTGATCCTCTATTTTACCAAGTATGATATCCTTCTCCTCCAGGGAATGGTCCCTTCTGACAACATGACCAAAGTATGTGAAATGAAGTCTGGTCATTGTTATCTAAGTAGGATTCTGACTGCACTTCTTTAAGGACAGATTGGTTGGTTCCGCTGGCAGTCCATGGTATTTTCAGTATTCTTTGCCAAAACTACAATTCAAAGACATCAGTTTTTCAGTCTTCCTTGTTCATTGTCCAGCTTTCACATGCATATGAGACTACTGAAAAAAAACATGGCTTGGATGCACCTTAGTCTTCAAAGTGACATCTTTTCTCTTTAACACTTTAAAGAGGTCTCTTGCAGCAGAGTTGCCCACTACAATACAACATCTGATTTCCTGACTGCTGCTTTCCATGGGTGTTGATTGTGGATCCAAGTAAAACGAAATCCCTGACAACCTCAGTCTTTTCTCCATTTGTAATAATGTTGCTTATTGGTCCAGTTGTGAGGATTTTGTTTTCTTTATGTTGAGGTGAAATGCATACTGAAGACTAGTCTTTGATCGTCATCAGTAAGTGCTCAAGTCATCTTCACTTTCAGCAAGCAAAGTGTCATCTGCATATCACACATTGTTAATGAGGCTTCTTCCAATCCTCATGCCAGATTCTTCTTCACATAGTCCAGCTTCTCAGATTATTTGCTCAGCATACAGATTGAATAAGTGAAAAGTATACAACCCTGGTACATGCCCTTCCTGATTTTAAATCATGCAGTATCCCCTTACCCAGTGTGGTGGTTAAGTTTGTGTGTCAGCTTGGCTGGTTGAGTGGCTGGGCAGCTGAATGTAGTATTCCCCATGATGAGACTAGTATTCAACTCCATGGTGGAAGTTACTGTGAGCAGCTGAGTAGCTGCCTTAGGGATATGGTCTGCTTCCTGTATATATGGAGAAGCCTTGGGGAATGGTCTCTAGCTTATGGCATGCTTAAACCCTGCATGTAGCCGTGTCGTTGCTCAGCAGCCTGCCATGCTCTGCCAACCTTGGGACCTTCAGTGGACTTGAATAAATGGCCTGCCATGTGGTTTGGTAACATCGGGACTGTGCCTTTTTGTTTGTCAGCCTTGGGCTTGTCAGCCTCAGCAGCCAGCAGTTGTCGGGGGTGAAGAAAAGCCTCTAGCTCCAGTGGGCTGGGAGCAGGAGGCAGAGCTGAAGGCCAAGATTGAGGGGCTTTCATCCAGCCCCTAGAGCCTGGCACTTTGAACTTGGACTTAAAGCCTCCAAGTTGTAAGAATAAACTCCTGTTTGTTAAGGCCATCCCATTTGTGGTATATTCCTGTCAGAATGGCACTAGGTAACCAAAACACCCAGTTCCTCATGAGCAAAGTTAAGTGTTTGGGAATTCCCATTCTTCACAATGATACCCATAATTTGTTATTATCCACACAGTCAGGTGGCTTTGCATGGTCAATAAGACACAGGTAAACATCTTTCTGGTATTCTTTGCTTTTGGCTAACATCCATCTGACATCAGTAATGATATCCCTCGTTCCATGTCCTCTTCTGAGTCCAGCTTGAATTTCTAGAAGTTCTCTGTCAATATACTGCTGCAACCATATTTTAATTATCTTCAGTAACATGTGTGTGATAATAATGATATTGTTTGATAATTTCCACCTTCTGTTGGATCACCTTTCTTTGGTATGAGCACAAATGTGGATTTCTTCTTGTCAGTTGGCCAGTAGCTGTCTTCCAAGTTTCCTGGTATGAACAAGTAGGTGCCTCTAGTACTGCATCCATTTGTTTAAACACCTCTATGAGTATTCCATCAATTCCTGGAGCCTTGTTTTTCACCAATTCCTTCATTGCAACTTGGACTTCCTCCTTCAATACATTCAAGCCAAGGTTTCTTGACTATATGCTACCTCCCAAAATGATTGGACATCAACCAGTTCTTTTTGGTACAGTGACTCTGTGCATACCTTCCATCTTCTTTTAATGCTTCCTGCATTGTTAAATATTTTGCCCACAGAATCCTTCAGTATTGCAATGAGAGGCTTAAATTTTTTCTTCAGTTCTTTCAGCTTGAGAAATGCCAAGTGTGTTCTTTCCTTTTGTTTTTCTAATTCCAGGTCTTTGCACATTTCATTATAAACTTTACTTTGTCTTCTTGAGCCACTCTTTGAAATCTTCTGTTCAGCTCTTATTTCAACATTTCTTCCTTTTGCCTTAGCTACCCTCCATTCAAGAACAAGTTTCAGGGTGTCTTCTGACATACATTTTGGTCTTTTCTTCCTTTCCTGTCTTTTTAATGACCTTTTGCTTTCTTCATGGATGATGTTCTTGATGTCTTCCCACAATTTGTCTGGTCTTCAGTCACTGGTGTTCATTGTGTCAAATCTATTCTTCACATGGTCTCTAAAGTCTGGTGGGATATACTCAAGGTCATATTCTGGCTCTTGTGGGCTTATTTTCATTTTCTTCAGCTTAAACTCGAACTTGCATATGAGCAATTGGTGGTCTGTTCTAAAGTCAGCTCCTGCTCTTGTTTTGAGTGGTGATACTGAGCTTCTCCATCGCCCCTTTCCACAAATATACTCTATTTGATTTCTGTATATTTCATCAAGTGAGGTCCACGTGTATAGTCGCCACTTATGTTGTTGAAAAAAGGTATTTGCAGTGAATAAGTTGTTGGTCTTGCAAAATCCTATTATGTGGTCTCCAGCATTATTTCTATCACTAAGGCCATACTTTCCAACTACCAATGCTTCGTTTCCAACTTTTGCATTCCAATTACCAGTAATTATCAGTACATCTTTATTAGGTTGTTATTATGTGCCATGGAGTCGGACCGACTCATAGCGACCCCTCCGTGGGTTTCCGAGGCAGTATCACTACGGAAGTAGATTGCCCCATCTTCCTTCCGAGGAGTGGTTCAAACCCACCAGCCTTCTGGTTAGCAGTCAAGTGCCTTAGGCACTATGCTACCAGAGCTCCTCATCTTTATTATATGTTTGATCAATTTCAGACTGTAGAAGTTG
>NW_006921618.1:15150746-15152693 GCF_000298275.1 Orycteropus afer afer | reverse complement strand
TTTGAACCACCAACCTTCTGGTTAGCAGTCAAGTGCCTTAGGCACTATGCCACCAGAGCTCCCAAACACAACACTACTCCTCCTCAATTGTCATTTCTGGCATAGTAGACCATATGGTTGTCTGAATCAAAAAGAACAATACCAGTCCATTTCAGCTCACTAATGCCTAGGATATCAGTCTTTCTGCATTCTATTTTATTTTTGACAATGTCCAATTTTCCTAGATTCATACTTTGTACATTCCATGTTCCAATTATTAATGAATGTTTCAAGATATTTTTTTCCATTTTGAGTTGTGCCCCTACCAGCAAACGAAGGTCCCAAAAGCTTTACTCTGTCCACATCGTTAAGGTCAACTCTACTTTGAGGAGGCAGTCTTCCTGTCATATTGTGAGTGCCTTCTGACCTGAGAGGCTCTTCATCTGGCACCATCTCAGACCACATTTCATGGCTCTTCATAAAGTTTTCCAGTAATATATCAGACAGTGTTTCACTGCTGTTCATAAGGTTTTCAAGGGCCAATTCTTTCAGAAGTGGATGGCCCCATCCTTCCCTCCAGTCTATCTTAGTTTGGAAGCTCTACTGAAACCTGGCCAGCATGAGTGACCCTGCTGGTATTTGAAATACCAGTGGCATAGCCTCCACCCTCACAGCAACATGCAATTCACCACAGGATGACAAACAGGTGGTTTCCGTAAGACTGCATTTTGTCAGAATACGGTGAAGACAAAGACATAGGTAGGATTTTGATTTGGGAAGAGGTCAAGACAGGAGACATGAAGGAGAACTGACAGAGTTGGTTCCCTGTGTTCTCTAGGCCACCCTGCCCTAACCTGCTGTGAGATGCTGGGAAATGAGAGAGAAAGAAGAAGCTGCTTGCCTGTATTTAGCTATGTGGGAGGGGACCCCAACTGGGTGAATGAGCCTGCATTCAACCTCAAAGCTTTTGTAAGGAAGACTATCTCTACTTTTCTTTAGTGCATTTATGAAAGCATTTCTTTAGAAAAGAACGGATGACACTTGAAGGTTCCTATTAAAACCTCTCATTTCTTAGAATCTATACTTTTATGTCAAGCCTTATAGAAAATAATTTAATTTGTACTTTTTACTCATAAAATAATGTTGAGGATGTTTTCATTGACATTTGACACTATCTGAAGTGAAGTTCAGTAAAGATACTTATTTATATCCTGGGAATTGATGATATAATTGTTTTTCCTCCATTTAAAATAAAAATGATTATCCACCTGTTTATCTCTCATAGCAGTAAATTTGTGCCTTGCAAATACTACATGCCAAATAAACATTTATTGAATTAATACATTAATAACAAAAAATAACTTTATGTCATGGATTGAATTATTGTTGTTGTTAGGTGCCATCAAGTCAGGTCTGACTCACAGCAACCCCAGATACAAAAGAAGGAAACACTGCCCAGTCCTGTGCCATCCTTACAATCCTTGCTATGTGTGATAGTTGGAGCTGTGTGTCAACTTGGCTGGACCACAGTTCTGTGTGGTTTGAGCTGTTGTGGTGTGGGTGTTCCCAGGATGGGATCAGATGACTATGTTTTGAGCAGCCCATCTGTTGAAAGGGAGTTTCCCTAGGGGTGTGGCCTGCTTCCAGTCTATCTGTGGACATCCTGGGAGAGGAGACATTCTTCTGTGGATCAGGATTCTGTTGTGCTGCCTACAACTGTCCGTGAGTAAACAATCCACCATTCGGCCTGGAGATCTTGGTCTCGTCATTTGTTGGAGTCAACAGCCAGTGTACTGCCTGCCAGCTCTGAGTTCCTCAACTCCTGCAGCTGCAAGAGTCGGGAAAAGCCTCCAGCTTGACGTGGAAAAGCCTCCAGCTTGACGTTTGATCCAGAAACTTTGGACTTGCCAGCTTCTGTAAGTGTGTGAGCCATTTTCCTAAGATAAATCTCTCTCTCTCTCTCTCTCC
>NW_006921618.1:15123463-15150646 GCF_000298275.1 Orycteropus afer afer | reverse complement strand
CTCTCTCTCTCTCCCTCTCTTTCCCTCTCTCTCTCTCTGTCTATATATATATATATATATATATATATATATAAGCTTTACTGGTTTTGTTTCTCTAGAGAACCCAGTCTAACACACTATGCTAGAGCCCATCACCACAGCCACTGTGTCTATCCATCTCATTAAGGGTCTTCCACTTTTTCGCCAATTCTCCACTTTACCAAGCATCATATCCTTCTCCAAGAACTGGTACCTCTGACAACATGACCAAAATATATGAGACAAAGTCTGACCATTCTCACTTCTAAGGAGCATTCCAGCTGTACTTCCTCCAGGATTTGTTTGTTCTTCTGGCAGTCCATGGTATTTTCAATATTCTTCACAACATCACAATTCAAATGCATTCAAAACCACCACTTGTCTGTCAGTTTGTTGTGCTATGGTGGCTTGCTTATTGCTGTAAGGTTGGAAGCTTGTTGTTGTTGTTGTCTATGCCGTCAAGTCAGACCCAACTCATAGCGACCCCTCCTTGGGTTTCCGAGGCAGTATCACTATGGAGGTAGATTGCCCCATCTTCCTTCAGAGGAGTGGCTGGTGGGTTTGGACCGCTACCCTTCTTGTTAGCAGTCAAGTGCCTTAGGCACTATGCTACCAGAGCTCCCAGTTGGAAGCTATGTGCTACCAATCTTTCAAATACCAGCAGGATTACCCATGGTAGACAGGTTTCAACAGAGCTTCCATGCTGAGAAGGATGGAGCCATCCACTTCTGAAAAAAATTGGCCACTGAAAACCTTATGAGTAGTAGTGAAACACTGTCTGAAAAGGATTGAATTGTGTCCCCAAAATTGTGTCACCTTGGCTGGGCCATGATTCTCAGTGGTTTGGCAGTTATGTAATGATGTAATTTGGCAGTTATGCACTGATGTAATCACCCCCATGATGCAATCTGATGTGATCAGCTAATCATTTGTGAGGGGATTAGGGTGAGATGTAACACCCTTACTGCAGGTCACAGCTCTGACCTGATGTAAAGGAAGTGTTCCTGGGATGTGGCCTGAGAAGAAATCAAAGGAAAGAGAAGTGAGCAAAGATGGTGAGACCTGACTACCACCAAGAAAGAAGAGCTAAGTCCTTTGGGTCCCTGTGTTAAGAACCTCCTAGACCCAGGAGAAGCTTGATGCCAAGACATATGAAGATCTCCAAGAACACCTGCCCCACAGATGTTGAAAGGACATAAAGATCTTCCTCCAGAGGCCATGGAGAGAAAAAACTTTTCCCTAAATTTGGAGCCCTGAATTCAGACTTCTAGCTTCCTAAACTGTAAGAGAATAAATTTTTGCTTGTTGAAGCCATCCACTTGGGGTATTTTTGTTTTAGCAGAACAAGATAATTAAGCCATTTACTATTTTTTAAATGCCAAACAGTGTGCACACATTTTACATACATTGTTGCTAATCTCCAAGATACAGCCCATCTGATAAAGCCCATCTGTGATCTGACAAAGATAGGTTTATTAACTTGCTGCTGCCAGGGAGACGACACAACAAGCAAATCACTGAGCATCTCATCAAGCATAGGAAGAGAGAGAGTTATTCTAAGATTTGAGGGAAAGACGGGAGTGTAGGTAAAATGCAAAAGAAGCAGTGTTTTGATAGCCTCAAAGCACACCAGGCTATGTATAAAAGGATTAACAGCAGACCTGAAGGAACAAGAGGACTGTTTCCTTGGAAACTACAAAGTGAAGATAAATGTGGAATGTTGTATCTGGAAGCCCCTTATCTGAAGCTCTGCACCTGGCCTGGAAATTGAAGCCGCTTCTCTCTGTCAAAGTAACTCAGATTCTCCAGGCAAGAGTGGAATGTTCCATTCTTTCTTATATGATTTCAAACAGCAAATTTTCAGAAAATCTGATTTTAGAAAATAAAGTTTCTCAGCACTCTGTTTTTGCATTAATTAATGAAAGCAGTTTTTCAAGTTGACACCCAAGAAAGCAAGATTGGCTTGGTACAGATAAGGAAACCAGTGTTCTCTAACAGTTATGGGTATGTGCCCAAGGTTCTACAATTGTTAAGTGGCAGAGTCAGGATTCATAAATACTCTATGACCCAGAAATTCTACTCCTGACTATATTTGCAACAGAAATGCATACATATGTGTTCCAAAAATCAGGTACGGGAATGTTCATAGAAGCATTTTTTAAAAATATTTTAAGATTAAGCAACATTTCACCCCTGAGATTATGGCCCCTAGTCACCCTTCAGGCCTGGAATTGAACTCAGTCCTATGGCTTAACTTCCACCCAAATAATAGACAGGCCTACAAGGTTAACAACTATACCAGGTAGGTACACTCTTTAGGAGCTCTGATGGCGTAGTGCCTATGGCATTTGACTGCTAACCAGAAGGCTGGTGGTTCAAACCCACCAGCCACTCCTCAGAAAGAAGATTGTGCCATCTACTTCCGTAGAGATACCACCTCAGAAACCCAAGGAGGGGTTGCTATGAGTCGGATTTGATTCGACTCCACTGCAGTGAAAGGTACACTCTTTAGATCAACCGTGGGAGATCTGGAGGGCAGCTGTTTGGGCAGAGAGAAAGCTCAGAGAGCGGGAATGCATAGAAAGGACTCACACACACACACACAAAGTAACCACAGGGAGGAAATAGGAAGAAAGCTGTTACATTTTTAGGATTGCAATCAATGTCACAAACAAAATGCAAGTGAACTATTGAATGGACAAAGAATTTGCTCTGTAAACTTTCACCCAATCACAAGAAAGAGGAACATTTTTGTGGACGGGGGAATAAACAACAATTTTCTGTCTTTAATTTTAATCGAATTATAATTGACATAGAATAGAATTCACAGATATTAAGTGTTCAATGTGTTTTCATGCTTGTATACCTCATGTAACTACCATCCAAACAAAGATGTAGAACATTCCTATCATCACCCTAGAAAATTCCCTCAAATTGTGCTCCTTTCCAAACAGTTCCCCTCATTCTCAGTAACCAGTTTCTGATTTTTAGTACTACAGATTAGTTTTACCTATCTCCATCATACTGTGTGCATTATTTAGTGTTTGGCTTGTTTCACTTAACGTGCTGGTTTTGAGATTTATCCATGATGTTGCATCTATCCATGTTTTGGACTTTTTTATTGCTGAGTAGTTTGTATTTAATTATATAAATATATAATCATTTGACTATTCATTCTCTTATGGATGCACATTTGGGGTATTTCCAGTTTGGGGCTATTCTGAATGAGGTCATAGCAGCACTTATTTTTAATAGTTCCAAACTGGAAACAACCCAAATTTCCATCAACAGCAGGATGGATAAATACATTGTGGACTACGGATTATACCTCAACATAAAGAAAACTTCCAACTGGACGAATAAGCAACATCACAATAAGTGGAGAAAAGATTGAAGTTGTTAAGGATTTCATTTTACTTGATCAACAATCAATGCCCATAGAAGTAGCAGGCAAGAAATCAAATAACATATTGCATTGGACAAATCTGCAGCAAAAGACTTCTTTAAAGTGTTAAAAGAGCAAAGAGACGTCACTTTCAAGACTAAGATATGCCTGACCCAAGCTGTGACAGTTTCAAGAGCATCATATGCATGCAAAAGCTGGACAGTGAACAAGGAAGACCACAGAATTGATGCTTTTGAATTGTGGTGTTGGCAAAGAATACTGAATGTACCATGGACTGCTAGAAGAACAAACAAATTTGTCTTGGAGGAAGTCTTAGAGGAAGTACACAATGCTCCTTAGAAGTAAAAGTGGCCGAACTTTGTCTCTCATACTTTGGTAATGTTGTCAGAAGGGACCAGTCCCTGGAGAAAGATATGTACTCTCTACACCTTCAAAGAAATGGATTGACACAATGGCTACAACGATTGGCTTAAGTTTGGCAAAATTCTGAGGATGGTGCAGGACCAGGCGATGTTTCTTTCTTTTGTACATAGAGTCGCTGTGAGTCAAAACTGATTTGATGACACCTAACAACAATAGCAACACTATAGAACACACCTCATTGACACAGTAGTTGCAACAATGAGGTCAAGCATAGTAACAATTAGGAGGATGGGGCAGGACTGGGCAGTGTTTTGTTCTGTCACACACAGGGTCACTAGGAGTGATGGCACCTAACAACATACACACACGCACAAATAACCTACTGCTGTAAGAATAATGTGGATAGCCTCTCTCAAACATAATGTTTAGCTAAAGAAGCCAGACATACAATAAATACATTTTGTGCCATTCCATTTTTATTAAGCTCAAAGCTGGCAAAATTAATGTACATTATTAAAAGTCAGACTAGTACCTATAAGAATGATGAGGAACAGGCACATGAAATGAGCTTCTAGAATGGTGTTAACACTGTTTCTTTATCTGGGTGGTGGTTACATGGGTGTGTGTACTTTGTAAAAGTTCATCAAGTCATACACTTGTGATATATGCCCTCTTCTCTATATACTTCAATAAATTAGTTTCATATTTTAAACTAAAAACACTGTTATCACCAGTATCATGAGCTTCCTGGGGATCGTAGGGCAGAGTCATTGGAGAAGTGCATTTAGATTATAAACAAGACTGCATTAAAATTAGCGTATCATACATTGCTGGGGAATGCAAAATGGTGCCTTCACTTTGGAAAACAATTTGGCAGTTTCTCATAAAGTTAATCATAAACTTAGTTTTACAACCCAGTAATGCAGCAATCCCACTCCTAGGTATTTACCCAAAAGAAATGAAAATACAGTCAAACCTGTGAGAGCCAGAACTTGATGGGACTGTCTTATTTTTTCCAGGTCTTCTAAGTTCTCCACTTTTGACAGAATGCAGTCTTACTACTTTTCTATCACCTGTTTCTGCCAAGTTTCCCCCTTACACAGGTTCTGGCTTTCGTAGGTTTTACTATACATGCCCGTACAAAGATCTGTGTGCAAATGTTTAAGGTAGCTTTGTTTAGAATAACAAAAAATGAAACAAATCAAACGTCCATCAGCTGCTGAAAGATAAAGAAATTATGGGACATCCTTACAACAGAAAAGCATTCAGCTGTAAAAAGGAAGAAACTAGTGAAGCTTGGAAGGAACTACTAAGACATGCAAGCAGCTGGCTGAATCTCAAAGCAGTATCTAAGTGAAAGTGTTGTTGTTGTTGTTATGTGCCGAGTCGGACCCAACTCATAGCGACCTCTCCTTGGGTTTCCGAGGCAGTATCACTACTGAAGTAGATTGCCCCACCTTCCTTCCGAGGAGTGGTTGGTGGGTTTGAACCGCCAGCCTTCTGGTTAGCAGTCAAATGCCTTAGGCACTATACTACATGCCATGTGCTTCCATTTCTATGACATTCTGAAAAAGGCAAAGAAGGGATAGAAATCAGATCAAGTTGTCAGAAGCTAGAGTTGGGAAAAAGGGATTGACTACAAAGGGCACAAGGGAACTTTTTGGGGTCATTGAAAAAACTCATTGATCTCTATACCAAAAAATGATAACTTTACTGTAAGTAAATTATATGCTAATAAATCTCTCTCACACACACACACACACACACAAATACCACATAGCTGTCTTGGTTTTCCAGTGTTGCTATAAATACCACAAGTGGATAGCTTTAACAAACAAGAATTTATTTTACAGTTTAGAAGGCTAGAAGTCTGAATTCAGAGTGCCAGCCCTGTGGGCTGGGGGAAGTCCCCTCGACCTTGGGCTTCAGCTCTGCCTCTTTGCTTCAGGTCCACTGGAGCAAGCTGGAGGCTTCTGACTCAGATAGCTGCAGGCTGCTAAAGCCGATGAACCCAGCGTCAGCAGGGAAAATGGCACAGTCCCAAGACTGACAGCAACACACAAAACGACCGGTTCAAGTCTAAGAACAAGCCCCAAATCGGCAGGCAACAGGGCAGGCCACTGGTTCAAATCCAGGAACTGGAGATGAAGAGTCAGCCAAATGCAGCCAGATGTGCCAAAAAGCTAAAGACCTTTCTCAAAGCTTCTCCTTATATGGTGGAAGCAGGCCACCCCAAAGGCAACTACCTAGCTGCTCACAGCAAATTCCACCATGAAGGTATGTAAAATCTCGTTATGGGTAATACCCACACCCAGCTGCCCAGCTACTCAAAACCATGGCCCAGCCAAGTTGACACATAACCTTAACTACCACACTAGCTATCAGTGCAGTAAAGTGGCATACATGAAGCAGGGGGTGGGAGGGTGGGGGTGTTAATGTGTGTGTGTGGGAAGGTGCAAAAGTTGTGGGTTCCATAACCATTCTGGTGGCCAAAAGTTATCTTGGGATAGAAGTGACTTTGGAGGCAAGAACCAAATGAATATACCTGTTCATTTTAATTTGTTCCTTTCTCACTTTCTTTTTCAGGAAGCCGAAGATGTTGATTCTGTAGAAGTCATAGATGATAAAAGCTTAGACAATGGAATATGCACTAGGTGCCAAGAACTGTTGTAAATACCTCTACCACCACATGACACCACCTTACTTTTCAAATAGAGTTGATAATCTGCTTCAAGGGCAGCCTGGCAAGCACAGATAAGCAAAGAAGTTCTTGATTCCACTAATAGCTAAGAAATATGAACTACTTTCCCACAAAATGGCCATTTTCATTCCTGCCTTCAAAGTTTAGAAGTTCACACAGTGGTTATTCAATATAGGTCAAAGGTCAATGTGGTAGCCAGTCTCCAAGAGGCCCCATTGGTTCTCATCTCCTGGTATTAATAGGCCTGAGTGGCCTCCTCCCACACTGAATGTTTTTCTTGTTGTTGTTATGTGCTGTTGAGTCACTATCCTTAGTTTCCATGAGGGTATGGTCTGCATCCAATATATATGAATACTCTGGCATCTCTTGCTCTATATCCTGCATCTGTCTCGTTTTCATTTCACCCCCAGTTCTTGGGAGTTGAGCCAGAAACTATCACCTGACCTGATTCACCAGCTTCTACAGTCTTGTGAACCAGCAGCCTAACCTGCCAATTTGGGTTCAATAGCCCCTGTAACCCCTAGTAAGGAGAATCCTCCAAGACTGATGCTATGGAAGGTTGAAGTGGAAGGACGAACGGGCCCCTCACTGAAAATTACAGAACTCTTAACAGACTAGCAGGCATGATTAAAGTAGACATTCATCATTGTGACTAACTTGCTATTTTCCCCTCCCTTTTGCTTTAAGTAAACAGAATAGCTAGCCTCTATGGAGGCTGAGTTCTTTAGATTTCCTATTTTCAATAATGTATTCTTCTAAGCTTAACCCCTTCCCACACTGGTCGTGGCCTAGAACCATACCTATGAAGCAAGATGACCCTAGGAAGAGGGACGCTGAGTCCGGAGTGATGAGGGAAGAGAAGAACAAAGACATTTCTGGCAGTCCAAGGGATCTTCAACCCCCTTCCCATCTCCCTGTGTAACCATGTTGACCCCTTTGCTCAGACATTTTAGATAAGTGATTCTGTCTCCTTGGGTATCGACACTCAATAAACCTTTTGCTTTCCCTCTTCAACCTGTTGTGATCATCGGCTCTTTGCAACAGGGCTAAGAGACCTTGTTTTCCTAAATTCCCGACCCACAGATTTGGGACTTGCCAGCCTCCACAACTCTGTGAGCCATTTCCTTCGTGGTCTGTGAGTTCTGTGAAATTTTACAGTGAATTACACAACTCTTAAGATGGGAAGGTGAGTACTGAGGGGAGGGAGAGTAGTTGATGTTAGAGATGATGAAGTGTTATGTCAGTTTGGAAAAACTGGACATTTGGGACACTTTTAACCTCTGCCTTATAGGGACCAGCCTGTGCTGATCCTTCTAAAAGGAATTATTTGTGCACTCTCTCTCAATTCATTCTGTATTCTTCCTCTGTGGTGATAGTCAATGCTGTATACATGGAAATTAAGATAATTCAAACAATATAGGTGATCATAAACATGTTGTTGTTTGTTGTTTTGTTGTTATGTGCCGTGGAGTCGGACCCGATTCATAGCAACCCCCCCTTGGGTTTCCGAGGCGGTATCACTACGGAAGTAGATTGCCCAGCCTTCCTTTGGAGGAGTGGCTGGTGGGTTTGAACCGCCAGCCTCTGGTTAGCAGTCAAGTGCCTTAGGCACTATGCTACCAGAGCTACATAGCCTAGAAAATAAAATTGCTGATGATATCTTTATTTAGAAAAAAACAAGTTGTTTTTGAGTTTTCAGAATAGAACAGCCCAGGATGTGACAGTGGCAATATTTGAAAGGCATCTGTTTCTAAGTTAAAACCTACTAGCCCCAGGATTTCATACTAATACATTTCTCTCTTCCTTTTGAGATGATGGCATGTGAAAGAGGCTTCATTCATACCTCAGGAAGATTCAGCCTATATTATATTCTGAATAATAAAGGTAATTACTAAACCAAGGAACAATGGTATTGCCCAGTATTCCACTAAATGGAAGCTCTATGAGGACAGTAACTTTGTGGCAAGGCTTCCAACTGGTTCATTCTGGTTCAACCCCCTGCTGAGAACTTTCATTTCCACCCCAGATACACTGAATCAGAATCTACACTTTACAAGATTCCCAGGTGATTCTTCCGTATACCAGATGTATTCTGGTTTGAAGCACTGCTTTGTGAGTTTTGTTCACTACCATAACCCCATTGCCTAGCACAAAGTCTATCACATAGCAAGCACTTAAACTGAGTAAATAATATGAAAGAAAAAAATGTATTCTCTTACGAATATGAAACTCCCTATTAGCATACTTAGGCTGGTTAGTAGTTGGGTTTTTTTTTGTGTGTGATTTGGGTGAAAGTTTATAGAGCAAATTCATTTTCCATATAGCAGTTCATACATGGGTTTTCAATTTTTTAAGTCTACAAACAACAAACTATTTTCTGTGTTGAGGGGGATAACGGGATATGCCTATTGGTGAATCAGCAAAAAAGAAAATTAAAAATTAAATCTTAACAATCACACTTGAGTCGATAGGAATTTTTATTAACACACATTTGTCAAAGTCTGTACAAACCAAAACATTCCTGTGTTTTAAAATGTTCATTATTACAAACATACAAAGAAACAAAAGGTGTTACCAAAAGTTACCTACTCAGTTTCATGGTAAAACGGTGTCATGACTTTTAGAAACCAAAATTTCAAGACTGAGGTTCTGTCCTTCCCTTTTTGGAACTTATGTCAAGTTAGAAAATGTGTGGATTTGCTTTATATTAAATGCCAAGACATTAAAAAAGATTTAGTATAAAACTAAGAATGTGTTTATATTGTCATACTTCACAAAACAGAATTTCTTAGCCTTTAAAATAAAAAAACAAACCATGACTGTCACTTTCACAATCTTTTCCCCATACTCAATGCAAATGCATATGAAAAATATTATCTGACAGTTAATCGTTACCTAAAAGTTTCTCATTCAAAAAGTTACAAAACTGTTTAGCACTGCTGTTTCCCTTGCTTAGAAGGGAAAATTACATTCCCTACTAGGGTGATATAGAAGCAACATGGTCCATTGTTCCTCTTATCAAAAGGAAGCCATCCATTTCCACATCTCTGTCTAATTATGTGCATGGTTCCACTTATGAGAATGCTGTCACAAATGATAGAGCATTTTGCTTCTAGAAAATGCCAAGCAAATTAATCCTACTGCTACAGTTTTGGGTAGGCTTAGGCACAGATGTCCTCTGCCGTCATGATTACCTCTAACTCTTGTACCCTCTGGCTTACTGATTCCAAGGTAGCTGGCTTGCTATGTTTCTTGGCACACTACACACCCCTGACTGAGCCAATTCTTTCATAAACATCACATAGAGGACCTGAGAGTATGGCTAGAAATGAAAATTTATCCCTTCTTCTGGGAAAGCAAATTCATGTGCCTACTGACAGAGGTTAAGAAGGGAAGACAGGGGCCACACACAATTCTGGCTGAAGCCAAGCTGTTCCTGAGAAACGCCTGTTTTCAATACATTTCCATTAAAAGCAGGGAGTGTGAAGGCTGGGGTGGTGAGATGCGGGGAGAAGGTAAAGTGATACCATTTCTCCCAGGCAGACTCAGAGTCCACATTGAGCAGCTCATCCTGACCCCAGAAATGCTCTATAGTTCAAATACTATCCCATTTGGAATCTGCTCAAAATAAGTGATACAAGCAAGTAAAGGGCTAGGTTTTTTTTCGTTGTTGTTGTTTTCAAAGGAAGTGGCAGTGTGAGAATTTAAAATCAATCACATAAAACAATCAGGGAAGGGGTGGGGGAGTGTCCAGTACAACCTGGACAACCTTTCTTTCTGCCTTTACTCAAAAAGACAGACTGTTCAAATCTTTGCTACCTCCCTTAAGTATCTGCTTAAATGTTCTTCCAAGAAATCCTCCAAAAGGCACTTAACTCCACACTTATGCATTGAATTCCTTCACCTTAGCTATCAATTTTAGGACTCCAAGGTAACAAGAAAGAAAAGATCTGATTTTTACTAAAAGCTGGAGAGTAGGACTGATTTTTTCAAGAGGCATCACTTTTACAAGAAGAACTAGCTAGGCTACCATTATTCCCTTGTCAAGAAAAAGTTTCTTTTTTAAAAAATAAATAAAACTCTGGCTATACATAGTACAAAGTTCATACATAATATACCTGGAAAAAAACCCAAAAGTATACCCTGAAGCAATACGTTTATTGGAGAGAGAAAACCTCTCCCATTTTACCAAGTCTTAAGGTGGCAGTTTTAGAAGTTCAGAGGGTGGCAGTGATATGTAATTAATGCCAAAATAGTTGCTCAGGGGTATGGCAGGATACAGTGATGGGGGAAACATTATTCTGCACATAACACTGAGCAGTGACCACCACAAAAAAAAAAAATAGTACCAAGAAAGGGAGAGAGAGAAAAAAAAAACAAGAAAGTAAAACCCCAAACACTCAAGCATGCGGTTTTAACACAGCACAAACCAGATGTCTCCATTCAGTCAGTCCACAGCACTCACACAAAGAAGAGAACCGTAATAAAATAGAGATTTCTTAAGAAAGCTTGTAATCCCCAGGAAACAGCCAGGTCTCCGACCATAGGCCAGACTCCATCTGCTGTTGGTGGGGAGCCTCCTTCCTGGTGGTCTCTCACGGGGAAGTTATAGCTCCTGACTTCTCGGACTTCTTGCTCTTGGACAAGGCAGCTGCCTGCTTCAGAAGTTCTCGGTTTTTGGCCTAAAATATCAATGCACGGAGGAGGTTTTTAACAGCACAGGACGTGTTTTTAATGCAGAAAAAGTGCAGATGCTGAGGCAGACAACACAGAAGATCCAGAAGAGGTAACCAAAACTCTAGATGTAAAATACACCTGGTATTTGCTTGGTTCAGGAAAAGAAAAAACCGGTTTACTAGAGGTTAATCAGTGTACTTCAGTTTCTTGGGACCCACCATGACAAAAGGATGCTTTATGCAACACATGCAACAAATCATGGAGTGCCTTTGTGTGCAAGATAAACAGAATTTATAACTCAGACATTTAGAATCACATCTAGTTTATACAAAAATCAAAGAACAGTGTTTTTGAAGGGTAAAAAAAGATCAGAACACATCCAAGAGTGAAACAGTAAAAGTTATCTGTAAGACAGACCAGCATGTGAGTTAAACATTTACCTCAAGTAGACACACGCCCTGGAGAGAACAATCATGGGAGAAGGAAGGGCTGCTTATGCACAGGGAGACAGCTCAGGGCGCAGAAGAGTATGGAGGGATGGACACTAGGAAGAGGTAACTATGGGGAGGAAGTGGGAGGGGAGCTGTTGCATTGTAAATTTTGGTCAATGACATGAGACAAAGTATATGTGAACTGCTGTATGAAAAGTGAATTTACTCTGTAAATCTTCACCCAAATCAAAATAAAATTTAAAAAAAAAAAAAATTTTTTTTTTAAATAAAAATTCACCTGAGGGAGAAAAAAAAAAGTTATCTGTAAGACAGACTAATGTGATTTGTCAATACTTTGAAAGAAAAAACAAAACAAAAAAACCTAAGAGATGATCATTTAAAATGCAACCAGCTAAATACACAACAGTTACCACGTACAAATATGCAGTTACCTGCAACTGTTCTGTAACTTCTTTGTGGGTTTTCTCCATCTGGTTCATTTTGGCTCTCATCTGAGATTCCTGGTACTGAAAATCAGCTTTCAACTCTGTAATCTGAGGGAAGAAAAGCAGTGACCAGAAGAAGCTCCTGTGCAATGAAAAATGCTTTGGTATCAGAGAGCTAAATGCCCCCTCACTCAGTTAATGAACTCCAGGGTCCTCCTATGGACCCACAACTAAATCAAGCCACAGCATTCTGTATCCTACTTTTTCCTAAAGATTATATAATATCCTGAAGTAGCATTTCTAATATTTAACAACCATGAGCAAGTTTTTAAAGATTTCACACATTTAATATATGCCAACTACTCTCTAAATAATCACCTCCAAATAAATTAATGATTATAATGTGTTATGATTAATATTTTGAGAGAAGCCAAAGAATAAAGCTGCTGCCACTTACTCAAACTACCCTATTCCAGGGAAACTGCTTTGATTGTATTATTTCATTCAATCCTTATGATAACTCTGTGGGGTAATATTATTATTCTCATTTTATAGATGGGAAAAGTGAAATTAAAGAGCACTAAGTAATGTGGCCAAAATCATACACAGCATTAGCAAGAGGCAGAACTGGAATTCAGACCCCAGGCCTCCTCATGTTGACTATGCCTTTAAAGGAGCACAGAGACAGACATCTAAATCAGAGGGCTGAGGTATAAGCTGAGTTTTGAGGTTCGAGTAGCAACTGGCCACAGGAGGTATGGAGAGAAGCATCCAAGCAAAGAGAACAGTATGGGCACAGGCAGAGCTAGCCAAGAGATTGTTCAAATGACAGATGAGGAGAGTGGCAGAAGATGAGGTGAGAGATAGGGCAGGCATAATGCAAAAACGCAAAATGCCTGTGTTCCAAGCAAAAGTTCTAAGACCTTGTTCCTGGAAGTTATGGGAAACAACAGAGTATTTTAAAACCATAATTTTGCAAAACAGTAGAAAACGATTGTGTTCATCTGATCTCTATTTTGCAAAAATCCTTTTATATGTCATTCTAATCTAGTCCATGAAGAGAATATACTTGGGTCCACTATCATCTGACAGTCATGTAGTAAAAAGGAAAAAAAATATGGGTCTCTCCCATGACTCTCCACCTTACCGGCAGGAAGAAGAATAGCTAATGGCAGAATCAAAGATGTGGGTTCTTTCTCTTGTTCTGCCACTTACTAGGTGCGTGATTTGGACATGTTATTTAACCACTCTGGGTCTGGTTCTTACCTGTAATACAGAGAGTAGATGGAAAGAATGTACTTAACAATGTTTTGTTAGCCATTCAGAATGATTCATACTGTCCTGAACTTGACACAAGTTAACATACAGCCTCAGGGCAAAAAACAGAGCTGGGGAGGGGACTGGAACCCTAAGAAGAAAAATATTTGTGGAATTCCTCATCTATGACATGGTGATGATGATAATGCCTACCTCAAAGGGTTGTTATGAGGATAAGCTAGTTAATACATACAAAGCACTTAGAATAGAGCCAGGTGCCTAGTAAGCATCTAATGAAAGTTAGCTATGATTGTTATTAATACATTAAGGCAAAAATGAGATAGTCTCCAAGAATCTGAAAATAAGATAAATTATACATGAATCAGAACAAAGATGTAAAAAGTTCTTTTATTTAAAGAGGATGTCTCTTAGACCAGAATAAGACAACACCGAAGACATTATCATGTTTAAAGAGTGGGTCAGTCTGGAAGGTAATTGTCAGCAATGAAAGCAAAGTGACAGAAGAGCCATGGAGAAGGGCCCGCCTGAGCACTGTCCAGGGAGGAGAAGAGCTAGCTGGTCCATATACTTTGATTATTACTGTACCACGGACACAGCCATCCCAATAATAGAGATGGAGGCAACAGGTTCTCTTGGTCTGAGAGCACTGAACATTCTAATTACACAACTACTTCCTCTTATCCTGAACTCCAAGCTCATTCATTAACCTTCTGGTTACAACCTGGCTTCTAAGGCAACCTGCACTGAGATGAGGAATAGTCTGTTAAGTTCCTCACACTGAATTAAGAGGAAAATAATAGTTTTATATAGTCTCTGTATGCATTGAAGGTTATGTGTCAACTTGGCTGGGCCTGGTTGAGTGGGTGGGCAGCTAGATGTAGTTATTCCCCATGGTGAGATTGGTAATTAACTCCATGGTGCAATCTACTGTAGCAGCTGCTTTAGGGATGTGGGTTGCTTCCAGTGTGTAAGAAGCAACTTTGAGGAAGGTCTCAAGCTTTTGGGATGCTTGAATCCTGCATGTAGCCAAGTCATTATTCAGCAGCCTGCCATGTTCTCCGCTGATCTTGGGACTATTAATGGGACCTGAGTCAATGGCCTGCCGTGTGGTTTGGTAATATCAGGACTGTGCCATTTTATTTGTCAGCGTTGGGTTTGTCCAGCCTCAGAAGCCAGCAGCTGCTTGCTTGCTTTTTTGATGCCTCTAGGTTCAGCGGGCTGGGACCAAGAGGCAGAGCTAAAACCTAAGGTTGAGGGGCTTTCACCCAGCCCCTAGAGCCTGGCACTTTGAACTCAGACTTCTAGCCTCCCAAACTGTAAGAGAATCAACTCCTATTGTTCAAGCCACTCATTTGTGGTATATTCCTGTCAGAGGTGCACTAAGTAACCTAAACACTCTGTAAGCATGGTTAACATGAGTCCTTCCCAAGAAGTTGAAGCTCCCTCCAAATGCTGAGAAGAATCTGCTTTCTGAACCTACTTGACTGAAGTAGATTCACCAAATACCACCCGATGAGTCATCTTGGCACACAGCTAGTCTTTCCCCAGGATATCCTAACCTTGCCATGGGGCCTCTCTCTCCAAGCATCAATGGTAAGTACCAACTAATATCAGTTAAAAAGAGTTATCATTCTGCCCCATACCATGCTATCTTAACCTTGCCTCATTCTGGTCTAAAATACATTAACTAAACCGTACCTTCTTCTCTTTCTCTAAAATCATTTGATCTTTTTGATGCAGCATCTTCTTTAGAGTGGCCACTTCTTCCTTCAGTTGGGCAATGATGACAAAGTGGTCAGTGCCTGGTGAGTCTAGAGCCAGGTCTGGGGAAAAGCTGATTGGAGAAATGGAGGGGGAAAAAAATCATAACTTAGATGGATAACCTTTTACCTGAGGATGCTTCTTGGCCAACTGACTGCAAGCTCCTCAAGGGTAGAAGCAACTACCTGAATTCCTAGCATTGAGGACAATGCTCCACACATGCCAGATTCAATAGCATTTGCTAACTGCACTTGTAAGGTGGTCATCAGATAACTATGCCTAGCCCACACTACCACCCAGTAACATTCCTGCAGCACCTTCTCTCACATTCAGGACTGAAATAAATGTCACATCACAACATCACAAGAGCCAAGAATATTCTGTTTCAGGTTCACTAAAAAAAAAACCCAAACCCACTGCTGTGGAGTCGGATCTGACTCACAGCGACCCCTCCTTGGGTTTCCGAGGCAGTATCACTACGGAAGTAGAGTGCCCAGCCTTCCTTCCAATCAGGTTCACTGAAGATCGCTAATGATTTATAGATGAAACAATCTTACTCTGTGATTAGATAATTTCCCTACACTTCTGGATAAATTATAAATTGGAAGCTTATGCATTTTTCTTCACAGCTCCCCAGAGCTCATTCTTTGGCTCTCTGTCTTCTCCATGCTCAAAGCTCTGTTGATTTGGTGCAGCTGCTGAGAAGTTGCTGCATTCCACTTGAGAGCAGTCCTTTTTTAAAATGATAGAGACTAGATTAATAGGAAAGAAACCAACTTACCCTATGCTACATTTTGCCTGCTGATTGTCATTTTCATTATCAAGAATTCCAGGACACTTAGAAAAGGAACAAGGAGGTGGCAAACGCCACAGTCACATCACCACCTGGGTTTTCAACAGATTCTTCCCAGTAATGTGATCACTCCACCTTGTCAAAGTACCAAGGGAACTCTGCCTATGTCCTTCTGGTAGAGTCTCCTAACTGGGACCAGTTTTCAGGCAATCTGTGAAGCCTTGAAATTACATGTCAACAGATGTTTTCTGGGGTAAGGTTCCATACCTTTCATTCACTGATCACAGATGCCTCAGACCCAAACAACCCCACCTGGAAGATCAAACCTTGCCCTTCTCTTGAAACTTCCCAAAGGAAGTTCTTTACTTTTCTCAAGGCAACTTTTAAAGGAAAATACAAACTTGATGGCTTTTCCTAAACAGATACTGATATATTGATCCCCAGCACCCAATCAACAAAGCAATGACTCACAGCTTGCCACTGCTGCTCTTTTTCTCCTACATCTTAGGCCCCATCTAATAACCAGCATTTCTCTATATAGGTTAGAAACTCCAAATAGCAAGTCTAACCACTGGACAAACTTCCTCATAGTCATCAAGGCAAACATTTTCTATGGCTAGAAGTGGAAGTAGTAGTCCACTATTAAGAATATTCTCCCTCAGTCTACATGAATCATATGAGAAGGATGTCAGATGAAGAGATTAAGTCAATGGTTTCATAATTCATAAATATGCAGATTTATTGGAACACAAAAAGATAATGAAAAATAATTCAAACAAAACATGCAAGAGAAAGAAAACAATTGAAAGGACCCATCATGGTCTCCACCAATTTCAGATCTGGACATGCCTTTATATCTGCAGCCATATATCTGCTTCAATTCTCCCCAAGGGACTGTCTCCCCTCCACCCAAAAATGTCTATTTAAATCCTTAACTAGTGTGATGAATTAAGTAATGGGTTACTATAAGTAACTTCCTGTTGTTCCCAAAGCTCCTAATGCTCTGCTCGCCCTGCTTCTTGAGGGAGGGTCCTGCCCCCATACCAATAAATTATTGGACTAAATGAGCCCTGTCTATCTTGTGTGAGAATCTGACTCTTTAACTCTCTCCCAGTTCAATAAGAACTGCTGAGACTCAAAATGAAAAAAGATGTGAGCAAGGCAGACAATCCAATCTTGTCTCTCTCCAAACACCTTCAATAACAGGGAACTCACTACTTCTCCAGGAAGCTTGTCATCTAAAAGCTTTTATTATAAGAACAATCTTTCTCGCTGTTGTCAGGTGCCGTTGAGTCAGCTCCAACTCATGTTGACCATATGTACAACAGAACAAAACACTGCCTGGTTCTGTACCAGCCTCACAATCCTTGCTATGCCTAAGCCCATCGTTGCACCCACTGTGTCACTCCATCTCATTGAGGACCTTCCCTTTTTGGCCAGCCCTCCACTTTACCAAGCATGATATCATTCCCCAGGGAATGGTCCCTTCTGACAACATGACCAAAGTAAATGAGATGAAGTCTGACCATTCTCGCTTCCAAGGAGCATTCTGGCTGTACTTCTCCCAGGACAGATTTGTTAGTTCTTCTGGCAGTTCATGGTACTTTCAGCATTCTTCAGCAACAGCACAACTCAAAAGCATCAACTCTTCTTCAGTCTTCCTTAATCATTATCCAGCTTTCACACGCACACAAGGTGAAAATACCATGGTTTGGGTTAAGTGCTCCTCAGTCTTCAAAGAGACATCTCTGCTCTTCAGCATTTTAAAGAGGTCTTTTGCAGCAGATGTGCCCAATGCAATACGACATCTGCTTCCATTGGTGTTGACTGTCAAACCAAGTAATATGAAATCGTTGACAACTTAAATATTTTCTCCATTTATCATGATGCTGCTTATAGGTCCAGTTGTGAGGACTTTTGGCTTTCTTTATGTTGAGGTGTAATCGATACTGCAGACTGTAGTCACTGATCTTCACAAGAGCTTCAAATCATCTTCACTTTCAGCAAGGAAGATTGTGTCATCTTCATATCGCAGGCTGTCATTGAGTCTTTCTCCAATCCTGATGCAGCATTCTTCTTCATATAGTCCAGCTTCTCAGATTATCTGCTCATCATACAGATTGAGTAAGTATGGTGAAAGGATACAACCCTGATGCGCACCCTTCCTGACTTTAAACCATGCAGTATGCCCTTGTTCTATCTGATTGACAGCCTCCTGGTCTATACACAGGTTCCTCACGAGCACAATCAAGTGTTCTGGAATTCCCACTCTTCTCAATGTTATCCATAATTTGTTATGAGCTTAACAACGGAATTCTTTTGCATAATCAATGAAACACAAGTAAATGTCTTTCTGGTATTCTCTGCTTTCAGCCAAGATTCTTCTGACATCAGCTATGATATCCCTTGTCCCATGTCCTCTTCTGAATCCAGCCTGCATTTCTGGAACCTCCCTGTCAATATACTGTAGCAATTGTTTTTGAATTATCTTCAGCAAGATTTTACTTGCACAGGATATTAAGATATTGTTTGATAATTTCCCTATTCTGTGGCATCACCTTTCTTTGGAATGGGTACAAATATGGATCTCTTCCAGTCAGTTGGTGCTAAAAGGGCAGGGAGGCCACATCTGACCTCCTCAAACCCCACAAGAGGAAGACAGAGTCACTATCAGTAACCCAAGGCCTATACCTGCAAGGCCAGACATGCTGCCTCCCTCTAGCCCTTTCACCAACCTCTCTCTTGAGTTCAGTAATTCGCTGCAGTGGCCACACAGAACTCACAGATTACGGGGTTTATTAGGGAAGCACCAGGCCACAATTCAAGTTCAGGAAAAACGCTCAGCCTCTCTCCCAGCCCACCGTCTCTCAGCCAACAGTCTCTCACGGTCTCTCTCCCAGCAGTGTGTCCCCCTCGGTGTCTCACTCGGCAATGTGTGTCTCTTGCGTCTCTTTCCTAGCAGCGCGTGTCTCTCAGGAGTGCGTGTCTCTTTCAACAGCACGTCTTCCTCAACCATCAGTCAGAGAGCCCTCCGCCTCTAAGAGGCCTCCTTTTGAAACCGGCAGAGTGGCCAAACCAACTATCATAACATTAGAATTCTAAGCACCTGAGAGAGAGCGGGAACCTCCCAGAACATTGTTTTGTGCTACTCCCAACAGAAATACCTCAGGTGGACAACTTTAGCAATCATGAGCTCCTCAGTTGCTCATGGCAAATTCCACCTTGGAGTTTACGAAGCCTTATGGGTAGAAAAGCCATACTAAGTAATTTACTACACTGCAGTTGGCCAGGTAGCTGTCTTCCAAATTTCTTGGCTTAGATGAATAAGTGTTTCCAGTGTGGCATCCATTTGCTGAAACATCTCAGTGGGTATTCTGTCAATTCCTGGAGCCTTGTTCTTCACCAATTCCTTCAGTGCAGCTTCAACTTCTTCCTTCAATACCATTGGTTCTTGATCATATGCCACCTCCTGAAATAGATAAACATTGAATAGTTCTTTTTGGTACACTGACTCTGTGTATTCCTTCCATCTTCTTTTCATATTTCCTGTACCAGTCAATGTTATGCCCATAGAATCTTTCAATATTACAATACAAGTCTTGAATTTTTCTTCAGTTCTTTCAGCTTACGAAATTCTGACTACGTTCTTCCCTTTTGGTTTTCTAAGTCCAGATCTTTGCACATTTCCTTATAATAAATGACTTTGTCTTCTCAAGCTGCTCTTTGAAATCTTCTGTTCTGCTCTTTTATCCTGTCATTTCTTCCATTTGCTTTAGCCACTCTCCATTCAAGGACAAGTCTGAGTCTCTTCTGACATCCATTTTGGTCTTTCCTGTCTTTTTAATGACCTTTTGCTTTCTTCATGTATGATGTTCTTGCTGTCATCCCACAATTCATCTGGTTTTCCGTCACCGGTGTTCAATGTGCCAAATCTATTCTTTAGATAGCTTCTAAATTCACATATTTTGGCTCTTGTGGACTTGTTTTAATTTTCTTCAGCTTCAACTTGAACTTCCATATGAGCAATTGATGGTTGGTATACAGTCAGTTCCTGGCCTTGTTTTGCCTAAAGATATTGAGCTTTTCCATTGCCTTTTTCCACAGATGTAGTTGATCTGATTCCTATTACTCCATCTGGTGAGGTCCACATGTATAGCTGCTATTTATGTTGTTGAAAAAGGTGTTTGCAATGAATAAGTCATTGGTCTTGCAAAATTCTTTCTCAGGTTGAACCAAAACCTGCATCCCTGTCATTCCTACTAGTTAGCCCTGGGACTGTCCTCAAAGGCCACACAGAGCAAGTCTATCTCTCAGGTATAATTCAAGGGAGAATAAAATAAAACTATAGAGAAGAGATAAGAATGTCCTTGAAAAACAATGAACCACAGGGTGTGCCTGGGACATGCCCCCCCCCCCATTGAGACTGTATTTGTATTGCCTTGTGAGACAATAAACAAATTATGATTAAAAAGCAGCCAGTATATGTGCTCAGGGAAGGCTAGAAATGAGCCCAGATTTTCCTCAAACTGAGAAGTTTTTGTTACAATTTCAACAAACAAGAAAATATTGAGAGGAAGGCTGTGGATTTTAGAGGATACTAATAAATAAGTAAAAAGACTACGTAAGGCATCTTGTAAATATAAAACCATTAGAGAAAGTTAAGATAATGTGTTCTATTTGTATGACAGGGAAGGCTAACGGATAAAGAAGAGGAAGATGAAAAACCATCAAATATGCTTCAATATGAAGAAATAAGAGAGAAGAATGTGGGAGTGTGGAAAAATATTAGGGAGCAACTTGCAGAAGACATGAAAGAATGAAAATTAAAGAATAAGAGCATAAATTAAAAGTTTTATCAGTATTTTTAAAGTGAGGCCTAGAAAGCAAATTACGTGGTTAATTAAAAACAGACAGCTACAACAAAAGACATTTTAGAAACAAGACTGATAACACTTGGTACAAAAGTCAAAACAAGTAATTTGATAAAAATTTTTCTGATTTGCAGAACATTAGAAAAAAAAGATTGTCAAAGGATTGTCAAAATGTTTTTATCAAAGCGAAGGAAAATACACAAAAGTGAAAAGGATAGAAAAATGTAGTTTACCTCATGCTATGAACATTCAAAAGAAAGTAATGCAAATAAGTAGACTGGACTGTTAAAACTGCTAATGCAGAGAAATACAAATTGAACTTTGAAAACTTTTATGGCAGTGGAAAATATTTTTCAAATTAAAAGAATAAATTATTTTTTTAAAATTAGCACGTACATTTCAAGAAAATGATCTTTTCACATCTTTTTTGGAGGACATTATGAAAGACCATATACCTAAGTCAACAAGAATCAGCACCCTACTTTAGGGTAATAGTCATTGCAACCAAATAGTCTGAACAGAAAGTGTGAGCAATGGACAGCAAGAACAGCAGCAGTACCTCAAGAATAAAATAAGCTAAGCGAAGGTAAACCTTAAGGATTGGTTGATTAAACTAAATGCTATGAATGAGCTTTTTCCAGGTGGTTCAAACACAGCCTAGTTTATAAATAAACATAAAACAGAAATGCTGAATCTTTAAGGCCCTAGATCTTGGCTGAGGTCTTTATAAAGAAGGGTATCAGAAAGGTTCATTTATTGAAGTGGTTTGTGCAGGATCCCACACCCCAGAAGTGGTGACAGGACCACCTGTGCTCCATCTACTTCCTTCAGAGTGGCCAGACCAGCGGCCCAGAGAACAACATGGGTTATTTTCTTCCCCAAGATATGGATCTTGGAGAAATTCAAGAGCTGACAGACATCACACCAGAGGAGTTAACAGAAGACAACCTGATGGAGATGAGTGCTTCCAAACCAGTGCCAGACGATGAGGAAGACGATGCAGAAGAAGCTGTGCCAGAAAACAAACTGACTTAGCCAATTTGGCAGAAGGAGCCCCAATATTCAAGACTGCTTTTACCTTCTTTCACAACACGGACCCTTCTATGATATGGGCACTGAAACTAAAACAAACAGCAGAAGAACCATTGGTACCATATAGAAACATTTTTAGAGAATATAAAAAGCAAAAATATCAGACAGAAATTACTATGTATTTCTGTAAAGTTCCGCCAAGCGTGCCTGCCTCTCCTGCCTCCCCTTCTACCTCCTCCACCTCTTTTGCCTCTGCCATCCAAGACAGCACGACCAATTCCTCCTCTTCTTCCTCCTCCCCAGTCTACTCAGCATGAAGACAAGGATGAAGACCTTCATCACGATCTACTTCCACTTAACAGTAAATAATTATCATGCTGTACAATTAATAAACTTATTGTTGTATATGTGTGTGTCTTCATGTGGGTATCTAACTGTAGGCAAAACTTGTATTAATCAACTATTTACGGTATTGGTAAAGCTTCTGGTCAACAACAGGCTATTAGTAGTTAAGTTTTCAGGGAGTCAAAAGTTATATATGGATTTTTCACTGCACGAAGGGACGGGACTCCTAAGTCCTGCGTTGTTCAAGGATTAACTGTAATCTGAATATCCAAATCATACATTTTCAGGTGGTTCAATTCAAGAAGTTTAAAATCAATAAACCATTTGTCAAAAAGATAGCTTGTGGGATCTGAAATCAAGTTCATGAAGAAGGCAAGGGAAAAAAGGAAAACTTCATCGACATTCTGTACTTCTCTCAATAAACAAAATTCAGCCCTGGTAAGTCTATAGGTGGGCTTACACCTGTGGTGGTTAAGTTTGTGTGTCACCTTGACTGGGCCTGGCTAAGTGGCTGGACAGCTGGATGTAGTATTCCCCATGATGAGACTTCTAAACAACTCCATGGTGGAATCCACTGTGAGCAGCCAAGTAGCTGCCTTTGGGTAGGGCGTCTGCTTCCCGTATATAAGAAACAGCTTTGGGAATGGTCTCTAGCTTATGGCATGGTTGAACCCTGCATGTAGGTGAGTCGTTGTTCAGCAGCCTGCCATGCTCTGCCAACCTTGGGACTTTCAGTGGACTTGAATTAATGGCCTGCCATGTGGTTTGGTAACATCAGGACTGTGTCTTTTAACTTGTCAACCTTGGGTTTGTCAGCCTCACCAGCCAGCAGCTGTCCGAGTGAAGAAAAGTCTCTAGCTTCAGCGGGCTGGGAGCAGGAGGCAGAGCTGAAGCCCAAGGCTGAGGGGCTTTCACGCAGCCCGTAAAGCCTGGCACTTTCAACTCGGACTTAAAGCCTCCAAATTGTAAGAATAAACTCCTGTTTGTTAAGGCCATCCCATTTGCGGTATAATCCTGTCAGAGTGGCACTAGGTAACTGGAACAACACCCATATCCACACTGGCTGGAAGGAAGAACTATGAAGGATGAGTTTCCAGAATGGAAATGATTCCAAGCATTTTAAGTAAGAGTATGGCAGGTGGTCTCACTTCAGGATGCCCGGGCCAGGAGAAACAGGAAAATGGTTTGCCCCAAGACTCTGCTGGGAAGCAGCCTAGTGCACCAACCTGCATGGGGCACTCTGGATATTAGGACAAAGCAGCTCATAAGAGGAAGCATCACTGAGAAGAGAGGAAAGCAAGGAATAAAAACATGCACTTAGATAGGCTTAAAATGAAATAAAAATATTTAATGTATTTCATTGTCTTCTGATCCAGGATCTGCCCTATTTTGTCTTTCTGAATGTTAAGGAAACAGGGATTATCCCTCACAGACTGAGCAATACTGCCTTCACTCCAACTTGTCTCCACTCTGCCTCCTGAGACTAACTCCTGTCCTGCCTGGTGTGGGCTACAAGCACAGATCACAATGAAAGCATCCAGCTGTTGACTTCTTAGAACTAGTGTGGGGGAGTTAAGTTTGTGAACTGCAGAATTCAGCTGCTATGAAATTCAGTTATAAGTTACTGTCTTTTAATTGAGATCTGATGTATAAACAAAAATTAGTAATACTTGCTTATAAGATATTAAGTGGCTGGGGTAGCACCCCTAGGAGGTTAGCTGACAGCCACAGATAGTTCCAAGGCACACTTGAAATGTATACCTATCTCAGGAACTGTGTATGTATTTCAAGCAGAAACATACATACACACACACACACACACACACACACACCCCGACTTGGCTTACCTATCTCCATTGGTTGTGATTGACTCAAACTTAGACTTTTTCTTTGGGATTTCATTTTGGATTGAAGACGTAGAAAGTGTTTTCTGGCTTTGAAAGACAAAAACAGAAGGGCACACATTAAAAATCAAAGATCAATAAATATTATAATGGAAGTTTGTCAAACAGTACACAAGAGTTAAAGGCAACAAAGGTAAATACTATTTCATACACAATCCTGCAATAACAGTAATAACAATAATCGACAAGTGGATACATAGACGATCAAGCTCAATAGGTGTGATAGGTGAATTGTATAACACCCACAAACATATGCAGGTCTGTCAGAGGATATTTCTACATATGTATTTGTATGTGCTGCAAATATACCCATGTATATTATGGAGCATACGGAGGGCAAAGTTACGCAAACTTCTTAGCCATAACCAGGTATCTTGAGGGAATGAATCACTTGGCTTGGGGACTTAGGACCATAGTCTTAAAGGACCTCTAGGCCAATTGGCATAATATAGTCCACAAAGACAATGTTCTACATCCTGCACTTTGGTAAGTAGTGACTGAGGCCTTAAAAGCTTGTGAATGGCCATCTAAGATGCTATTATTGGTCTCTCCCCATCCAGAGCAAATAAAGAAAAGTGAAGAAGATCAAAAAGGCAAGGAGACAATTAGTCCAAATGACTAATGGACATAAACCTTACCCTCTATGACCCTGAGACCAGAAGAACTAGATTGTGCTTGGCTACCACTGCTGACCATTCTGATTATGATCACAATAGAAAGATGTCCTGAATAGAATGGGAGAAAAATGTGGAAAAAAACTCAAGATCATAAAAGACCAGACTGATAGAGACTGGTGGAACCTCTGGGACTATGGCCCTTAGATGCTCTTCAAGCCTAGAATTGAACTCACCCCAGTAGATCAACTTTCAGACAAACAATAGACAGGCCTATAAAGTAAACAACAATGCCAGCGAGGAATGCAATCCTTAGACCAATCAACCACACAAGATCAAAAGGAAAGTATTTGCACCGAACCAAAGCTCAGAAGGCAAGAAGGGGCAGGAAAGAAGGACAAATGAAAATTGGGAACACAGGGAAGAAGCGGGAAGAGCGCTGTTACATTGTAGGGATTGTAATCAATGTGATATGCATTGTGAAAGAAAATGTGTATAAACTGTTGAATGGAAAACTAATTTGCTCTATAAACTTTCACCTAAACCGCAATAAAAAGTTAAAAGTCTGTCAAATAGGACCAATGTAAGACAGTAGCTCTTCTATGCAAGAGCTAATTTTTTTTTTTTAATTTTATTGTGATTTGGGTGAAAGTTTACAGAGCAAATTCATCTTCCATACAGCAGTTCACATACACTGTCTCATGACATTGACTGTAATCTCCCACAATGCAACAGCTCTCCTCCCACTTACTCCCTGTATCCACCTCTTCCCTGTGTCCTTCCCTCCCATGCACTCCTGCCCCCTAAGTTGTCTCTCTGTGCACACACAGCCCTTCTATTCTCCCATGACTGACCTCTCCAAAGAGTGTATCTACCTAGTGTAAACGTTCAAGAAGTAATTAATTATTCTTGATTATTAAAATTCACTTAGGTGTTGATTTTATAAGTCCTGGATGTGAGTTCCTATTTTCATAAGCAAAAAAAAAAAAAAAATTATTGGTCTTTATTAAATATTAACTAGCTTTATTATTAATAACCATGAGAATAAAAATCCAGGAAGTATTATAATCTGTTTTATAGTTATAGTCTTTGTCTCACAAACCCACTGCCATCAAGTCAATTCTGACTCATAGTGACCCTTTCAGACAAAGCAGAACTCCCCATGTGGTTATAAAGGCTGTAAATCTTTACAGAAGCAGACTGCCACATCTTTTCCCTACAAATCAGCTGGTGGATTCAAACTGCTGATCTTTTGGTTAGTAACTGAATGCCTTAACCACTGCACCATCAGAGCTCATTTCTGGGAGGAATAGACAAAGTATTATGTCTACTTTTCAAAAACTGAGGCTCATCATGCTTAACTGATCTACCCAAAGATACACAGCTGGTTAGTAGCGGGGCGAGAACCAGAAATGAGGTTGATACATTTGAACCTCGTCCAGTTCTTCACTGCTCTTTGAAACTACCGATTATCTGAGTCCCACAACAACTACAAACCAGTTTCATCCCCAGTAAATTCACTACCTAAAACTGACCCTGAAATAAAAGCTAAAGGTCCATCTGTGGGCTACAACCCTTTCAACTTTGATGGATGCCCAATTGCTAAACCCAAAGTATGCTTTAGACTTCTTCTTACTTGACCTCTCAACATTGATACCACTCACCAAACTTGAAACTTCCTCCTCACTTGATCACTCTAATTTTGTGATTGCTGCTTCTTATTCTCTGTCCATCCCTTAAAATATTGAGTGCTTCTAGACTTACATTCTCAGTTTCCAGCCTAAATTACATCATCCAAGACATGGTTTTAACAACTATCTATCATAGTGGTTGGAAATGGTGTTCCCCAGATCACCTGCTTAAGAATCACTTGAGATGCTTATAAAACAATGCAGATTCTTGAACTCTAACCTCAAATTAGAAAACCAAATTCATTGCCATTGGGTCAATTCTGACTCATAGCAACCCCCTTTGGGTTTCCAAGGTGGTAGATCATCCAGTCATCCTCCTGCAGAGTGGCTGGTGGGTTTGAACCACCAACATTCTGGTTAGCAGCCAAATGCCTTAGGCCCTATGCCACCAGAGCTCCTTGAACTCTAGCCCCCAGTATACTAAATTAAACTCTGGGGTAGGGTCCCAGAAAGCTACAGTTTACAATAACCTCGCCTCCCAGTGATTTTTTTATGTCATCAATGGCTCATGTTCTGATGACTCCATCCATTCTCTGGCTCCAGCTCAATTCTCTCTTTTGAGTTCTAGGCAAAATCCCTACTAAATAATTCTTCCTGATGCTGCAAACTCAATTTTTCAAAATTGAACTTCTCATCTCCCCTTCCTACATTCTTCCCCAGTCAAAAAAACAAAACTCACTGCCGTCAAGTCGGATCCAACTCATAGCGACCCCTCCTTGGGTTTCTGAGGCAGTATCACTACGGAGTTAGATTGCCCAACCTTTCTTCTGAGGAGTGGCTGGTGGGTTTGAACCGTCAGCCTTCTGGTTAGCAGTCAAATGCCTTAGGCACTATGCCACCAGAGCCCCCTCT
>NW_006921618.1:15106755-15122743 GCF_000298275.1 Orycteropus afer afer | reverse complement strand
AGTAGATTCCACCATGGAGTTGATTACCAGTCTCATCATGGGGAATACTACATCCAGCTGCCCAGCCACTCAACCAGGCCCAGCCAAGTTGACATACCACCTTAACTATCAGAGATGTACTGAGGATTAGTAGGTAATTACTAGGGAATTATCCTTGGCTCACTCAGCTCTAGCCCATCTATCTGTTCACCAAATTATATTAAGTTTCTCGTAACTCTCTCTCCAAAGTATATTCCTAAGCCTGCCTCTTCCCATTTTCATCTTTACTGCCACTGCCTCACAGTTGAAGTTCCTATTTTAATCATCTCTTACCTGGAGTCTTATTAAACCTTCTCAATTAGCCCCTACTTCTTTTTTTCTCCAATGCATTCTCCAATACTAGTTTGGGTTAACTTTTCTTTAATGCATATTTGGTTCTTCTTTTGCATAAATCCCTTCAGTGGCTTCCCACTGACTCTGGGATCAAATTCACACTCCTTACCTGCTCTGCAGGTTCTCATCTCTTGCCATTCCCCAGCTCCTAACCATAAGCTCCAGCAACATAAAAGGACTTGCAGTTCTCCGGGGTTCTGTGTGGGTTCATGCCTCCTGTGCTTTGCTATTCCCTCAGACTAGGATGCCTCTGCTCCATTCCTTATCTGTTGATTCTGACTCATCCTAAGATCCAATTCCAATATTAGCCCTTCTCCAAGCCTTCCTTGCCTGACTTCCAAGGCAGTTAATTACTACTGCCTCTCATGTCTGTATCTTGACATATTCACACTGTGGTGCTCACCACATAATTCTGCAATGATCTGATTGCAGGTCTGTCTTCCCCACTATACTGCATGCTCCTGGAGAGCAGCATGACTGTTTTATTCATCTATGCATTCCCAGCAGAGTCCCTAGACAGGAAGGTACTTAATAACATTTCTAGAATAAACAACAAAACCATAATAGTAATTTAAAAATTTTTAAATATATTGAATACTTCCTATATGCTAGTTATAAAACTAATCACTATGCATGTATAGTCATCATATGTCACTTAGTCTCCACAATACATTCTATGAAATAGGACATTATATGATTTGGATGTTGTGTGACCATAGTATCATACTCTGGTCCTGTTTTTCTTTAAGTATCTCAAATAAGCTTTGTGCCTAAGCAGTGATTGTCAACACACTGAGAGAGATTAGCTTTTGTGCTTGGTCCTCAATCCATGGTCCTCAATCTACATCATTAGCAATTTCTTTCATTTTTGTTAGCCTTGTAGCTTTCAGTGAAGCCCATCGTTTAACAGCTTGGAGAATTTTTTCTTTGTTTTTGAGGATCATCATGATTACTGAGTGCAACATGCCTAAATCATAAGCAGTAACAATTCCCTGATTTTCTACTTTTCTGTTGTTTAATAACCTTTTGTGTCACTTCTAAATTGATACTTCTCCTTTGTCTCTTGCTGCTACTATCACTAGCACTGGTTTTGCTGTATTTGGGAACCATGATGCACTTCATGGTAGTATTTTCAAGAGAGATAATGCTATAACATTCAAGAGACACATGATACACAAGGTTGGATGCTGCATTGAAGCACACGCTGTTACAAGGTAAACTTTTTAGAGAGAAAGTATAGTACAGTACATACATAAGCCAGAAACATAGGTGTTTATTATGACTATCAAGACATATGCATTATAGCTTATAGTTTATATATGTAGCATACCATTATACGCCTGGCAGCACAATCACTATGTATACAAGAGACATGAGATACTCGTGTTGCATACAGGAAGCTGTTGCCTTCACTACCTCCCATTCTCCGATCAGGATTTCTAAGCTCTATTATAACAAAGACAAGGCAAGCTACTTCCGTGGTGATACTGCCTTGGAAACCCAAGGGAAACCCAAGGAGGGGTCTCTATGAGCTGGATCCAACTCAATGGCAGTGAGTCTGGTTTTTGGTTTTTTATTATAACGTTATGGGACCACAGACATTGCCCAATGGATGTCACGTAGCACATGACTACTATGTCATTTATATTCCTAACAACCACATGAGATTATTTCTCCCATTTTACAAATAAGAAAACTTGTCCAACATAGGAATTTAGCAGGTAAGGATTCATTCCAGAGCCAAAACTCGTAACAACACTGCAGATACTCTGAAAGGAAGCTTAAAACAACAGTGAAAGGAGATCTTTTTGACTGGATCCTGCAAGGACAAACCTAGTACATCTATCAACATTCCTGGCCAAATAAGCACAAAAAAAGCTTTTTTCCCTTCATTTAGTAAAATGTCTAAGCTTCTATTGAGATAATCTACCCTAAAAGTAAGGAAAACACTACATGTAAAGTGGCGTAAATTCCATAAGCCTTTAGGACACAGAACAAATTCAGGAGTCTCCATAGTCCTTTAAAGAAACATAAATTTAAAATAAGACAAATTCCCCATATAGGCTAATGACTAAAGAGAAAATAATAGGAAAATTTATACAAAATAGCATTTTCTATGACTGATTGTAAGAGCAGTATATCTGATCTGTCAGCACCTCTACTCTTGTCTAATGCACCTTGGGGTTACCTGTTGTAATGGCCACCACTACTCAGTCGACTGTACTGCTCCTTCTCTTGGTGGCCAGCACGGGAAGAGCTGCTCAGATGCTTCCTCTGCTCTTTGGTCTTCTGCAGGACCCGTTTGTATGAAAGTGTACAAAGCCAACACAGCAATTTCCCATCCACCTGAAAGACCAGGAGAGAAAGATAAAAGAGGGAATACAGTGCAGCAGCTAAGACGTGGGCACCGGAGGCAAGAGCCCCTGGACTGAGTACCTGCACTGCCACTTATGCACTGTGCCACCTTAGGCAAGCCACTTGAGTTCTCTCAGGCTGTTTTCCTTGTCTATAAAATGAGAGCTAATAATAGCATCTACTTTCCAGGGCTATTGCAAGGATTTTGTGATATAATGTCAGTAAAGCAATCAGCAGGATGCCAGGCACATTAAAAGATACTTAATAAATAGCAGCTGCTAATTTTGTGTATTTTTGTTTTGTTTTCTTCTGACTTAGCAAACACAGCCCAGAGCAAAGTTCCCACAAGAATTTCAGAAGACACAAACATCTCCATGGTGCTCATTAAGACAAACTCAATAGGGACAAGAGAAGCTGAAGATGAAATGTAAAATCTGTATTTCAGTTGGAATTCCTTGTAAATGGTTCACAAAATGGTTTGCTGGATACTTTCTCTCAGATGGAAAGAATAACCCCAGAGAAAGACCAATGGGTGAGTAGCTTCCAGGGGCCCAGACCAGATGGTGGCCTACCATGGCACTTCATTGAATCAGAAAGAGTCAACTTGTTTGTGCAGAAGCAGCTCTGTACCAGGGACCAGGTGTAAGGCTAGGAAAGCAGAGTGTAGCTTCCACAACCCCCTGAATTGGTAAAACCATTTGTAGGGCAGCTAAAGCTGGAGAGGAGGCAGCAGGGCTGGCTGGAATTACCCTTGTAGGAGAGGGAACATGCTGGTATTTTAGGGAATTTTATAGTTTTCATTTATTCCTGAAATTAGATCTAATGCTCCATCTCAAATGTGGGTAGGCCACATCATTATTTTTCTAATTGTTTATCTTACTTGTCAACAAAAGCCTCTTTGCCTCATCCGAGCAGCAAGTCCATCAGTCTGAGTCTATTCACTTCTTTCCAACTCCACTGCATCCATCCCAGTGAAGCCATTCTCATCTTTCACTACTGCAAGAGCCCCCAGATGATCTCCCCAGTCCACTCTCAGGCTCATGGCCATACAGCCACCACAGAGGGCTTCTTAAATATCAATCTGATGATGTCCCTCCTCCCTCTAAAACCCAATGGTTTCTCACAGTATCTGGTATAAAATCCAAACTTTTTACCGCTGTCTATGCTGACTTAAATGTAGCTCCTCCCTGCCTCTAAAATGTCATCGCCTTTCTCTCCCCCTTGTTCACTCTGTTTCCTTCTGTTCTTCTCATGTGGCAAGCTCATTCCCACCGCAGGATCTTTTCACAGCTGGGCCTCCTCCTGGAATCTTTGCCTTCTAGAGTGTCCCATGGCTGCTACTTTCCCATCATTCTTGTTTCAGCTCAAATGTTATTGCCTCAGAGGTCCTCCTGACTGCCCAATCTACACTGGTCTACCCACTCATTCCTTTAAGAGATCTTGAAGTATATTCATGTTTCTGTCATTAGCTACTGTTGAGTTGGTCCCCGCCTCATGGTGACCCCATGTGTTACAGAGTAGAACTGCTCCAAGGGGTGGTTTTCTTGGCTGTGATCTTTACAGAAGTGAAGCTGCTGGATGGGTTCCAACTGCTACCTTCTAGGTTAGCAGCCGACAGTAAACCATTTGCACCACCCGGGCTCCTCTCCCAGTCACCCTTTATTACATATCTTATTTTCTCTATAGAACTTACATTAAAAAACCTACGTCCATTTGTTTATTTCCTTGTTTGTTCTTATCCATCTCTCTCTCATATACACAAATATAAGCTCTGTCAGAGCAAGATCTTGTCTGTCTAATTCATTAGTGTATATACTATTCCTGGAACAGTGCCTAATGAGCTCTGGCGGTGCAGTGCCTAAAGCATTTGACTGCTAACGAGAAGGTTGGTGGATCAAACCAACTAGCTGCTTCACATAAGGAAGACAGCGCAATCTACTGCCATAAAGATTTACTGCCTCAGAAACCCAATGGGGGTCACTATGAGTCAGAATCAACTAAATGGCAATGAGGTGTTTTTTTGTTTGTTTGTTTTTCGGAGAACAGTGCCTAGTTATAGACAACAATTGTTAATAAACATATAAATGTACTTTGAGACTAGATTTCAATTTGGTTCATTTCACAGTTATGAAATATGACTTGAAGGCCTGATTTCAAAACACTATAAAGGGTAGGAGGGGAGGGGAGGAAACACTGCAAAAATAAAAATAAAAAAATAAAAAAACACTACAGAAGGCCTTGCTGAGGAAAGAGCTTTCACTAAAGCAGAGTTTGAAAACAAGGTAATTCCACTAAAAGAGAGCATTATATTTAAAAATCACACACAGAACCATAGTACGCTTTATTTTAGATCTCTTCCAAACTTCACTTATCAAGACATAAACTTTAAAAAATTCACGGCTACCCTATGAGAATGATCAAAAACAATCACAGCCAGCACTGATTGAGTACTTGTCATGTACCAGATTCTACTCTAAGAACTTTATATATAATCCTTCATAACTTTCTGCTCATCTCCATTTACAGATGAGGAAACTGAGGCACTCATAGATTAACTTGCCCAAAGTCACACATGGAGTAAGTGACAGAACCAAGATTTCAACCAAGACATTCTGAGTCTAAATCACCCACTTTTAATCCCTAAATTTAGCCTGCCTTTCTTAAAATTATCAACATTTGATTAAGGAAAACTAAGGATATGTAAATGTATCTAAACTCATAAAACAGAATTGTGACTAAGAAAACAGAAAATGAATTCTATGTAACCAGATCAATAAAAACTAGCCCAATAAATAATAATACAGGTATACATTTGATATGTATACTGATCCCCTTTATGTAAATATGTGCCAGGTTCCAAATTAAGTGTTTTATATACTTATCTCAATTAAATGTCCCTGTAAAGTAGTTATTATTATTACCATTGGAAAGATGAGAAAATTAATACAAAACAAGATTAAGAAATTTGCCTACGATCATCCAGCTAACCCTAGGAACGGGAAGGGACCTGGAGTTGTGGAACTGCAAAGTTTGTGCTCTATTATTATATGCTACCTCCTGGTTACTAATTCAGCTTCTCTAATATCTTGATTTAGGGGCCCTGGTTGGCAGGCAGGAGTATCCTAGTCACTGAAAATGTATAGCCTCCCATTGTAAATTAATGAATTTGGTTAGTAAGAGTCAGTGAAGAGCCTAAGAATTGACAAAAGTTTCTGAACTGCGTGCTTTGACTCAACGAGTGTTTACTGAGCACTTACTATGTGCCAGGCCACACATAGAGACCAAGAGAGACAGACAGCTCACATTCTAGTGAGGTGGACAAACATGTAAGAAAAAAAAAAAGGTAATTTCTCATTGTCTTATGAAGAAAGTACAACAGGGTGACGTGATAGTGTTACTAAGGGGGTCAGAGAAGGTATCTGTGAGCAGGTAGCATCTGAATTGATACCTGACACAAGAAGTCAATCATGAAACTCTTGAAAAAAGTGTGTCAAGCTGAAGGACAGCCAGTACAAATGCAGGAATGAGACTGGCATGTCTGAGGGATGGAAAGAAGGCTGGTGTGGCTGGAACAAGGTGAAAGATGGGAAACAGGATGGAAGACGAGACTGAGAGGCAGGTATGGATCTTGCAGGCCATGGAAGGAGTTTGGATTTTACTCTACATGCAACTAGAAGCCAACGGAAGAGGATTTTAAGCAAGAGAGTTATGTAACCAAACTCTACACCATTCTGATTCCACCAAGGTACCACCACCACACAAAGCTTCCCTCTGTGTCATCTTCCAGTGGTCTTTAACTTCAACAGATAGAAATATTTAAAGGGCCAATAGTAAAACTGGTAATACCATTATAATAATACCTTGTTGAAGTCATAATCTCTCTTTTAGAGTTCCACAGAATTTTACTAATATGAATTCACTTATATATGGGATAGCGATCAGTGTAATTTAGGTTCTTGTGAAATACTAAGCGATGAAATAATGCCCCCCCCATTTGATAAATAAAGAAAGCAGAGGCTGAGTATCTTCTTCAAGGTCAGTAACTGAACTTGGATAGTAACGGCAAATTCTTTCTCAATTATGCCCTTTTAACATGCTTGGTCCACCTTAATTTTGCTGAAGGAAAAAAATAAAAAACACAGGGATTTACCTTCTTTCTATCATCCTTCCTGTCAAATGCACACTGCTGCTTGCACTGTTCACAAGAATATGGTGGTCCATACTTCTTCTCTGAATTTGTACAGCGCTGGCATTTATTGCCAATAAATGCTGCAATTATGTTGCAATACTGACAAGGTTTGGGCTTAAAGAGAGGGGGGAAAAAAATAGGCCAAGTAAGTACATTATAAAATACCACAGCATTTTTAAAGCAATGATTATTATTATACAGTCCCTTAGTCATAATAAAAATATATTCTGATCTTCATAAATTTGCTTTCACACTGGTCAAATGAAGTGCATGCAGTTCCTGAAACTCTATGAAGTATTTTTCTGCACAGGGCTATTGATTTTAAAATAAATAAATGAACAAATAACAAAAACCCACTTGTGTGTATGCTGGGACTTTTATGAGAAATTCAATAGAGCCAGCTCTTTGGTGAAACCAGCAAGTGCTTCTGAAAAGGCCTCTTGGGCGTTATCAGTGTACAAACATGTTGGGAGAATGTCTACAAGGACACAGTATACTGAACCATAACACTAAGAGGAAAAAAAAAATCATTCAACAAAATGAATAGTCAACTGTTACCAAACAAAGAGGCCAAGTCAGAGGATTAATCTTTCCCCTCCTCTTTCCATACTGGTCACTAAAGCCTCTCAAGGAAAATTCAAATCATAATCCTGGCAGAATGACCATAAACACACAACTCCTTAACATTACATATTAGCTATGTCCTTTAACAGTGGATAAAATTTTCTGAGAAACTATTTACACACAACTTGTTCTTCTAATAAATGTATTGTAATTACATTAATAGCCCACAGAAATTTAATGTTCAAGAGATCCAAGTACTCACTGTTAGGTACAGGGCAACCCTACTCACCGTTCCGTACAACTGCACATTCTGAGCACATTTCTTGCATATTGTATTGGTTTTACTGTTAAGGAAGAGAGAGACATAAGGCTTTTTGTAAGGACAAAGTTGTTTTATTTAGAACATCTGAAAACTGGTCCCTCGTTAAGTCCAAAGAATATGTGCTAAGGTGAAATACGGTTGAGACAATTGAAATTTGATTATCTGGCCAATGACTCTCCTAATTATTCATTTCCACAGAATATGTGGATATTAATTTTATTATCTCAGATAAAATTGAGCTTTTAAATAGGGCTGTGGTTAAAATGGAGAGTGAGTTATTCCTGAGTATGGCATCTCCAAGTATCTCTAAATAAAACTATCAGCTATAGAGAGGATCCTCATAAGAATATTATGTTAGACTGAAATGTACTAGGGGGAAAGGAGAAAAAAAGTTCTCAATTCAGATGAATAGCTGAACAATTTGGTATGAGAAAAAAAGTGTATGTGTTTGGAATATAAACTCAGAGATTCCACCCATGTTGACCCTATCCTGTCCAAGCTCTAGTCTTTAAGTAATCCAGTTGCTGTCGAGTCAATTCTAACTCACGGCAACCTCACGTATGTCAGAGTAGAACTACAGTCCATAGAGTTTTCAATGGCTAATTTGCTGAAAATAGACACCAAGCCTGTCTTCTGTGTGGACACAAACCTCTCCAACCTTTTAGTTAGCAGATGAGCAAGTTAACTGTTGGCACCACCATCCCAGAAGCGTGAAAATAGAAGCTATGACCAAATATTTTGTCAATATTCCCAATTTCTCAAAGAATTAAATGACATTCTTTACCTTGTAAAGATCTAGAGGCCACAATAATACCTAAATGTCTAAATTAATAAATCTGCCTTGGGGAAACAAGTATTTCCAAATAAAGTTTAACCCTTCACAAAGGGAGGTACAAATGACACGCTTGATGTACAAGAGTAGTTTAAATAACACTCTAGGACTAAAAATAAAATCATGCAAAAAAAAATTTTTTTTAATCCAGGCTATTCTCTATTTGTGATTATTTCCCCACACAATCTCTATGAAAGTGACCACAAAGTTTAAAAAGACAACAACAAAACAACCTCAACACAGAAAACATACCAATTAAATCAAGATACTCAAGCAAAATATTTTCCAGGGCAATTTTCTGCCATTTTAAAAAGGCAGGACAAGAAGTATAGTACACTGAAAAAAACCTGCTGTCTAGAAAAAGAATTAGCAGCAGTGATTCTGTGATGTTGAACGGCAGGTTGGTTTGTACACAGATTTATTATTGAAGATTTGAAAGGTATGTCTATATGTACAAATCATCTGACATCTTAGAAAACATGCAAAGAAAAAGTTTTTCTATAATCCATCTTGAATTTGTGTGTATGGTATTAAGTAAGACCTGAAGTTCATCTCTTACCTCGCACACAAAAATTAATTCAAGATGGATCTTAGACCCAAAAGCTAAAACATAAATCTATTAGAGTGTATTCTGTATGACTGCATTTATATGAAGTCCTAGAACCAATAGGACATAGGTGAAACCAATCTATGATGGAAACAAAAATTAGAACAGTGGTTGCCTGAGCGAAATGAGGGTGTTGGGATTGACTGCGATAGGGTATGAGAGGATTTGAAGGGGTGATACTAATGTTGTTTCTATACAGCCCTTACACAGTTGTATGCTACTTTTTAATACTTATCAAATGATGTATTTAAGATTTCAGCATTTCGCTGTATGCAAATTTTACCTATTAAATAATAAAGCATAAACAAATACAGAATTCTAGTTAATGATACAGGAGCTCTGGTAGCATAGTGCCTAAGGCACTTGACTGCTAACCAGATGGCTGGCAGTTCAAACCCACCAGCCAGTCCTCGGGAGGAAGATGGGGCAATCTACTTCTGTAGTGATACTGCCTCAGAAACCCAAGGAGCAGTTGCTATGAGTCAGGTCGGACTCTACAGCACACAACAGTTAATGATATGCTGTAGAAGTGTTTAGGAACGAAGTATACTAATGTCTGCAACTTTAAAATGAATCAAAAATAAGATGGATTGATGCATGGATGGATAGTAAAATGTAAATTGTGGAATCTAAATAATGGGTATATGGATGCTCACTGGCCAATTCTTTCCACTTTTTGCTTGAAAATATCCAAACAAAGATACCGAGAAAAATATTTCTAGAATGAAAATGAAACTGACTAAAATGAGGCTTCTAGGTCTATCTGTGAGCTTACCAAACTCACCTGCTCAAAGCAGGATCGCCTACAAATGTAGTTCCACAGAAGTGGAATTGCTATATCAATAAATCACTTTGCTATAATAAGTTCCCCAAAGATGTGTGTTAACTCACACCTAAGTGCCTTTCACACTTTTTAAAAATGAGTCATGCAGGAAAAAGCGTGAAGGGAACTGAATTTCAAATGTAACAAGGGCTAACAAACCCTTTTATCAGACTGTCACATTTCCAAAAGTATTTTCTTTTGATGTATAAGTACTTCAAGCTCTGTGTATACAACATACCAGAACATGAAGCTAATGCTTAGCTGTAGCAGGATTGATCTCTGACTGCCAAGATTATAATAAAAAATGATCAAGGATCTGAAAAATAAGTAACAAAAAAAAAAAAAACCTAAGTAATCAATGGATAATAATTAAGGGACAAATTGTGTATTATAATATACTGAGTACATCTTTCAATGTACTATTATAAGAATTGCAGAATCTGTGTATTATAATATAATTGATTAAGGAGCTGCATATTAAAATGTAATTGATCATACATTGAAATGCAATTGATTACAGATCTGCATATTAAAATTGACACAGTGGCTGTGACAATGGGCTCAAACATAGCAAGGATTGTGAGGATGGCACAGGACCAGGCAGTGTTTTGTTGTATTATACATGAGGTCGCTATGAGTCAGAACCAACTCCAGGGCACCTAACAACATGAAAATGCAACTGACTGCAGATTTTAGGTGAGAAAAGCCTATTGACAACTTTCATGGTCAACAAAAACTATACCTCTCCTGCTGGTACTCAGTCCTGCAGTAGGTGCACTTCACAACAGGGTGTGCAATCCGACATTCCTGAAATGAAATGAGAATTTTAAAAGCCAGTTACACATGGCAACAGCCTTCACTTGGAGGCAGAAGACCTGGGGACTGGTCCTAGCATAGTCATTGTGTTTTGAGTGAGTCACTTAAACAAAACGTTCTGGGACTTATTTTTATTCTCTGTAATACTGACACTGCCCTGCCCATCATGCAGTAGTAATGCAGGCATTAAATAAGAATTTATATGGAACTAATCATAAATTGTAAAGCAAATGCATGCTTGAATAAGCCACAGACTGGGAAACAAACCTTGTAGTCCCAATTAGGCAACTGTGATTTTGAGCAGGTTCACTTATGAAATGAAAGTGATAAATTAAAATAATTAGTATTTATGCATGTTGTTGTTGTTGTTGTTAAGTGCCGTCGAGTCGTTTCCGACTCATAGCGACCCCATGCACAGCAGAACGAAACACTGCATATGTCCTTGAAATTAAATATACATATATATGTATGTAGATTTTGTATATATATGCATACATACATATTTTGGGGGGAAGCCCCACCCCCAAAAAAAAGACACTCAAGCACTTGAATTCTCTCATATCTAGTAAACAATAAAAAAGGGAGGTCACACCTGAAGCGACAATGACATACAAGTATGAAAGACGCACAAACTCGGGAATACGAGAGGTATCTCAACATCGCTCTCCAGATGGCTCAGTGACTTTTAACTATCACCTCACAGCACTTCCATTAACTCAAACTGGAAAAGAACAAACTTAATAGGAAAAGAGAACTTAGACCTTCAGGGATAAAAAATGCAGCCGTTTAGGGTGAGAGCTGAAGGCCACCAACTGGATAATGAAAAATCACCCTTTTGCTTCATGTGCTTAATTGTGGAGCTTCTCTGTACAAGCCTTGTCACCTCCGATCTACGACTGGCTGCAGAGTGCCTTAAGGCGCCCGAGTTTGAGACGGTCAACCCAGGTAGCAACCAACTGGAGTTCAGTCCCCAGCGGGGCAGGGGGGGAGGGGTTCTCAGTCTGTAACCAGGAAGATCGCGGCAGAGGGGATGGCACCCTAAAATGACCGCCGGTACTGCTGGTCAGGGACAGGCAGGGGACCAGGTGTCCCCTCCCTGTACCTCATGGGGTCCGAGAAAAATCTCCCGCGGTTGCTAAGCACCGGGACACGCCGACTGCGGGGGACTGGATGGGTCCCGGGACACCTCCACGTGCCCCGCTGGTCCCTAGCTAGGCGGGCGCGGCTCCTCAGCTAGGCGGGCCTGCCACACCCAGCCAGGGGGACCCGCCGGGAGCTCCGGGCCGCGCCTGCTGCTTCCCCAGTTCCCGGCCGCCGCCCCAGCCCGCGCACCTTGCACAGCTGCTGCCCCTGAGACAGCGCCTCGAAGGGGAAGCGCTGGTGGCACTTGGTGCAGGCGTAGAGCGCCGCCATGTCCGGCTCGGGCTGTGCTCAACGCCCCCCCGGCAGCCCGCCGCTTTATCTGACAGTCTGAGACACAATCTGGCGGCGGCAGCAGCGGCGACAGGCTGCAGGTTGCGACAAGCGGGCAGGCACGGGCCGACCAGGGTGGGCGCGGTGGCGGTGGATGTCGGTTCACTGGTTCATTTCGACATCGATCAAGCACGAACAGGGAGGAACGCGGAGCTTTTGAGGACTCTGATTGGGTCTGAACTGGAGTACGCCACTTGTGACGCTCGCGGCCGCGATTATGTAAAGCGCAGTCACGCGGGGGCACCGCCTGGAAGGGCGGTCTCGCGACCGAGATCTCGGAAGCGTCGGGAATCCTCCCACTTGGCTCTGAGTTCCCGCCCTCGCTCCTCCTCTCTCTGGCCGCTGGCGAACACGCGGATCTCGCGAGACCTCTATGGCGTTGTAATGTTTTGGTTTCCATGGAGCTGCCCTCAGGGAGCGGGAGGGGAGCGACGAGGTCGAGCACAGCGTTCTGTCGTGCTACAGCTCGGTCACCACATCGAGATGGTGGGGACCCTGTGAGAGAAACCCTTCAGCACCTGCACAGGACGAGGACGGCCCAGCTCTCCCACCCGAAGGAGAAGAAGAAATCCTAAGGGGCGATTTAGAGGGACCCCTCTCTCTGAGACCCCTAAAGGAGAGAGAATTCTAGGGCCCATGACCTCCAAAGAGAAAGGCAGAGCCCCAGAGAGCACCCTTTTGCTTCTGGAAAGGAGTACTAGAGAGATGGCAGTCTCCCGAGAAAGGAAAGAATGGATATTAAGGCGAGGCCCTCCATACCTGAGTACCCCGTAGGGTGGTATGCAGTTGGCCGGAGGCCCGCTCCCTACCCTCTTTTCTCCGGTGCACCCTAAGCTTCCCTCAGCCACCTGCAGTTTCCCGGCAGGGCCTGGCCACCCGGAAAGCAAGCCACACCCTCCTGGCTCTTCTGCGCCTCCTTGGCTCCTAGCTTGGCGCGTCAAGGGTCTGCCTGGCGAATTACTAATTTACTGAGGCTTTGGCTAAGCTTCCTGCAGTGCTGACCTTTCCAAGTCCCTGCCCTGTAACTGCTCTTGGGCTTAGATTACTTCTGGCTCTGCCAACCGCCTCTACAGTACTAATTGCAATTTTACCTTAACGTGAGCTTTTTACAGTTGAGAGTACTTACGGCTTCTTGGTCCCAGCTCAACAATAATTATTATCTTTGAAACGCAAATCCAGCCTCCTCCTTGGGGGTCCCCCAGAGATGTATATTCATCATAGATTTAGACTCGAGTCAGAAAACAGAGGTTCCAATCACTGCTCCACATCTACTAAATATATAACTTTGCCCCTATCACTGAGGAATCCCTGGGTGGCACAAACGGTTAAGCGCTGGACTTAAAAAAAAAACACCAAGCCCCTGCACTGGACTACTAGCTGAAAAATTGGCAGTTTGAACCCACTCAGAGGCACCTCAGAAGAAAGGCCTGACAATCTGTTTCCAAAAGGGTACACAACCTAGAAACCCCTATGGAACAGTTCTGCTCCGAACGCATGGTCACCAAAGTCAGAATTGACTTTACAACAACTAACACCACCACCCATTACCTGTCACTGAATTTCTCAGAAGCTCACTCTCCTCAATTGTACAACTGGGTCATTGTGAGAATCAAAACCAGTACATAACCTCCCTTCTACTCATGGCCTCGCTGCATTCCTATTCCCTCTGACCTCCACTGTAACACTTACCAGTTTTGGCATGTTTACTCCCCCCCCCAAAAAAAAAAAAAAACAGTGGCCTTAGGAAAGAGAAGGATTATATCTAAGTCATCTCTATCCCCTTCACTCAGTGCATGGCTAACTGATTCATTTATTCACCAAATTTTATCTGCCAAGCTCTGGTTTACGCACTGGGAATACACTGGTGTGTAAAACAGACCTGATCTCTGCCCTTGTAGAGCTGACAGTATAGTCAAAAAGAGAGCAAAAAAACAGGGACTATAAATGTACAGTGCAGAGATAGAGACTAATGCTGGGATAAGGGACAGGGTAAGATAGAGAAGAGCAGGGAAAAACTGCTCCGAGGAGGCAACAAGACCTGAAGGTCAAGAAGGATTTAGACATGTAATTTAGCCAAGAATATTCTGGGCAAAGGAAAAGGTGAAGAGCTTGAGATGGAATAGAGTTTGGCATGTTCAAGAATGGAGGGAAGCCTAGTATGACTGGTTCTTCCGGAGGCAAGAGAACCAGCGAGTGGAGAAGTTGACAGGGGCTATAGGAATGGAGCCTGTAGACCCTGATAGGGAGGTGGATTTTTTTTTTTTTTCCAAACTACAGTATATAGTGTACAATGGGAAAGAAACATTGGAAGTTTTTAAGCAAGTAAGTATCCTGATTGGATGTATATTTTAAAAAGATTTGTCTGGCTGCTATGAGGAGAATAGACTGCAGGGAGCCATAGTGAACACAGAGAGATCAATGAGGAGGCTTTTGGACACACAAGGAAAATTTTACTGAAAATAATTTTTAAATGATTGTAGCAGTATATTGACAGTAACTGCCAGAAATTCAAGCTGGATACAGAAGAGGACATGGAATGATGGATATCATTGCTGATGTCAAATGGATCTCGGCTAAAAGCAGAGGATAATAGAAAGATGTTTATCTGTGTTTTATTGACTATACAAAGGCGTTCAACTGTGTGGATCATAACAAATTATGGATAACATTGGGAAGAATGGGAATTCCAGAACACTTGTGCTCATGACAAACCTGTACTTAGATTAAGAGGAAGTTGTTAGAACAGAACAAGAGGATAGATACTGCATGGTTTAAAAATCAGGAAATGTGTGCATCAGAGTTATAGCCATTCACCATACTTATTCAATCTGTATGCTGAGCAAATGAGCTGAGAATTTGGACTGTATGAAGAAGAACACAGTATCATGATTGTAGGAAGACTTATTAACAACTAAGATATGCAGATGACACAACCTTGCTTGTTGAAAGTGAAGATGACTTGAAGCACTTATTGATGAAGATCAGAGATTTCACTGTTCGGTATGGATTACACCTCAACATAAAGAAAACAAAAATCCTCACAACTGGACCATTAAGCAACATCATGATAAATGGGAGAAAAGATTGAAGTTAACAAGGATTTCATTTTACTTGGATCCATAATCAATGCCCATCAAAGCAGCAATCAAGAAATCAAATGACATATTGCATCGGGCAAATCTGCTGCAAAAGACCTCTAAATAAATTCTTTTATTAAAAAAAAAATTGTGATTTGAGTGAAAGTGTACAGAGCCAATTCATTTTCCATAGAGCAGTTCACATACACTTTGTCTCATGACATTCTAAATAAATTTTTAAAAAGCAAAGATGTCACATTGAAGACTATGGTACACTTGACCTAAGCCATCATATTTTCAATAGCCTCATACACATGTGAAAGCTGAACAATGAATAAGGAAGACCAAAAAATAATGGATGCATTTGAACTATGATGTTGGTGTTGTTGTTGTTGTTAAGTGCCATCGAGTCGTTTCCGACTCATAGCGACCCCATGCACAGCAGAATGAAACACTGCCCAATCCCGTGCCAGCCCCACAATCCCTGCTATACTTGAGCCCATCATTGCAGCCACCGTGTCAATCCATCTCGTTGAAGGCCTCCCCCTCTTTCGTCGA
>NW_006921618.1:15104905-15105512 GCF_000298275.1 Orycteropus afer afer | reverse complement strand
GGCATCTGTTTGTTGAAATATCTCAATTGGTATGCCATCAATACCCAGAGCCTAATCCCTTCGGCTGACTGCTCTTCTCTCTGGCTTCCTGGCTTTTAATCCCCTTTCTCCTGCTCTCCCCGCTTGCTACTTTGGACATCCCTGAGTTGTCTCTCCTCACCTGTAACCCTGGGGCTTACATGTTGATGAAGAATATTGAATACACTGCAGACTGCCAGAACAACTAACAAATCTGTATTGGATGAAGTACACCTAGAATGATGTGGATGGAGTAGAAGCAAGGATGGGGAGACTTTGCCCTTCATACTTTGGACATGTTGTGGAGGGACCAGTTCCTGGAGAAGGATATGCTTGGTAAAGTAGAGGGTCAGCAAAACACAAGAGGAACCTCCACGTGATGGACAGACACAGTGGCTAAACAATGGGCTCAAGGATAGTAATGATGATGATGATGGTGCAGGACTGGGCAGTGTTTCATTCTTTTGTATGTAGAGTCACTATGAGTTGGAACCAGTTTGACAAAACCTAGCAACAACCAACAAACATATGAAGAAATGCTCACGATCATTAGCTATTAGAGAGATGCAAATCAAAACAACAATGAGAT
>NW_006921618.1:15048481-15089375 GCF_000298275.1 Orycteropus afer afer | reverse complement strand
TAAAAAAAAAAAAAAAGACAGGAAAGGAAGAAAAGACCAAAATGGATGTCAGAAGAGACTGTGAAACTTGCCCTTCAATGGAGAGTAGCTAAAGCAAATGGAAGAATGAGCAAGATAGAATAGCTGAACAGAAGATTTCAAAGAGCAGTTCGAGAAGACAAAGTCAATTATTATGCCTTGAATTGCAATACTGAAAGATTCCATGGCCAATATGTTGAATGATGCAGGAAATATCAAAAGACGATGGACAGAATACACAGAGTCACTATACCAAAAAGAATTGGTAGATGAGCATCCATTTCAGGATGTGGCATATGACCAAGAACCAATGATACTGAAGGAACAAGTCGAAGCAACACCGAAGGAATTGGTGAGAAACAAGGCTCTGGGAATTGACGGAATACCCATTGAGATGTTTCAACAAATGGATGCCCTGCTGGAGGCACTCATTTGGCTATGCCGAGAAATTTGGAAGACAGCTGTTACCTGGCCAACTGACTGGAAGAGATCCATATTTGTACCCATTCCAAAGAAAGGTGATCCTACAGAATGTGGAAATTATCAAACAACATCATTGGTATCACATGCAAGTAAAATATTACTGAAGATAATTCAAAAATGGTTGCAGCAGTATATCGACAGAGAACTTCCAAAAATGCAAGCTGGATTCAGAAGGGGACATGGAACAAGGGATATCATAGCTGATGTCAGATGGATCTTGGCTCAAAGCAAAGAATACCAGAAAGATATTTACTTGTGTTTTATTGACTATGCAAAGGCATTCAATTGTGTGGATCATAAAAAATTATAGATAACATTGAGAATGGTGTGGTAGTTGAGTTCGTGTGTAAACTCTGCTGGGCCTGGTTGAGTGGCTGGGAAGCTGGATGTAGTTATTCCCCATGGTGAGACTGGTAATTAACTCCTTGGTGGAATCTATTGGAGCTGGGTAGCTGCTTTAGGGATGTGGGTTGCTTGCAGTACATAAGAAGCAAATTTGAGGAAGGTCTCCAGCTCATGATGTGCCTGAACCTTGCATGTAACTGAGTCACTGTTCAGCAGCCTGCCATGCTCTGCCTATCTTGGGACTTTCAATGGACTTGAATCAATGGCCTGCCATGTGGTTTGGTAATATTGGAAACTGTGTCTTTTTACTTGTTAACCTTGGGTTTGTCAGCCTCAGCAGCCAGCAGTTGCCTGAGTGAAGAGATGCCTCTAGCTTCAGTGGGCCAGGAATAAGAGGCAGAGCTGAAGCCCAAGGTTGAGGTGCTTTCACTTAGACCCTAGAACCTAGCACTTTGAACTTGGACTTCTAGCCTCCAAAACTGTAAGAGAATAATACTCCTTTTTGTTTGAGCCATTCCCATTACTAGTATATTTCTGTTAGAGCAGCACTAGGTAACCAAAACAAATGGAATTCCAGAATACTTAATTGTGCTCATGAGGGACCTGTGCATAGACCAGGTGGCTGTCATTAGAATAGTACAAGGGGATACTGCATGGTTTAAAATCAGGAAGGGAGTGCATCAGGGTTGTATATTTTCACCATACTTATTCAATCTGTATGCTGAGCAAAGAATCTGAGAAGTTGGACTACATAAAGAATGCAGCATCAGGATTGCAGGAAGACTCATTAACAACTTGTGATATGCAGATGACACAACCTTGCTTGCTGAAAGTGAAGATGACTTAAAGCACTTACTGATGAAGATTAAAGACTACAGTCTGCAGTATGGATTACCCTTCAACATAAAGAAAACAAAAATCCTCACAACTAGACTGACTAATAAGCAGCATCATGATAAATGGAGAGAAGATTGAAATTGTTAAAGACTTCATATTACTTGGTTCGACAATCAAAACCAATGGAAGAAATCAGACGATGTATCGCACTGGGCAAAGCTGCTGCAAAAGACCTCTTTAAAGTGTTGAATAGCAAAGATGTCTCTTTGAAGATGAAGGAGTTTCTAACCCAAGCCATGGTGTTTTCAATCGACTCAGATGCATATGACAGCTGGACAATGAATAAGGAAGATGGAAGAAGAGTTGATGCTTTTGAGTTGGCAAAGAATACCATAGACTTCCAGAAGAACTAACAAATCTGTCCTGGAAGAAGTGCAGCCGGAATGCTCCTTGCAAGCAAGAATGTCCAGACTTCATCTGACCTACTTTGGTCATGTTGTCAGAAGGGACCAATTCCTTGGAGAAGGACATCATGCTGGTAAAGTGGAGGGTCAGCGAGAAAGGCAAAGGCCTTCAACGAGATGGATTGACACAGTGGCTGCAACGATGGGCTCAGGTATAGCAAGGATTGTGAGGCTGGTGCAGGACTGGGCAGTGTTCTGTTCTGTCATGCATAGGGTCACTATGAGTCGGAACCAACTTGACAGCACCTAACAACAACAATTTACATTTGGTGTACTTTGAAAACAATTACATTTTCGTTTTAATTCTTTAGATCAGGGTTTGGCAAATTTTTCTGTTTGGCAAATTTTTCTGTAAAGGGCCATATAGTAAATATTTTAGGCTTTGTGGGGCACTATGTCTCAACTATTCAACTCTGCCATTTTAGCACAAAAGTAGCCACAGACAATTGAGTAAGTGCAGTTATGTTCCAATAAAACTTTATTTAGATTTTGCAGAAATGAAATCAAGAAAAAAATATTCTACTTGACAATGCCCTTTAACCAAAAGCCACCAGGAACACACCTGCAGTTAAATAAGTTGGAATTGCATGTTACGATGAGGGAGAATACAGACCATCAGAAATCAAGGAGGGGCTCAATAAGAGAGAGTTAGAATCTATCACAGGATGGATTTCAGCTGGGTTTCAGTGATTTGGAGGGTGTAGGAGAAGGTCTAAGAAAGTGAGGGATTGCTCTATACTGGATGTCAGAAAGCAGGGGCAATTCTATGATTGGAAATCTCAATAAATCTTATCTACACCAAGAGGACACTAGCACAAGGGTAAAATTATAATTGGTAAGAAGTAAGAGTCATTCATTTTAGCTAAGGGGGGTGTTTGGTATTTTGTAGATGACATAGTGACCCTGTTGCCATCTATGTTTACACAAAATTATGAAGTGGGCTTCTTTTGTCTCATTTTATCATGATCTCAAAGTAATCTTGTCTAGGGTTGGTATTTTGTGAGCTCATTTATGTTCAATAGGAGAATAGCCTGGCCTAGCTATGAGTGCCAGATCGGCTTCCTAATTTCAGGTGTGACTTTTTTTTTTTTTCCTTTTTCATAGAGAATAAATATATACTAAGTTATTGTGTATCTATTATCTTTATTCCTTATCTAAATTAAATTCAGTCATTTGACAGACTTTCAGTCATATAAAGACTATAGATCTATGTTGTTGTTGTTGTTGTTATGTGCCGTCGAGTCAAACCCGACTCATAGCGACCCCTCCTTGGGTTTCCGAGGCAGTATCACTACGGAAGTAGGATTGCCCAACCTTCCTTCTGAGGAGTGGCTGGTGGGTTTGAACCGCCAGCCGTCTGGTTAGCAGGCAAGTGACTTAGCCACTATGCTGCCTCGGAAACCCAAGGCGGGGTCACTATGAGTCGGGCTGACTCAACAGCACATAACAACATGGTGATTAACTAGTTAAGCACTTGTTTAGGAGCTCTGGTAGCTTAGTGCCTAAGGCACTTGACTGCTAACCAGAAGGCTGGCAGTTCAAACCCACCAGCCACTCCTCGGAAGGAAGATGGGGCAAATCTACTTCCATAGTGATACTGCCTCAGAAACCCAAGGAGGGGTCGCTATGAGTTGGGTCCAACTTGACGGCACATAACAACAGCAACAACATTTGTACCTTGGGAGCTCTGGTAGCATAGCGCCTAAGGCATTTGACTGCTAACCAGAGGGCTGACAGTTCAAACCCACTAGCCACTCCTCGAAAGCTCTGGTAGCGTAGTGCCTGAGGCACTTGACTGCTAACCAGAAGCCTGGTGGTTCAAACCCACCAGCCACTCCTCAGAAAGAAGGTTGAGCAATCTACTTCCATAGTGATACTGCCGTGGAAACCCAAGGAGGCACTCGCTATGAGTTGGGTCCGACTCCACGGCAGTGGGTTTGGCTTGTTTTGTATTTGTACCTTTGTCCCAGACCATGTAAATGGCCTGTAAATAGGCCAGCTTGCTTCTTTCTAATCACACTCAAAGGGACATGACTTGCAAAACTACATCCAAACTCACCACCCAAGCTCAGGAACCAAACAAATTCACAGAGTGGGGGATATTCAGAATACCTCCAGAATTCAAGCACTTCTCATATCCCTATTGCCAATATTCTGGTCCATGCATTCTGTCTACATTTATCACCTGGCGTGGTAGCTTTGTATCACGGCAACTTAACTAAGTTGGAACTATTTTTCCCAGAATTCTCTTCCTTATGTGGTTCTGGATTAGGATTGGCCACAGGAGAAGATTTGGGTGGGATTTGGGAGGTGGAAGTGAAGCTGTGGCCATGCTTACATTTGGAAGGGCTGTGTAGTCAAGTGCTGCTGTAGCTTTGACATGCAAGTGCTGCCTGCATGTCTTCGCTGATCCACTGCCTCCCCTTGTTGACATCAGGCAGCAGCTGGGCCTACAGCTTCCCTAGCTCACCCTGGATCTCTACCTTCAACTTTTCCAATTCCTGAGCGAGGTGCATGTTGACTAGGGGCATCAACTTCTCCAACAAGTCATCCATGTCATTGAAGTGGGAGGTTTGGAGGTGGTGAGAGACTGAAGCAGGACCCAGTTTGTCCTCGTGGATCCCAGCTCATCATGAATCCCAGTTTGACCTCGCCCTTCCCTACTTCATGTCATCTTCCCTTTCCAGTTGCCTGTCCTGCTAACTTTCACTCCATCACCAGATACACCAGCAAAAGCTGATTAATGTTTAATCAGCACCCATAATTGCGTAAGGTCAAACCCCCATATTAAATCCCTTATTTTATATCATTCCTAGTGGTCTGATTCTCTGATAGAACACTGATTTATACACCTGGATTATTGGAATTGACTCCTAACTGGTCCCTCTGCTTCTGTCCATGTACCTCAGGGCAGCCAGAGTAATCCTGCTAAAATATTAGTCAGACATGTAACTCCTCTGCTCAATACCCTCCAATAGCTTCCCCTATTACCTTGAGTAAATGCTAAAGTCTCTACCAGACTCAGTTTAGATGTCCCCCACGAAAAGCCCAAGAAGCCACCATCATAGTCTCAGTTCCAAATTTTACTGCCATCCTCAGTGTCATTGGGATGCAAGTGCTAGTCTTTGGTATGGATTCCATGAAGCCTTCTATAGTGGGAACCACAACATCTCGAACATTCGTGTTTGACCCAACTGTACCTATGGAGGCTGTGGCTTCCCCAGAAATTGCTCAGTAGAACCAGTTTACACAATCCTAAAGTATAGACTGTTAAGATCTTGTGGGCAACAATGAAACTGGATGATTAAAAAAAAAAAAAAAAAAAATGCTGGCAGAAAAATTCCTTACTCTTCTTTCCCAGTATGGACTATTCCAAGACAAAGAGGCTCCATCCATATGGTCTCTCTGAAGAGATTCCATGTGTCTGAGAAACTGCCTCTGAGTCTTGTGAGGTTCTCGTCAGCAAAGTAATGTCTCACCTTGTATTTATTTCCCTTCTGCTCTGCCTTACTTCTCTTTTCCCCCTTCCTTGGAATTGCAACCCCTAAGAGAATATTAGCACACAACCTTTGTTCCAACTCTATTTTCCAGGGAATAGAGTGTCATTTAGTACCAAAAGAGGTCCTAGAAAACAGACAGATTTTCAGAGTGTGCTTTTGGAGTTTGATTTTCCACCTATGTGAAAGCAATAGGGACCTCATTGCTGGTGATAACTGCAGTGGTAATAACTGTGGCCTGTAGCTGGTATCAGAATTGTTCAAACTTTCATTTATGGTACAGGGAAAACTATGTGGAAAATCAGATCTAGGATTGAATTATAAGAGGCAGAGCTGCAAAGGATTCTAAATGCACAGCCCCAGTAGGTCTCCTGTGTTAAAGTCAGGACTCTGATAGGGAAACAATAGGATTGTAAGACCTTGAATAGAGCCACTAGGGAAGACAAACCTAAGAAGCTTTAGCTCACAAATTCTTCTGAACCCTCCTGGGTAATAGAAGCAGCCTCTTCCCTCTTGTCAGAGAAAAAAGAGCTTCCTCTTTCTTTGAGACTATGCAATGGTCTCACATGAAGTGGGTGCTGCATAATATAACATTTGTTCTCCTCAAGGTCTGCTTTCTTCACCCCTCATTGCCTCTAGGTAACAAGGGTAAAAATCCTAAGTGTGGAAGTTTAAACTCTGCAATTCCAAAGGAATTGCCAAAAAAAACCCCAAAACATTGCCATTGAGTCTCGGATCTGACTCATAGTGACCCCTCCTTGGGTTTCCGAGGCTGTATCACTATGGAAGTAGATTGCCCAACCTTCCTTGTGAGGAGTGGCTGATGGGTTTGAACGACCAGCCTTCTGGTTAGCAGTCAAATGCATTAGGTACTATGTTACCAGAGCTCCTAAAGGAATTGAAAGACCTGAATAAGGTATGTGGGAATGATCTTGGTAGTGAGAAGGGGGCAGGCAGGGCAGAATATAACACTGGCTAGTGGAGAATACATTGACATGGAGCATATCCAGTAACTCAGGACTTAATACTCAGGCAATGACACCTAGATCTGGCCTCCAGTAGATAGTTTTCTGTTCTTTTCTTTAAGGTGGTTTCTAAAAATGATGTTGTTGCTCAGTGCCATTGAGTTGCTTCTGACTCATAGAGACCCTATGTACAATAGAACAAAACACTACCCATTCCTGTGCCATGCTCACAATCATTGCCATGTTTGAGCCCACTGTTGCAGCCATTGCGTCAATCCATTTAGTTGTGGGTCTTCCTCATTTTCACTGACTGTGATAGTTGGAGCTATGTGTCAACTTGGCTGGACCACAGTCCTGTGTGGCTTAAGCAATTGTGATGTGGGTTATTCCCATGATGGGATCGGATGTATATATTTTGAGCAGCCAATCTGTCGAAAGGAAGTTTCCCTAGGAGTGTGGCCTGTTTCAAATGTATTTATGGACATCCTGGGAAAAGAGACACTCTTCTGTGGATCGAGATTCTGTTGTGCTGCCTACAACTGTCCGTGAGTGAACAATCCACCGTTTGGCCTAGAGATCTTGGATTCATCATTCGTTGGAGTCAATAGCCAGTATACTGCCTGGCAACCTTGAGTTTGTCAGCCCCTGCAGCTGTGGGAGTCGGGAAAAGCCTCCAGCTTGACATTTGATCCAAGAACTTTGGACTTGCCAGCTTCTATAAGTGTGTGAGCCACTTTCCTAAGATAAATTTCTCTTTCTCTATATGTATATATAAGCTTTACTGGTTTTGCTTCTCTAGAGAACCCAGCCTAACATACAGACCCTCTACCTTACTAAGGATGATGTCGTTCTTCAGGACCAGTCCCACCTGGTAAAAAGTCCAAAGTACCTGAGACAAAATCTTACCATTCTTACATCTAAGGAGTATTCTGGTTTACTTCTTTCAAGAAAAATTTGTTCATTTTTCTGGCAGATCATGGTATATTCAATATTCTTTGTCAATACCACAATTTAAATGCATCAATTCTTTCTTCAGTCTTTCATTGTCCCAGCTTTCACATGCATATGAGGCGACTGCAAATAGCATGGCTTGGGTCAGGCACACACCTTAATCCTCAAAGTAACATCTTTGCTTTTAAAGACTTGAAAGAAGTTTCTTGCAGCAGATTTGCCTAATACGTCATTTGATTTCTTGACTGTTGCTTCCATGGGTATTGATAGTAGATCTAAGTGAAATGAAATCCTTGACAACCTCAATATTATCTCCATTTATTATGATCCTGCTTATTGTTCCAGTTGTGAGGAATTCTGTTTTCTTTATATTGAAATGTAATCCATACTGAAGCTGTAGTCTTTGATCTTCATCAATAAGTGCTTCAAGTTCTCTTTACTTTCTGCAAGCAAGGTTGTGTCATCTGCATTTCTCAGTTGTTAATGAGTCTTCCTCCAGTCCTGATGCAGCATTCTTCTTCATGTAGTCCATCTTCCTGGATTATTTGCTCAGCATACAGACTGAATAAGGATGGTGAAAGGATATAACCCTGATGCACATACCCTTTCTTATTTTAAACCATGCAGTATCCCCTTGCTCTGTTCGAAATATAGCCTCTTAGTCTATGTACAGGTTTCTCATGAGCACAATTAAATGTTCTGGAATTCTCATTCTTTGCAATGTTACCCATAATTTGTTATGATCCACACAGTCAAATGCCTTTGCACAGTCAAAAGAAGGTAAGTATCTTTCTGGTATTCTCTGCTTTCAACCAAGATCTATCAGACATCAACAGTGGTATCACTCATTTCACATCCTCTTCTGAATCTGGCTTGAATTTCTGACAACTGCCTGTCAATGTACTGCTGCAACCAATTTTTAATTATTTTCAGCAAAATTGTATGTGTATGATATTAATGATATTGTTTGATAGTTTCTACATTCTGTTGGATCACCTTTCTTTGCAGTGGGCATGCATATGGATCTCTTCCAGTCAGTTGACCAGGTAGCTGTCTTATTAATTCTTGGCATAGACAAAAGAACACTTCCAGTATTGCATCCGTTTATGAATCATGTCAGTTGTTATTCCCTCAATTTCTGAGCCCTTGTTTTTCACCAATGATTTAAGTGCAGCTTGGACTTTCTCTTTCAGTACCATTGGTTCTTGATCATGTGCGACCTTCTGAAATGGTTGAACATAGACCAGTTGTTTTTGGTATAGTGACTCTGTGTATTCCTTCCTTTGATGCTTCCTGAGACATTCAATATCTTGCCCATAATGAAAAAAAAAAAAAAAAAAAAAACCTCACTGCCATCAAGTTGGATCCAACTCACAGCAACCCCTCCTTGGGTTTCTGAGGTGATATTACTAGGGAAGTAGATTGCCCAACCTTCTTTCTGAGGAGTGGCTGGTGGGTTTGAACCACCAGCCTTCTGGTTAGCAGTCAAATGCCTCAGGCACTATACCACCAGAACTTCCTCTCCATAGAATCCTTCAATATTGCAACTCAAGGCTTGAATTTATCTTCAGTTGTTTCAGCTTGAGAAATGCCAAGCATGTTCTTCACTTTTGGTTTTCTAACTCCTGATCTTTGTATATTTCATTGTAGTACTTCATTTTGTCTTCTTGAGCTGCCCTCTGAGATCTTTTGCTCAGTTCTTTTACTTCATCATCTCTTCCATTCACTTTAGCTACTCTGTGTTCAAGAGCAAGTTTCGGAGTCTCTTCTGACATCCATTTTGGTCTTTTCTTTCTTTCCTGTCTTTTTAATGACCTTTTGCTTTCTTCATGTATGATGTCTTTGATGTCATCCCACAACTCATTTGGTTTTTGGTCATTAGTGTTCAATGTGTCAAATATATTCTTGGGGTGGTCTCAAAATTCAAGTGAGATATACTCATGGTTGTATTTTGGCTCTTGTTGACTTGTTTTAATTTTTTCAGCTTCAAGTTTACCTTGTATATGAGCAATTGCTGGTCTGTTCCACAGTTGGCCCCAGCCTTGTTCTGACTGATAATCTATCTGTGTATATGTCTCTTTCCACAGATGTAGTCTATGTGATCCCTATGTATTCCATCTGGCAAGGTCCATATGTAAAGTACCTGTTCATGTTGTTGAAAACAGATATTTCCAATGAATAGGTCATTGGTCTTATAAAATTCTATCATGCAATCTCTGGCATCATTTCTGTCACCAAAGCCATGTTTTCTGACTACTGATCCTTATTCTTAGTTTTCAACTTTTGCATTCCAATTACCAATAATTATCAATGCATCTTGATTGCATGTTTGATCAATTTCAGATTGCAAAAGTTGGTAAAAATCTTCAATTTCTTCATCTTTGACATTGATGGTTCATGAATAAATTTGAATAATAGTCATATTTACTCATCTTCCTTGTAGGCATATGGATATTATCCTGTCACTGACAGTATTGTACTTCAGGATAAATCTTGAAATGTTCTTTTTAACAATGAAAGTGATGCTGTTCCTCTTCCATTGTCACTCCTGGCACAGTAGACCATATGATTATCTGATTCAAAGTAGCCAATACCAGTCCATTTCAGCTCACTAATAATGCTTAGGCTATCAATCTTCAAGCATTCCATTTCATATTTGCCACCTTCCAATTTTCCTAGGCTGCAGAATACAATCTGCAGTATGGATTACGTCTCAATATAAAGAAAACAAAAATCCTCACAACTGGACCAATGAGCAGCATCACAATAAATGGAGAGAAGATTGAGGTTGTCAAAGAATTCACGTTGCTTGGTTCTACAATCGATGCCAATGGAAGCAGCAGTCAGGACATTAGACGACGTGTAGCATTGGGAAAGTCAACTGTGAAGGAACTGTATCAAGTGCTGAGGAGCAAGGATATCTCCTTGAGGACTAAGGTGCACCTGACACAAGCCATGATATTTCCAATCGCCTGGTATGCATGTGAGAGCTGGACAATGAATAAGGAAGACCGAAGAAGAGTTGATGCTTTTTAGTTGTGGTGCTGGCGGAGAATGCTGAAAGTACCATGGACTGCTAAAAGAACTAACAGATCTGTCCTGGAGGAAGTGCAGCCAGAATGCTCCTTGGAAGCAAGAATGGCCAGACTTCGTCTCAACCTATTTTGGTCATGTTGTAAGAAGGGACCATTCCGTGGAGAAGGATGTCATGCTTGGTAGGGTGGAGGGTTGACGAAAGAGGGGGAGGCCTTCAACGAGATGGATTGACACGGTGGCTGCAATGATGGGCTCATGTATAGCAGGGATTGTGGGGCTGGCGCAGGATCGGGCAGTGTTTCGTTCTGCTGTGCATGAGGTCGCTATGAGTCGGAAACCACTCGACAGCACTTAACAACAACAACAACAACAATTTTCCTAGATTCATATTGATACATTCTATGTTCCAATTACTAATGGATTTTTGCAGCCATTTCTTCTCATTTTGAGTCATGCCACATCAGCAAATGAAGGTTTTGAAAGCTTTACTCTATCCATGTCATTAAAGTCAACTCTGATTTGAAGAGGCAGCTCTTCCCCAGTTGTATTTTGAGTGCCTTTCAACTTGAGGGACACATCTTCCAGCACTGTACCAGGCAATGTTCTGCTGCTAAGTCATATTTACTGGCCAATTTTTATTAGAAGTAGATCACCAGGCACTTCTTCCTAGTCTTAGTCTCAAAGCTCCACTGGAACCTGTCCACAATGGGTAATCCTGCTAGTATTTAAAACTAGAGGCACAGCTTCTAGCATCACAACACACAAACCATCACAATATGACAAACTGACAACAAGTGATGGTTTCTAAAAATGGTTCCCATCAGTTCCTTCCTTCCCTCTAAGTACATATCACTCGTCATATCAAGAGACAGAGTCTATTTCTCTCTTGGAACCTAAACTGGCCTGTGATTTGCCTTGACCAAGAGTATGTGGTAGAACCAACTCTATTCCAGTTCTGCACTTAGTCATTTCCTCCCTCTTGGAAGCCAAACACAGTGTAAGAAATCTAACCTCATTGTGGAACCAACATACTGTGAAGAAGTGCAAGCTAGCTGTGGTAGTTGTTTGTGTGTCAACTTGGCTGGGCCTGGTTGAGTGGCTGGGCAGCTGGTGGTAGTTAATCTCCATGAGGAGACTGGCAATCAACTCCATGGTGGGATCTACCACAAGCAGCTGGGTAGCTGCCTTTGGGTATATGGTCTGCTTCCGGTATATAAGGAGAAACCTTTGGGTAGGTCTTTAGCCTTTGGCACGCTTGGACCCTGCATGTAGCTATGTCATTGCTCAGCAGCCTGCTATGCTCTGCCGACACTGGGACTTACAGTGGACTTAAGTTAATGGCCTGCCATGTGGAATGGTAACATCGGGACTGTGCCTTTTTACTTGTCAACCTTGAGGCTTCTCAGCCTCAGCAGCCAACAGCTGTCTGAGTGAAGAAATGCCTCTAGCTCCAGTGGGCTGGGAGCAGGAGGCAGAGCTGGACCCCAAGATTGAGGGGCTTTCACCCAGCTCCTAGAGCCTGGCACTTTGAACTTGGACTTAAAGCTTCCAAATTGTAAGAATAAACTCCTGTTTGTTAAGGCCACCCTGTTTGTGGTATGTTTCCTGTCAGAGTGGCACTAGGTAACCAGAACGCTAGCCATGTGGAGACACTGCACTGAGAAAGAGAGATGCTCATCAGTCCCCAGGTATTTGAAATATCCATCCCAATTGAGGTGCCATTTGTGTAGATGAAAAAGACATCTTGGCCATTTCAGCTTCTGCAAACACCACGTGGAGCAGATGACTTCTAACTGAGCCTCACCTAGGTGGCAGAACTGTATGACATCATAAATTGTTGTTGTTTTAAGCCTTTAAGTTTTGGACGGTTTGTTATTCAGCCTGCTCTTAATTGTTTACAAGGATAGCTTCCTAAAGCCTATGTAGGATGCTGGCCTACAATAAATGAGGTCAGGATGCTGGAACTTTCATGGGATAGTATTTAAGAAGAGATCAGGAAACTCAGGGAGGTGGGTCAAGAACTCAGCACCTATGTTCTCCAGGGCAGCCCAGAAAAGACTCTCTTCACTAAGGCAATAAGGAATTCACTGATAAAGAAGACACCAGCGTCTTTGAGAATCTCAGTGATGTCTGTCTTACATAGGCTGGGAATGAGCATAAGAGTTGCTGCCATGGAACTGGGGCTCCCTAATATCAATAGTAATGTCGGGATTTCAGAATGGCAGAGGTAACAACCAAGGGCAAGTGCCTTGGGTAGTTTTACTGCCATGGGCAGAAAGGCCTGAGTGGCAAAGAAGGATACCCTGACTGCAGGGATCTATGGCTAACTGATTCTAAGGATGGGATAGATGGGGAGCTGACTGAGTGATCCTCAATTCAGACACACACACACACACACACAAGTCAAGAGCTAATAAACAGAAGATTGACATCAACTACCACAATGGAAAATCATGATCTTTCATCCGGATTCTAGATCTAAGTTCACAGGACCAGATCTCTTTGACTAAGGAGAGGCCATGTCCCATTAAGGAAATATTGTGCAATGACCCCACAATTATGTGTAATAAATATCCCCCCAATCCTTTCCCAAAGAGATCTACTGTCATTTGCAAGGGTAAATATACACTTTGTTGTTGTTGTTGTTGTTATGTGCTGTTGAGTCGGTCCTGACTCATAGCGACCCCTTCTTGGGTTTCCGAGGCAGTATCACTACGGAAGTAGATTGCCCCATCTTCCTTCCGAGAAGTGGCTGGTGGGTTTGAACTGCCAGCCTTCTGGTTAGCAGTCAAGTGTTTTAAGCACTACGCTATCAGAGCTCCCAAATATACACTAGAAAAAGAAAATATTCAAAATTTTAAAAAACTGTTAAAGATATGGAATCTGAGCTGACATGGAAACAAAAAGCATGATCATAGTTTTCTGGTTAGAATAGGGGCTAAAGGAGGCCAGGTGATAATTGAAATGTGGCCCAAGTCCAGTAGATCCCATAGAAGGTAACAGAATCCTCTCATTGATTCCATGACCTGTGGAGTAAAGGCTACTATGATAGGAAGAGCCAAGTGGAAAGTCTTAAAACTGCCCTGCAGTTTATTTCTGCAGTATTATTTATGATTTAATATTTTGGCTGAAGTTGTGTTCCTCATCATATGCCCATTCAATTCACCTGTCTGGCCTCTGGGAAAACAGATGGATCATGGTGGATGATGGATGAACGACTGTAAAGTTAACCAGGTGATAGCCCCAACCAGAGCTACTCTACTGCATGTGGTCTCATTACTGGAGGATATCAGCCCAACTCTAGCAATTGGTGTATGGCTATTGATTTGACAAATGTTTTCTTTTCAATGCCCATCATAAGAGATGATGGAGGCAGTTTGCTTTTAGCACCTTTACTTTCTCTCCTCAGGGATTTGTTAATGTTCTAGCTCTGTTATAATGGAGTCTTCAGGCACTTGGTTGCCTTGACATTCCACTGAACATTATGCTGATCCACTATATTGATGACATCATACTAATTTGACATTCACAGGAAGTGATCAAGAAACCCTGGTGGCTCATGGTTATGTGCTCAGCTACTAACCAAAGGTTGATGGTTGAAACTATCCCAGCGGCTCCACAGGAGAAAGACCTGGCAATCTGCTTCCATAAAGATTACAACCTAGAATGGGGCAGTTCTACTCTGTCCTATAGGGTCACCACAAGTCAGGATTAACTCGAAGGCACACAACAGGACAGGACAAGCACTGTGTTTGCCAGAGAATGGAAGACACATTGCATGAGGATTCAGGGCTATGCTACCTTGGTAATATCTTTAGGAGTTCATGGTTTGGGCTATGCCAGGACAAGTTATCTCACTTCTCACCTCACATATCCTATCACTTAGAAAGAGACACAGTACTTGGTAGATCTCTTTGATTTTGGAGACAGCATATACACGCTTGGAAATACATCTCCAATCCTTTACTGGGTGGTTTGTGAGTGAGGTCCAGAGCAAGAGAGGGCTGTACAGTAGGTTTAGGCCACAAAAAAAGCTATGCTGCCACTTTGGGTGATACACAAAATACAGTGTTGCTGGAAGTATATGAAAGCTGAAATGAGAGAGTTGCACTGAGGACCCCTAGGGGTTTGGAACAAGGGCATATTAACCATGGACCATTTGTAAAATAGTTCCTGATGTATCCCTGGGCCCCAGTAGTGACTAAGCATCTAACCACTGGATGCCAAGTGGCTATATGTCTTAAATTGGGAATCAGCAGACAGGCACAGCAATAATCCAATCAATGATGGAAGTGGGTACGTTCAGGGTTGGGCTCAAAAGGATCCAGAAGGTATGAGTCAATTAAATAACCAGGCAGCCAGACTCCCATGGCATCTCACTCTGTTCCTCTGACACCTCTCCTCTGACTCATACCTATGGCCTCATGAAGGGTTCCTCCCAACCAGCTGATAAAGAGGAAAGGAGCTGGACCCAATTCACAGATAGTTCAGTATAATATTTTGGTACCAGCTAGAAATGAACCACTCTATTTATTATAGCCCCAGGGAGCTCTGGTGGTGTTGTGGTTAAAACATTGGGCTGCTAATCAAAAGGTCAGCAGTTTGAACCCACCAGCTGTGAGAGAAAGATGAGGCAGTCTGCTTCTGTAAATATTTACAGCCTTGGAAAGCCTATGAGGCAATTCTACTCTGTCCTATAGTGTTGCTATGAATCAGAATCAACTCTATGGCCGTGGGTTTATTATGGCCCTGGTATGAGAGTAGCCCTGAAGGACAGCAATGGTCCTTCCAAGAGGTAGAACTATGAGCAGTATACTTTGTCATCCCCTTTGTATGAAAGAAGCAATAGACTGAGGTAGGGATATACACTGACTCCTCTAAGTTGCAAAGGGCTTGGCTAGTTGGTCAAAAGGATGGAAAGACATAGGAAAGAAGGATACAGGGAAGAAGTAATGACAGGGAGGAAGTGGGAAGAGAGCTGTTACATTGTGGGGATTGCAGTCAATGTCATGAAACAAAATGTGTATGAACTGCTATATAGAAAATGAAATTGCTCTGTAAACTTTCACCCAAATCACAATAAAAATTAAAAAAAAAAAAAAGGAAAAAGAAGAAGAAGATGGAAAGAACAAAATTGGAAGCTCAGGGATAAGCAGTTTTGGGGAAGAGATATATGGGTGTGAGAGGGGGTCCTAGTGGCACAGTGGTTAAGTGCACAGCTGCTAACCTAGAGGTCAGTGGTTGGAAGCCAACAGCTGCTCTGTAGGAGAAAGATGACATGTACTCTCCCATGAAGATTACAGCCTTAGAAACTATGGGACAGTTCTACTCTCCTATATGAATCAGAATCTACTCGACAGTATTGGGTATAGAAGTGGGCACAAAGCATGGGTATCTTTGTGTCTCACATTCATGCCTACTGGAGACCATCCCCTGTAGAGGAGTGTGGTAGTTATGTTTGTGTGTCAACTTGGCTGGGCCTGGTTGAGTGGCGGGGCAGCTGGTGGTAGTTATTCCCCATGATGACACTGGCAATCAACTCCATGGTGGGATCTACCACAAGCAGCTGAGCAGGTGCCTTTGGGCTGTGGTCTGCTTCCTGTATATAAGGAGAAGCCTGGGGAATGGTCTCTAGCCTATGGCACACTTGGACCCCAAATGTAGCCGTGTCGTTGTTCAGCAGCCTGCCATGCTCTGCCGACCTTGGGACTTACAATGGACTTGAATTAATGGCCTGCCATGTGGTTTGGTAACATCAGGACTGTGCCTTTTTACCTGTCACCTTGGGTTTTTCAGCCTCAGCAGCCAGCAGCTGTCTGAGTGAAGAAACACCTCTAGTTCCAGTGGACCGGGAGCAGGAGGCAGAGCTCAACCCCAAAGTTGAGGGGCTTTCACACAGCCCCTAGAGCCTGGCACTTTGAACTTGGACTTAAAGCCTCCAAATCGTAAGAATAAACTCCTGTTTGTTTAAGCCATCCCGTTTGTGGTATATTCTCGTTAGAGCGGCACTAGGGAACCAGAACAAGGAGGCTTTACAAGCAGATGTTCAGGATGTCCTGTCCTGTGCAGGTAGGCCAGCCTCTGAATTTAGCCACTTTATTGCTTTGCAAAAGAGCCCTGGTGGCACAATGGTTAAGCATTCTGCTACTAAAAAAATCAATGGTTTGAACCCATCAGCCACTCCATGGGAGAAAAGACCTGACAATCTGCTCCCATGAAGATTTACAGCCTAGGAAACCCTATTGGGCAGTTCTACTCTGTCTTATAGGGTTATTATGAGTTAGAATCAACTTGATGACAAATTTGCACCCAAATCACAATTAAAAAAATTAAAGAATAATAATAATAAAAAGGAATCAACTCAACAGCACACAACAACATTGCTTTGCAGCTGACCCATAAAAGAGTGGTCATGGTGACAAAGATGAAATCTATGAATGGGTACAACAACTTGGGCTCCCTCTGCAAGGCTGATCTAGCTCACTACCCTACCATCAAATAGCCAACCTGCCAGCAGTAGGCAGTAATAGGGCAATATTACTCTGGGAGAGCAGTCAGCCACCTGGTGGCAGGTTAACTACATCAGATTCCTACTGCTTTGGGGAGGGCAATGAGTCATCCTTACTGGAACTGTTACCTACTCCAAATACAGAGAGAGCTCTGGTAGCGTAGTGCCTAAGGCACTTGACTGCTAACCAGAAGGCTGGCGGTTCAAACCCACCAGCCAATCCTTGGAAGGAAGATGGGGCAATCTATTTCCATAGTGATACTGCCTCGGAAACCCAAGGAGGGGTCGCTATGAGTCAGGTCTGACTGGACGGCAAATAACAAGAACCAAATACAGACTGCATTTCTTACCATATTGTGTCTGTGAGCATCACTACCCAAAGGCTTAAAGAACGAGCAATCCATTACCCAGGGCCAGGTATGACAAAGAATGTGTGACCATGGCCTCCTAAAGATGGGCTTCACTGGTCTTACCACAAGCCCGTACCCAGAAGCAGCTATCCTGAGGGAACAATGGAATGGAATGGCTTCATCGCCAAAGCTTTCATGTCCTCAGCTGCAAAATGGGGACCGTAAATAGTAAATGAGTAGTTCACAAGGGTGCTGTGGGACTGGAGAGAGAGAACGTACAATTAGCACTTTGCACAAGTCCTGGCATGCAGTAAGTGCTCAGTAAATGGTAGACATTATTATTAATTGAATCGAATTATGAAAGGCCTTTGTGTCCCAGGCAAAACTGGTAGTCTGGCTTCACTAAGCTGACTAGGGCCCTGGACTCCATCATAGCGTGACCTCTTAGCTGTTTGGAAAGCCCCAGCTTGAATTACATCTTTCTGCCAGCAGGCAGCGCACAGAGCTGGAGGAGAAAGGGAAAAACACTCTGCAGAGTGCAGGTCATGGAAACACTGACAGGGATTGGCTGCCTGGGGCAGAGTGGAGGGAATCCAAATGGATTATAAAAAGCCAGCCCTCAGCCTGAAAGCTGCTTCTCGCTGCTGCTGCTCCATCCATCAGCAAGCCCTGCACAAAAAGATTCTTTCTCCTCCCTCCCTGGTGGCATCACCAGGGTCAGTGTCACCCAGGGTGGTAACGCATGGTGTCATCTTCCCTCCGCCACCCACCTCCCCCGTACCAGACCATACAGCATCCTTAGTAATGTTTATTATCAATTCAAATCATAGAATGGAGCTCTGGTAGCATAGTGGCTAAGGCACTTGACTGCTAACCAGAAGGCTGGTGGTTCAAACCCACCAGCCACTCCTCGGAAGGAAGGTTGGGCAATCTACTTCCGTAGTGATACTGCCTCGGAAACCCAAGGAGGGGTCGCTATGAGTTGGGTCGAACTCGACAGCACGTAACAACAACAATCACAGAATAAACCAAAAATCCACTCCCATCGAGTTGATTCTGACTCATAGCGACTCCAATTGGGTTTCCAAGGAGGTCAATCTTTATGGAACCAGACTGGTGGCGTTTGAACAACCAACCTTTTGGTTAGCAGCCAAATGCCTTAACCACTACACACCATAGCTCCTTAATCATAGAATAATATGTGATAAATATAGTTGTAAATGGCTTATATTTCTTAGAGTATATGAATATTAACAAAACGTTTTATAAAATCTTTCTATATCAAATTACATTATTAGTAATTGAACAGAAGCCTTTTTTCATTTTTCTCCTTTTCCTTTAATTACTACTTCATCCTCAAAAAAAAAAGTTATTGATAAAGGTTCACAAGTATGAATTACCACAATATCATAGCTAAAACACCAGAAAATTTCCCACAATCAGCGACTGTAAAAACACCAGCAACAACAAAACAACAGGTCATGCTTGCAGTTCTTGTAGATCAAACCATGTGTAGATCAAACCACGTGATTCATAGTGTCATTGTAATTGGGTAATACTGACAGCCCTGACCGGAACACAATGTTGTTGTGTGCCAGCTCCATGAGCCCTGCTATACTTGAGCCTATCAGCGCAGCCACCGTGTCAATCCATCTGGTGGAAGGCCTTCCCCTCTTTCAGAACACAATAGAAAGTTCAAAAAGTAAATTAGCATAGAGCTTTAATCTTGTAAGGAGCTCTGGTGGCATAGTGCCTAAGGCATTTATTTGACTGCTAACCAGAAGGCTGGCAGTTCAAACCCACCAGCCACTCCTGGGAAGGAAGATTGGGCAATCTACTTCTGTAGTGATGCTGACTTGGAAACCCAAGGAGGGGTTGCTATGAATCGGATCTGACTCGATGGCAGTGAGTTTGGTTTTGGTTTGGTTTAATCTTGTATATTGATACAAGTAAGCTGGTTTACGAAAAAATGTTTTTATTGTTACAACTAACAACAGAGATATTTTTATAAAAGAATAAAATAAAAATGACTGCTGAAACCCTGCACAAAAATTGTATAGACAGTCATTTTGGTATCAAGCCCTCTGACAGTGTCACTCGACGTGGTCCTCACCCTCCTTAACCCCCAGTGATGCCCCGGAGGTAAACCCAGGAGCCATGGTGTGGGGATGCCAAGCTGCCACCCTCTGCCAGTAACACCTCTGGATCCCTTTTAGTGAGCTCGGCTGGGACTGGTCTGACAGGATGGGTTGGGGCTTTTAGGAGAATGCGGTGCAATGCTCCAAAATGCTTGAAACCTAGTTTATTGGTGTCAGGTCAGCTCTCTGTGGTCTCAACTCTGTCACTTCACCACTTTGGAGATCTAACTACTTTACCTGCCCAAAGGACTGGACAATTTCTGAAGCCCCTTTCTTTTAAGAGCTAACGTTACAGTGAGGTCATCTTGGAGGGCAGATGAAGCTATCTGGAGTCATTTTTAATATTGTTAATAGGCTGGGCAGCCCTGGGGCTATTACTTAACCTCTCTGAGCTCAGTTGGTACCTACCTCATGGCACTGTTTCCTATATAAACAGGGAGGTGAAATTTTTCACTCTAGATTAGTAAATCAACACAAGTAAGCATATGAAATTGTTCACGACAGATTAGTAAGTAAGCACAAGTAAACGCATCCTTATCTTGCTTACTGGGTACTCTGTTCCTGTCAAGGATTATAAACCTGAAAAGAAGGTTTGATTCTGTAGGAAGGGGTTGTGGGGTTGGGAGAGAGAGATGTCAACCATACTTGGAAGCAAAATTTTTGATGTAGTGAAAAAATGTGAAATTGTCCATTAGAGATTAGTAAGCACAAGTAAGCCTATGCTTACCTTGCTTATTGGGTAATGTGACACTGGGTGTAAGTGTCATGCCCAGTGGCATCACTAGGGTTGGTGTCACCAAACGTGGTAATTCATGGTGTCATCCCCTTTCCCATTCCCATCTCCCAACCACACCTCCTTTCCTCTCCCATTGGCTAAGGCAGAGACCTTCCTCTCTAGCAGAACAACAAGGTCCCCCCCCCCCCCCCCCAGAACCCAGACTGGCGCATGATGAGCAGGGGTTGACAAGTTACCTTGCCACCTCCACCAGGGTCACTCTTATGTCACCACCTCTGACAGTGTCAGGGGGTGCAGACTACACCCCCTCCACCCCCTTAGTGACACCACTCACTGCCTGTGCCATAAAGTGCTGAATGAGTGCTGAACACATGGGAGGGGTATTATTATTATTGCTGTGTGACCTTGGGCAAGCTGCTTTACTGCTCTGTTTTTCTCTCTTCACCTGAAAAATGAAGTTGATGTGAGGCCAATGTTTGGTACCTGTAGGTACGTAATGCATTACAAAATTAAGTTTCTCAGCCCTTTTTTTAAAAAAAAAAAAAAGCACATTCTATGTGCCAGGTAAGGAGCCCTGTGTCCAGTAGTTAAGCACTGGACTGCTAATCAAAAGGCTGGTGGTTGGAACCTGCGAGAGAAAGATGTGGCAATTGGCTTCCATGAAGTTTACAGCCTTGAAAACCCTATAGGGCAGTTCTTCTCTGCCCTATAGGGTCACTATTAGCTGGAATCCACTTGACTGGCAAAGGGTTGTTGTTTGTTTGTTTAACTGCCAAGTACTGTTTTAAGTGTTAGGAAGATATGGTGAACAGTTTCTAAACTCACAACCACCCACCACCCTCTGAAATAGGTTCGATTAACACCCTCATTTTAAGGGTAACTGAACAGGCCCAGAGAAGAGAAGTACCCTAGTACCCCACCCAAGTAATAACAAAACCAAGAAAACAACAGTAACAATAATAGCTCCATTTATGAGAGCTCACCTGGTACAGGCACCGTACCTGAAGAAGATTTCCTCATTAAATTCTCATAACCACCCCATGAGGCTGGAACATCACGCCACTGTTGCGGTGAGGAATCAGAAAACCACAGATCTGAAGAGGGATCCTAGACGCCATTCCCAGGTTTCGAGACCTCCTCCTCCTCTCGCCCCGTACGCGGCGCCACCATGCGGCAGAAGGCGGTATCGTTCTTTCTGTGCTATCTGCTGCTCTTCACGGCCGCTGGGGGTGGAGCAAGGAAATTATCCTGGCCCAGAAGGGTTGTTGTTGTTGTTGTTATGTGCCGTCGAGCCAGAAGGGAGGGGGGAGTTAATGGCTAGAGGGTTAGTAGTGGGGCGGATAAAGAACGGGAAGAAGGCTCGAGGGCAATTTCAGGATCCCAGGCGTGCCTCTGAACGCAAGAAGCTGTTACAATGGACAGCGCAGAGTTGCTGTCGCGGGTTCGAATCCCTACTCTGTCCATTTCTCCAGTCTTCCGAAATGTTTTCAGTACCAGCTTGTACCAGGCAAGGTGCTTGAGGAAAAGCTCCTCCTTTTCTGTGCGGCTCTCGGCAAAGGGAGGGTGGCGGCCTCCACCTCTGGGGGTGGTCTTAGCGCCGGGCACAGAGTAGGCGGCCCTTCTCCCCACTCCACTCCACTCCACTTTGTAAGTTCTCTCGCCAGAGAGCTCATAGGACAGCGGCTCTGGATTTTGGGTCGCCTTGCCCTACGTTGTGGTCCGAGACTGTGGATCTGGGGGGCGGGGCCGGGAAGGTGGGCGGGGCCCTGCCGCGGGTTCACCCCACCTTTCCCCCCACGGCCGGCCTAGCTGAGGAGCTGGTCTGCCGAGCTAAAGGCGGCGCCGTGCCTGTGGGGGGTGCTGCTGGCTTTGATGCAGTTAGTGAATAAGGACGCGGGCTGTCGGCCGGGGGTGCCAGGGCTAGCCGGCCCTCCGTACTGTTCTCAGCCCTTTTCTCCCGCTAACTCAGCACTGTGAGATGGGCATCATTACTATCCTCATCATACAGATGGGAAAACTGAGGCACCAAGGGTTTAATTTACTCAAATTCCGTTTAGCACCTATGAATCTGCTCAATCTCAGAGAGTTACAGTGGCAAAGAAACGTGACAGAGCGACCTAAATCAATCTCACACCGCCCCTGGTCTCCACGAGTTTCTTGAATGTCAAGAAGGGAATAGAAACACAACTTCTTTCTCTCTCTCTCTTTCCCCCTTCTCTCCCCTTCAGTTCCCTTCCACACTCTCCCTTTCCGTCCCCTTTTCTTCCCTCACCTGCCTTCTTTTTCTCCTTCTCCTCCTCCCCCTTTGCCTCCCCTTCCCTCCCTCCCCCTCCCATTTTCCACCCCCCATCTCTCTCCAGCCTTCCTCTCTTCTTCGTCCTCCCCCTTTTCTTCCCTTCTCTCTTCTCCCTCCCCTCTCTCCTCCCCCCCCCACCCCAGGCCTCCAAAATCCTGAAGAAAAACCACCCCTGACAAACTCCCCTTCCTGTCTCTCTGAACCCTCCATCTTCTCTGTGATGGATGACAAAAGCCCAGTGAACCAGGTTCTCTGAGAGGGCTGGAAGAAGGCTCTGGCCAGGCCACACCCCTGCAGTGAGAGGGTGAAGGGAGAGGACAAGGCCAGGAACACTCTCCGGGTTTAAGGTTGTCCTCCTCTCACAGGGCCGCACCAAGGACTTCTTGTTTGTGAACCTCCCAGCACCCACACAGTGAGGTCTTCACAAAGGTGGCTGCTATTAGCATTATTAATAACACAGTGTGTCCTTGCAGACAGGAAGTGCAGTTGCAAAGAGTGGTTTCTTTTTCATCTCTGAAGTACATCTCTCATCGGAGATGGCAAGTGAGTGGGGACATAGGATTCATTTTGCAGCAGTCCACTTCCCCCTCAGGGCCTTTTTGGACTCAACCAATGGCTGCCAGACATTTGGATTCCCAGATTACCAGTGGTCCTTCTGGGCTTGCTTTACAGGGGCTCCTGGGGGCGGTAGTGCCCTCATGGCCTCCTGTCTGGGCTACGTGGTCTATGAGACCTTCAAGAGCAGGGTGGAGGCGGAAGATGATAAAGAGTAATCAGCAGCTCCTAGGAACACCCCCCTCCTTGCCCTCTCTCTTCCAGTTGGAGTCCAAAGTTTCTTGTCACTCTCCTCAATGACGTAGGTAAGAAAACAAAATAGCAAACACTTTGTCTTTCTATGAATCACTCGTGCTGTGAGAAGACCCAACAAGATGTGGCTCTGGCCTGCCTCTTCCACACCTCCACACTCTCCACTCTTGTCTCCCCTGTGCTCATCATCCTCAGCCCCCAGAACACAGCCAGCTGATACTGTCTCGGAGTCTCAGCACAAGCTGCTCTGTCTGCCTGGAATGTCCTTCTGAAATTCAGCTACCTGAAAAACTCCCTTCCATCCTTCCAAACCCAAGACCCACGTCCCTTGTTCTGGGATGCCTTCCCAGAAGAGCCCCCTACTACCCTGTCATAGCAGGAACGCTGAGGCTCCATTTCACAGGATGCCTGGGGAGGCAGAGCTCAGTTTGTTCTCAGTGAGAGAAGCTTCCAGCTGCTGCTCTGATTAGGCAGAGATGGAGAAGGCAGATCTTCAGTCTCTGAAGATGCACTGGAGTGGTCTCCCTTAGATGAAGAATACCAGGCAGGCCCCTGTCCTGGGGAAGGGGGGTGTAACACCACTTTTGAGGGCTGAGCAAGGCTTCCTTCCTTGGTAGAGCTCTGGGGACAGGGTGACTGTTTGTACATGGAGGCCAAAGGTCTTCTAGATGGAAAAGGAAGAACCCAGGCCCTGTCAAGGACACTTGACGTTTGGGAGGCCTGGCCAGGTGGTCCAGGGCGCCCAGACCACAGCAGGGAAGAGACAAAGAGGAAGCCCTTAAATCAGATGATAGTGTTGGTGGAGCTGAATCCAGCACTAGAGAAGAGGGGGGACCGTGCTCTGGTTCTGATCTGGTGCACCGTCCTTAACACTACTAGCCCAACCCTCTGGGGAGAACTGCACCTCTGGGGAATGACTGTGTGTGAACCACAAAAGCTAGTCACAGAAGGGTTATAACATCAAGAGGCTTGGCACCACACTGCAGTGGAAAAAAAATCAAAAACAGGAGCACCTCCAAGGCAGCTGCCACTCCGGCCTCCTCCACCCAGCGCCCCTTATAATCCAGAATCCCTTCTGCAGTTAAGGGTTTGTGTGTGTTGGGGGGGGTAGTCCCATTCTGCTTGCTCACACCCCCAGTTCCACTGTCACATGTGCAGATAGCAATTGTTTGCTGTAGCTGGCTTCCCCCAGGAAGCCGCGGCAGGGCCCCAGAGAAGTGCTGTTTGTAGCAGAGGTTCAGAGGTGGTGGGGACACTGTTTGCAACCTGTTTTGGTTACCTCTGTGCTACTCTAGCAGAAAATACCACAAATGAGATAGATGGCTTTAACAAACAGGAGCTTATTCTCTTACAATTTTGGAGGGTGGAAGCCCAAGTTCCAGGTGCCAGGCTGTAGGAGCTGGGTGAAATCCCCTTGACCTTGGGCTTCAGCTCTGCCTCTTGTTCCCAGCCCACTGAAGCTGGAGACTTTTCTCCATTCAGGCAGCAGCCAGATGCTGAGGCTGACAAATCCAAGGTCGACATGTACAAAAGGCACAGTCCTGATATCACCAAACAACATGGCAGGCCACTAATTCAAGTCCAGAAAAAGTCTCAAGATCAGCAGGGCATGGCAGGCTGCTAACGATGACTCGGCTACATGCAGGTACCATAAGCTAGAGACCATTCCCAAAGCTGCTTCATATATACGGGAAGCAGACTACATCCCTAAAGCAGCTACTCAGCTGCTTATGGTAGATCCTACCATGGAGTTGAATGCCAGTCTTATCATGGGGAATAACTACTACCAGCTGCCCAGCCACTCAACCAGGCCCAGCCAAGATGACACACAACCTTAACTACCACATACCCCAAACCCTATCTCTGTGGCTTGTGTCTGAGAGCAGAAGCTGGGGCTGAGTCCCCTGACGAGATGTTCACTCACCATTCAAGCCTGAGCAGAGTCCTGCTTTGTCCAGGACATTCAAGGAGGGGGAGTTAGAGTGGACTGCTGCCCACAGCAGTGGAGGGAGGTGGGTCTCCAGCATCACACCTCATTGAGACCTGTTAATTTCACCCCCCTGTCTGTCTGGAAGGTTAACATCTCAGGGACGTAAGTGTGCCCCAGCCCCTTCAGGAGGAAATTGTAGCTAATTACTCTCTTATGCCCAGTTCTGGGCACATGCCTGGCATACTTCAGTGTGAAGTTGGTAAGCAGACTTCTACATCTTTCTCCCACAGAGTGGCAGTGGGGTCAAATGATGACCTTTTGGTTAGCAGCTTTTTGGGTTAGTGCTTTAACCACTGTGCAATCAGGCCCCACCATCATTGTTGTTGTTGTTGTTAGGTGATATCAAGTCAGTTCCAACTCATAGCTATGCCACGTATAACTAAACAGTTCCACACCATCCTCACAACTGTTGCTATGTTTGAGCCCATTGTTGCAGCCACTGTGTCACTCCATCTCACTGAAGGTCTTCCTTTTTTTCATTAACCCTCTGCTTTACCAAGCATGATAGCTTCCTCCAGGGACTGGCCCCTTCTGATCACATGTCCAAAGTACATGAGATGAAGTCTCACCATCCTGGCTTCTAAGGAGCATTCTGGCTGTACTTCCTCCAAGACAGATTTGTTCATTTTTCTCGCAGTCTGTGGTATATTCTATATTTGTCACCAATATCATAATAACCCCCCAAGATACCAATGTCAATATTGTGCCATCCTACAGGGAAGAGGAGGCCTACATTCTCTTTAACACTATGGCCCAAGTAACTACAGGCTCCTAATCCTTTTAATAGGAGCTCTGGTGGCGTAGTGCCTATGGCATTTGACTGCTAACCAGAAGGCTAGCAGTTCAAACCCACCAGCCATTCCTCAGAAGGAAGATTGGGCAATCTACTTTCATAGTGATACTGCCTCGGAAATCCAGGGAGGGGTCACTATGAGTCGGATCCAACTCAACAGCAGTGAGTTTGGTTTTGTGTTTAATCCTTTTAATATTCTTTAGCACAGACAAGGCTGTGATTTTCAAGTAAGACAGTAGAGCATAACAGTCAAGAATTCAGTCCTATAGACCTGGGTTCAAGTCCTGCTCTGCTACCTCCTAGCTGTGTGTCTCTGGGCAAATTCTTCACCTCTCAATGATTCAGTTTCCTCCTTTGTTAGCTGAGATAATAATAGGACCTACTGGCTAGGGGTGGTTGTTATGACATTAGATGAGATAATGAATGAAAAGGACTTAGCATGGTGTCTTCCTGGCAAATAAAACCCTAACCACTGCCATCAAGTCAATTCTGACTCATAGCGACCCTATAGGACAGGGAAGCACTGCCCCATAAAGTTTCAAAGGCTGCAAATCTTTACAGAAGCAGACTGCCTCATCTTTCTCCCGTGGAGCGGCGGGTGGGTTCAAACCGCCAACCTTCTGGTTAGCAGCCAAATGCTTAACCACTGTGCCACCAGAGCTCCTTGCTTACATAGTAAGCATCCAGTAATGTTAGTTGAATGAAATAAAAAATAGGTCAGTAACAATCAGGAATTAGATCATCTGATTTTGGAGCCAGGGTTTGCTCTCTGCAGCTCACAGGCCCTGCTCTTTCTGGCCTATCTCCCAAGGGTAGGCACCAAATTAGGGCCCCCACCCAGAAGCATGGAGTCTCTGGGAGGTGCAAACAGTTAAGTGCTTAACTATTAGTCAAAGGGCTGGTGGGTCAAACCCACTCAGAGATGCCTCAGAACATAGGCAATCTGCTTCCAAAAGGCCACAGCCCTGAAAACCCTATGGAGTAGTTCTACTCTGCACACGTGGCATCCCCGTGAATCAGAACACACTCGACAGCAATTAACAACAGCCCAGGAACATACACCCTAGCATCTTATTCCTTTGAACACCAAGGCCATAGAGAGATGGCCAGCTATGCCCCCAGGGTTTGAGATCTGAGGCCTCAGCAATTCTCAGGATGGATGACACTGGAAACGACCAGTCCCTTAACAGAAGACCTGATCTCCCATAGACGAATGGCTTCACTTTGGGCTTGTGCAGGGTAACTCCTTGCTTTTTTTCCTGCAGCCACTAGTCTGTGCCAGGCACTGTCTCAGGCACTATATCAGGTACCGTGCAGTGGAAGAGACCCAGCTCCTACCACTTGGAGCCCTCAGTGCAGATAGAGCACCTCCAAACATTCATGACCCCTCTGCTCCCTCCCTGTCGTCACCCCCTCATCTTCCATCTCCTTTCACCCACCCTTGCCAACCTTCACAGACCACATCATCCCTTCTACAAAGCATGAGGCAGAATGACAAACACCATCCAGAATTTACTATTGCAACATGTGCGCCTCAGACTTTCAGAGAGACAAATAGCTGAATCCAGGATTGGGTCACCTTGGAAAGCCGGTCACCCTGTCTGAGTGCCAGCTTTTACATTTGTAAAACGAAGAGATGGGCACCATAGCTTCTGGGCCTATCCTGCTCTAAGACAACTGCTGAGCTTGGAGCACACGCTTCTGAATCCCCTCCACTGTGTCAGATCCTGGCCCGCTGAGGGTGGATTTTATTTTTGGAAGCAGCAAAAGCCACCCTGTGGTGCCAAGTTTGGTGACTAAGGTGGGTGATGGTGCTGGGAGATGCCATGTTTGGTCAGAAATGAGAGTGACTAGAAACTAGCAGGGTGGTTTCTCACTCTGGGACCACGCCCTAGGACGAGTCCAGAAATAGATCCCATCTCTGTGGCTGACTTACTGTAAAACATTGAGGTCCTCCCTCATCTCTCTGGACCTCAGTTTATTCATCTGTAAAATAGGGGAGGGGAGGAGTTGGACTCTCATCCAGACCTAGAATGTTTTTCCCAAATGTTCCATTTAGGGGTGTCTTTCTTTTTAATAAGCTTCTCCCCTTTATCTGGGGATTTCCCTTATTTTTTAAGCGCCTTCAAACTCCACTCACTCCCTTTCCCGGCCGTGGCTCCTACATCTCTTGATGCTATGTACAAATGTGACCACCAGGTGGCAGTAAAACCTCATCCTGGGATCTTCTCCATCCAAGCAAGTGGAAGTCCGCAGTTACCCACAGCCACCTGCATGGGGCCGGCCCCATAATGGACTCCAGAGTCTGAGATAAATCAGATCCTGCTCTGCTCTGCCGCAGAAGCTCTCAGGAGAGGTCCATCCTGGTGATCTGGGCAGGGCCTGCTTTCTCCTTTCCTTTCCAGACCCTCAGCTCTGGAAGGCCCTCAAGCTCCAGAGCATGGCATTCAGGGCCCTCTTAGCTGAGGTCTCACCTCAGAGCCTGTGTTCCCCACCCTGAGTCACAGGGATTTAAAGGACATGAGAAGAGCACTCCGTACACACCTCTTTTGGCTGAGCAGCAGAGGATGGAGCTGGGATCTGAGTATTCCTAGGCCAAGCCTGGTAAAAAGCCTGGGCTGGCTGTAGCTGGTGGAAGCTGAAGCAGAGGGTGCTTGTGGCTTCCTGTAAAGAACTAAGAAGCCACTTCCTTTAAGGAGATGGCTTGGGGGAAGGGGCGATGGATTGGGGAGCTTGGGCTTCCTGGCTTGGGGGCGGATCTCAGGAAGACCTGGTGGATAGGTCCAAAGAAGCCTTCTATTTCACTTCCCTCCAGGGTCTCCATGAAGTGCATAGCTCATATAGGCAAGGTCACACTCTTCCCATGTGCTGTGAAGCCACAGAGAGGACAGTCATGTGAGGGGACAGGCTTATTTGTATAAGGCCAGTAAAGAAATGGAGTTGATTAATCCAAAAGGTGGATGCAAACATCCAGCCCCAAATACCCAAGTTCAAGTACTCAGCCTCATAACCCAACTCCAGAAATCCAGCCCAAGTACTTGGTCTCAAATATCTAGCCCTAATTGCCCATCTTCAGGTTCTAGCTCCAAACACCAGCTGCAGGGGGTGTCCAGTGTCCAGCCAGCTGTTGGCAAGGGCTCAGTGGTTTTTTAGCTGTATGAAGAATGGCCTCACAGGAGACCCCAATCATTCTCCCAGAATGTATTTACTGCATTGACTTTTCCCTGAAGCCAGTACCAAAGGGAAATGCCAGCCCAGCTATGATAAATAATCACAAAACCCAAACTGATACATTTTTACTGCTTTCGTTTGATTCATACACATTTGCTTGTCCAGGATGGTGCTCATTCCCCAACCCCCCCTCCCCCCCCCCCCACACACACACCTGCATCCACTGGAGGACCAGATCTATCCACCAAGATAAAAAGTAGGAGGTTAGGGGTCAGGGACAGGAAAGCCTCCTGAAAACCAGCCCTGGACAGAGAGATAGGGAATTGGTTTGGCATCCACCACCCTTCAGTCTTGCTGTGTGACTCTAACTAAGTCTCTGTCCCTGTTTGAGCCTGTACCTCTCCTTTGTCTGGCCAGTGGACAGTCCTTGCCTGCTTCTCCCAAGGTGTGTGGCAGGGGTAGGAAGTCTCAGTGGAGGGCAGGGTATCTGCTGAAGGCTGCCCAGCTACAGGTGACAGTAGGATGGGGTAGGTGGTGGTGGTGGTGCTGCCATAGGTGTTTTTGGCAGACATGAGGATGTAGCCATTGGTGCCCCACAGTGGTGACCGTGAGTTCTTGATGAGCCAATGGGGCTCGTCTCCCAACACACATAGAAAACCAGGAGCACAATGTGTCCAACTGCTCCGGCTGCTGACTTACAGAAGGGCAGAGGGTCCTCACTCAGCCATGATCACTCACTCACCCATTCTCTTGGAACCTACCAACCCAACTCCATCCCTCCTTCACTTTTCTCCACAATGGGTAAGGGCACCTCCAGGCCAAATACCTGCCCAGAGGATTTTCCCCTTGGCGTTCTAAAGATGACTCCTTCCTCACACTTCACTCTCCGTTTGAATATCACCTCCTCCGAAGAGCCCTCCCTGACCACCTAGTTGAAAGCAGCCTCCTTGCTTTTCTGTACCACAGTGGTTCTATCTGCCAGTGGATTGTGGAATTACCTACCTTCAAAATAATACTGGTGGCTGGGTCTCACTTTTAGAGATTGTGATTTAATTTGTCTAGAGTGCAGCCTGGACTTTGAAATTAAAAAAAAAAAAAAATCTCCAGGTAGTTTTAATGCAAGGCAAATGTGGAAACCACTGTTCTAGCACATCATCCTCTTTCAATTTTCTGCTTACTATGTATTACCACCTGGTATTTCTTTATTTTCTTGTTTATTTCCTACATACACACACTAAAAATATAAGTTCTATGAGAATAGAGGCATCATTGGTCCCTTTCTCAGCTATATCACTGGTGCTTTCAACATAAAGAGGACAACAATCCTCACAACTGGACCAATAAACAACATCATGATAAATTAAGAAAAGAAAGACTGAAGTTGTCAGGGATTTCATTTTTCTTGGATCCACAATCAACACCCATGGAAGCGGCAGTCAAGAAATCAGATGTCATTTTGCACTGGGCAAAGCTACTGCAAAAGACCTCTTTAAAGTGTTAAAAAGCAAAGATATCACTTTGAGGACTAAGGTGCACTTGACCCAAGTCATGGTACTCATATGCATGTGAAAGCTGGACAATGGAAGTTGGGCATTATTAGGATCCTTATTTTATAGATAAGGCACACACACACACAAAAAGGCCAGTTGCCATCAAATTGATTCTAACTCATGGCAACCCCGTGTGCTGCTGAGAGTGGAACTGTGCTCCATAGAGTTTTCAAGGCTGTGAACTTTCAGAAGCAGATTTCCAGGCCTTTCCTCTGAGGCTCCTCTGGGTGTGTTTGAACTACCAACCTTTTGAGGGCTTGACTGCATTACCCCAGGACTCTCAATTAAGTCACAGAGAGGTTAAATGACTTCCCTAAGACCGAACAGCTAGTATATCACAGGGCTAGGATTTTAACTCAGATAGTCTGGCTCTTGAGAACAGTGCTTGGCACCCAGAAGGGACTTCATAAATAATTGTTCATTGAAGAATGAATGACTTCATCCTAACATCCCTCTGCTCCCACATTCAATCCATCATCCTGTGGATTCAATCTTTTAATTATTTCTTGAATCTGTTCACATCTCTATACCCACATGACCTCTTTTCATCTAGCCTGCTACTATCCAACCTGGAGAGCTAATAGGACCTAACAGGTCCCCTGATAGGTCTCCCTGTAGCCACTCTCATCTCTCTGCATCCTCTTGTCTATCCTCCATGCAAAATCAAGATCTTAAAACACAGGGTAGCCAGAAGGCAGGAATGCATAGGCAAGAAGAACGCAGGGAAAAGGTAAAGACAGGGAGGAAGTGGGAAGAGAGCTGTTACATTGTGGGGATTGCAATCAGTGTCACAAAACAAAAGGTGTTTGGAAAACAAATTTGCTCTGTAAAGTTTCACCCAAATTACAATAAAATCTTTTTAAAAACCTCACAGAATAGATCAAGGACTCCCCTGGTTAAAGGATGCCCCCCTAATGGCTGCCCGAAGCACTTAGAGTAAAATCCTGTTTTATTATAGTCCTCAAAACCAAAAAAACAAACTTACTGCCATTGAGTCCAAATCCGACTCATAGTGAGGCCTCCTTGGGTTTCTGAAGCAGTATCACTACAGAAGTAGATTGCCCAACCTTCCTTGAGAGGAGTGGCTGGTATGTTTGAACCACCAGCCTCTGGTTAGCAGTCAAATGCCTTAGGCCACCAGAGTTCCCATAGTCCTCAAGGTCCTGAAATAATCTGCTCCCCACCTCTCCAGCCCTTATCTTACTTTGTTTCCCCTCCCCAACTTTGTCAGCTTTACTGGCCTCCTTGCCTTTCCTAGAGCCCTGCCAACCTCAGTGGCTTTGCACAAGCTGTTCCCTCTGCTTGGAACACTTCTTTTACTTCAGGAGGTGGCTCAAATATAGCTTCTTCAGAGACCAGAGCCCCAATCTAAATTAGACAACTCGTTATTCAGCGGCCCGTACCTTATTTCCCTAGAATTGACCATAATTTTAAGAAAGCATGATGGTTACTCCCGGATTTTTCCGCTGGACTATGAGCTCCCCAAGGACGAGCACCGGATTCATCGCTATTTATCGCCAGCACCGGGCTACCATAGCGCCCGACACATAAAATTGTGCACAGTAACTTTTGCGAGTGAGACAGACAGTTGGATGGATCAGGGAGTGATTGAGTTAATATATTTTAAAATTAATCATCGATTTGCCCTGCCTGTATTTTTCTGGGCAGTTATAATATGATTGAGGACAAGGCAGTGTTTTGTCAACCTCGTGCTTCACTAGGGAGTTTTTCTACTCCTAGCGGGACACCTCTCTCGGCCTTTCCCAAGCAAGGCCACTGGGAGGGGCTTCTGGGGCTGGCTTAGTGACGTCAGAGAGGGAGGCGCGCCAGGAGCCAGCCTCGGCTTCTGATTGGCGAGAGCTGGGCGGCGGTGGTCACAGTCACCGCAGCTGCGGTCGGTTTGGAGGCCGTGGGAGTGGAAGGAGAACGAACCTGGCGAGGCGTCTGCGTAGACGCCCATGGGGCCATGAAGCTGCAACACAACCTTCAGCTTGTCGGGGTTGTCCGAGGGCACGTTCACGTAGCTGGCGAGGCAGAGGATGGCTGCCGAGCGGTTCGCGCGCTACACAAAATCTTAGGGCAGCGGAGCGGACGCGCGCCGCAGTCGCCTACGCCAGCAATGGGCGGGGCAGAAAGGGTGTAACCCGGGCCCGGGCGCTCACTTGATTACCGGCTGTTTTGAGGCCTCTGACCTCAGTGAGGAAAGTCCCAGAAACAAAGCCCCACCCTCCCGTACACTCTCTTGGTCACGCTTGCATTTCCCCACCCCGGTCTCAGACCCAGAAGAGCTGCAGGACGAGGAGACTGCAGACTGGTTTCTAGCCTAACTCCCTCTGTGACCCTGAACAAAGTCTTGCTTTCTAGGCCTCAGTCACCTTTTTTTTTTTTTAATTTTTATTGTGATTTGGGCGAAAGTTTATAGAGCAAATTCATTTTCCATATAGTAGGGACACTGCAATTCAATGTAACAGGTCTCTTCCCACTTCCTCCCCATGGTTACTTCTTCCCTGTGTCCTTCCCTCCCATGCACTCCTGTCTGCCTAGCTATCTCCCAGTGCAAACCCTGCCCTTCTGTTCTCCCATGATTGCTCACTCCAAGGAGTGTATCTTTTCTTGTTGTTACGTGCCATTGAGTCGTTTCCGACTCATAGTGACTCCTCCTTGGGTTTCCGAGGCAGTATAACTACGGAAGTAGATTGCCCAGTCTTCCTTCTGAGGAGTGGCTGATGGGTTTGAACCCACAACCTTCTGGTTAGCAGTTAGGTGCCTTAGGCACTATGCCACCAGAGCTCCCAACAATGAGTGTATCCATCTACCTGATGTAAATGGTCACTCCGTATGCCTGTTTATTGTTTGGCTGGAAGCCACAGGAGTGAGTTCAATACCAGACCTGAAGGGTGGCTAGGGGCCATAGTCTCAGGGGCCTCACCAGGCTCTATCAGACCAGCAAACCTGGGTTTTTTTTTTTTTTTTTTTTTTTTTTAATGAATTTGAGTTTTATTCCACATTGTTACCTCACTCTATCCAGAATCTCCTGTACCAATCCCCTGCTGAGTGGTTGACAGTGGTAGCCAGACACTGTCTAGTTCTTCTGATCTCATGGTCGAACAGGCTGAGGATTGCACAGCCTACTAGTCCCCTGGACTACTTGTTTCCATGTGTCTTTGGTTTTCTTCATTCTTCTTTGCTGTGGATGAGGAGAGACCCATCATTGCCTCTAGATGACTGCAAGCTTTTAAGACCCCAGTTAGGCCTCAGTGTTGTTGTTAGGTGCCCTTGAATTGGTTCTGACTCATAGCTACCCTATGTATGATAGAATGAAGTATTGCCCGGTCCTGACCATCCTCACAATCATTGCCATTTTTGAGCCCATTGTCGTAGCCACTGGGTCAATCCTTTTTGTTGAAGGTGTTTTTCCACTGACCCTCCACCAAGCATGATGTCCTTCTCCAAGAACTGGTCCATCCTGATAACATGTCCTTAAGTACGTGAGACCAAGTTTCACCATTCTTGTTTCCAAGGAGCATTCTGGCTCTACTTTTCCAACACATTTGTTCATTCATCTGACAGTCCATAGTATATTCAAGGGTCTTCACCAACACTATAATTCAAAAGCACTAACTATTCTTCAGTCTTCCTTATTCATTGTCCAGCTTTCACATGTGATTGAAAATACGATGGCTTAGGTAAGGGATACCTTAGTCCTCAAACTGTCATCTTTGCTTTTTAAGATTTTAAACCAGTCTTTTACAGCAGATTTGCCCAGCACAATAAAACATCATTTGGCTTCTTGATTGCTACTTCCCTGGGTATTAATTATAGATTCAAGTAAAATTAAATCCTTGACAACTTCAATCTTTTCCCTGTCTCATGAGGTTGCTTATTGGTCCAGTTGTGAGGATTTTTGTTTTCTTTGTGTTCAGTGTAATCCATACTGAAGACTGAAGTCTTTGATCTTCATCAGTAAGTGCTTCAAGTCCTCTTCAGTTTCAGCAAGCAAGGATGTGTCGTCTACCTATCTACTCACTTGTAAAATGAAGCAGTGCCTGCATTAAATGATGTAATAAATGCCTAGGGCTGGCTTGCAGATATGAGTGCTTAGTAAATAGTTATTTCTTTCTCCCTGGCCCTAAATCTGTGGCCTTGAGCATTTGCTTAACCTCTTGGAGCCTAGCTTCCTTCATCCTTCGATGAGAGAATTTTCCTTCCAGCCCTGAGGTCGTACAAGCTAAGATTTCTGAAGTCATTGAGTCCATGACAGCTGAGGCTAGGCCTGGCTTCCTGGTGTCCAGCCACATACCTTCTCCCTTCATGAACCCTCACCTACTTTCTCAGTAAGCTCCTACCCCTAGCCCTGGGTCCTCGAGGCTTATTACTCTTCTGAGTTTCCTCTGATAAATGGGCTTTCTCCTTCTACCTAAGGTGGCTCTAATGGGGGGCTTGTGCCTAAGAACCCCGGTCTCCTCAGAGGTTCTGTGTGGTCTTACAACCTGTAGGGGGGGACTTAAAGGGATCCCAGACAATCTTCCTTGATGTTCCTACACAGACAGGTAGATCACTCTTCTGCTTAAAGCCTTCTGTGGCTCCCTATGCCCCTTATACCACTCAGCAAGACCCACAAGGCCATGCCTGGGTCTCTAGTCTCAGCCAAGCCCCCTTCTCTCCCCCACTGCCTGGCTATAGCCAGACTAACTTCTTCTTTTTTTAAATTGTGATTTGGGTGAAGTTTACAAAGCAAATTCATTTCCCATTCAGCACTTCATACACATTCTGTTTCATGACGTTGACTGCAGTCCCCATAATGTAACAGATCTCTTCCCACTTCCTCCCAGTGGTTACCTTTTCCCTGTGTCCTTCTTTCCTATGCATTCCTGCCCTCTGAGCTATCTCCCTGTGCAAATATTGCTCTTCTGATCTGTGATTGATTATTCTAAGGAGCAAACCTACCTCAGGATGGTTGGCTGTGGCTAAGCAGTTATCAACTTTGCCCCATTAGTTCTACTTACAGGACATTCTTGTAGCACATACACATTTACTTGTAGAAATATCATCTGCCAAACATACATATGGTCATGGGTGCATTCCCTCTTGCCTAGACATACCTGATCAGAAGACTGACTTCTTTCAACTCTCTTTCCTGTCCTCCAGATGTCTGTACACACCACACACAGTTCCCTCTGCTGGAACAGCTTCTCTGCTTCATCTCCTCATCTTTCACCTGGCTAGCTCTTTCTCATTCCTGACCATCTTGAACCCTAAAATTGGCCCCTGTCCAGATAGGGAGTGGTGAGACTCCTGACCTCACTTGCCTTAGCCATTCCCCTCCTTGCTTCTGACTCTCTTGACCAGTCTCTATTCTCTTACCATTGTTTCTCTTCTCTATTAGAATGTACCTTACAGTAGAGTAAGGATGTCTTGGGGAGCTCTGGTAGCATAGTGCCTAAGGCACTTGACTGCTAACCAGAAGGCTGGTGATTCAAACCCACCAGCCAGTCCTTGGAAGGAAGGTTGGGCAATCTACTTCCATAGTGACACTGCCTTGGAAACCCAAGGAGGGGTTGCTGTGAGTCAGGTCTGACTCAACGGCACATAACAACAACAACAACAACAAGGATGCTTTATGTCCCCTAGTGGTGAGCACAGGGCCTAGCGCAAAGTAAGTTCTCAATAGTTGATTGAATGAATGAGTGAGTCTCTGCCCAGTGCTTGGCTAGTCTCTGCTTACAAACCTCCAAAGGCAAGGAGCTCACTACTCCTGAAGAAACTTGCTGCGTCTGCCTATTAGAGGGTCTTCAATTCCTGCCCACTCCCAACCATTGTCCCAGAGATTCCCTGGAGCTGAGGCCCAAAAAGGGTGAATACCTTGCCTAAGGGACATAGCTGCTTGAGGCAGAGCCAGGGCCCACCTGCCTGCCTTGAGGGCACGTGCAGGCTCACCTGATCTTAGTAGGAGCTGTAGGTCCCACTGGCCAGATCCCTCATGGCCTAGAACTACTCATAGGCCTGGGATTTGAGGCACCATCACAGTCCATGTTTTCCTTTGCCAAGGGGCAGCCCATCAGCTCCTACTGGGACAAGGATACTAGCTCCCCAGTTGGGATGAGAAGAGAGAGACCAGGAAGGAAACACTTGCAGGTGGCCTTGAACTCCTACTGCCTCACTCAACCCCCATGCCAGGTCTGTAAGGCAGGAGATGCTGTTCCCATTTTACAGCTGCACAACCTGAGGTTCCAGGATGGATGCAACGGCAAAGCAAGGCTTGGCTCCAGTCCCCACATCTTTCCTCTGTCTCTCAGTTTGGCACCTTCTTGTCTGCCTGCCCTGCTCCCAAGCCTATTCTGCCCACAGTGTCAGGAGGTCCTCCGGTTGCATGGCTTCTGTTTTCCACAACTAGGTGTCGCACCCAGTGAGGCCTCAGCAGCTGTGGCTGGGCAGGGTCTAAGGGCTGGCTGAGTGCCAGGAGTCATCCTCCTTCTGCACCTGGTCACACCCTGAAACTGCAGAGGACCCAGTTGTCTGTAAAATGGAGAATGATCCCTACACAGAGCCTCTGTGAGGCAGGACTCAGGAAAGTTGCTCTTCTTCCCTCAAGGCTACCTAACCCTCAAGGACTCACCTTGATGGCAGAGCCTCTTCTAGGGTCTCTGTGGTGATGAAACTACAACACAAAGCACAAAGAGCCTGGTCCTTGATGGGGTCACAGCTCCTGGGTAGGGCAGGCTCAGCTCCCCAGTCTCTGCCCCTTTCTCCTTGGAGGAGGTCCCTGTTGGAGAAATAGCTTTCTTTCTAAGTCTGCTCCCTCTGCTGTCTGGCCTTCAAGGAGCTGATTCCCAGGGGACTCGGCCTCTCGTGTCTCCTGGGTCCTCCCTCCCTTCTTCCTTCTGTACGTGTTTATCGATGCCTGCTCTGTGCCTGGCCTTTGGCATATAGAGCTGAATAAGCTCAGTGCCTGTCCTTGCAGATGATGCTCACAGTTCAATGGGGAAGGTGGACAAGGAAACCAAGTTACCATTCATTCACCCATCCCAAATCCTATCGTGCTCCCTGCCGCCACCTTCGCCCTCACAGTCAGCCTTCCACACGCAACCTAAGCTATTCTGCTAAAAGAGAGGTCAGAACATGTCACCCTTCTGCTCAATCCCTCCTGTGGTTCCCTGTCTCGGAGGAAAAGCTAGTGTCCTTGCTATGACCTACAAGGCCCTGAGTGATCTGCCTCACTGCCTCCCACTCTTCCCTCTGATTGCTCCATTCTGGCTGTTTTCAACATGCCAGACATGCTCCCGCCACCAAGGGCCTTTGCATTTGCCCTTAGTTCTGCCAGAAATGTCTTCCCCCAGGTGTCCATGTGACCTTCATTCAGGTGTCTCCACCTCATCCTGTCTGCCCATCTGAATTCTACTTCCTAGTTCCCTTCTGTCCCTTTACTCTGCTTTATTTTTTTTCCCTTGTTGTTGTTGTTATTTGCTGTCGAGTTGGCCCCGACTCATAGCGACCCTTCCTTGGGTTTCCGAGGCAGTATCACTACGGAAGTAGGATTGCCCAACCTTCCTTCTGAGGAGTGGCTGGTGGGGTTTGAACCGCCAACCTTCTGGTTAGCAGTCAAGTGCTTTAGCCACTATGCTACCAGAGCTCCTTAGCACCTACCAAATGGTCTGTAATGGTTTGTTTATTGTCTTCTCCCCTGCAAGAATGTAAGTCCCATGAGACCTCCTGAGGTGCTACATCAGGGGTTAGTGTTTGGTTACTTCATGTGCTCTAACAGGCATACCACAGGTAGATGGCTTTAACAAACAAAAGTTTATTCTCTTACATTTTAGGAGGTTAGAAGTCTGAGTTCAAAGTGCCAGCTCTAGGAGCTGGGTAAAAGCTCCTTGACCTTGGGCTTCAGCTCTGCCTCTTGCTCCCGGTCCCCTGGAGCTAGAAGTGCCTCTTCACTCAGGCAGCTGCTGGCTGCTGAGGCTAACAAGCCCCCAAAACACTGCTGGCAAGTCAGATCCGACTCATAGGGACACCTCCTTGGATTTCTGAGGCAGTATCACTACGGAAGTAGACTGCCTAATCTTCCTTCTGAGGAGTGACTGGTGGGTTTGAATCGCCAGCCATATGGATAGCAGTCAAGTGCCTTAGGCACTACACCATCAGAGCTCCCAACAAGCCCAACATCAACAAACAAAATGCCACAGCCCCAGTATTACCAAACAACATGCCTGGCCACTAGGTCAATTCCAGAGACAGTCCCCAGATCAGCACAAAACTTGGCAGGCTGCTAAATGAAGACTCAGCTACATTCAGGGTCCAAGCATACCAAAAAGCTTCAGAGACCTTCTCAAAGCTTCTTCTTATAAACTGGCAGCGGACCACATCCCTAAGGCTGCTACTCAGCTGCTCCGGTAGATTCCACCGTGGAGCTGATTACCAGTCTCCTCATAGGGATAACTACATCCAGCTGCCCAGTCATTCAACCAGGACCAGCTAAGTTGACACACAACTTAACTACCACAGTCAGGACAAAAAGAGACAGAAAAAAAAGAACACCAGGAAAACTCTGTAGAGGATGGTGGGAAGGAGACAATAACTTGAAGTATAGAACCAATGCCACTGAATTGTGAATGTAAGAAAAAAAAAAGACAATACTAGCCTTAGAGTTGGTTTTGCATGCTTGGTGGTGCCCTGGGGGCAAAGTGCAGTAAGCCAACCTGGGACCAGTGAAAGGCGGGAGTTTGCATGTGTAGAGCGCACCAGGGGCAGGCTGAGTAAGCGAGCAGGGCTGGAGAGACCAGGAAATGAGCAGAGCATTTTAGAATAGCTAAGGGAGACAAACTTGTCTCAGTTTGTTGTACTGTGGTGGCTTGAGTGTTGCCACCACATTGTGCAATATAGTCCTGGAAGATGAGCCCCTCAGGTTGGAAGGCACTTAAAATATGACCGAAGAAGAGCTGCCTCCTCAGAGTAGAGCCAACCTTAATGATGTGAATAGAGTAAGCTTTCGGGACCTCCATTTGCTGATGTGGCACATCTCAAGATGAGAAAAAACAGCTGCAAAGAGCCATTGATAATCGGAATATGGAATGTATGAAGTATGAATCTAGGAAAACTGGCAGTTGTCAAAAATGACATGGAACACATAAAGATAAATCTCCTGGGCATTAGTGAGCTGAAATGGACCAGTTTTGGCCATTTTGAGTCAGACGATCATATGATCTACTATGCCAGGAATGATAAATTGAAGAAGAGTGGTGTGGCATTCATCATCACAAAGAATCTGTCAAGATCTATCCTGAAGTGCAATGCTGTCTGTGATAAGATAATATCCATATGCCTACAAGGAAGACCAGTTAATACTACTATGATTCAAAGTTAAGCACCAACCACCAAAGCCAAAGATGAGGAATTTGAAGATTTTTACCAACTTCTGCAGTCTGAAATTGACCAAACATGCAATCAAGATCTGTTAATTATCACTGGCGATTGGAATGCAAAAGTTGGAAACAAAGAAGAATTACTGGTAGTTGAAAAATATGGCCTTGGTGATAGAAATGATGCCAGAGATCTCATGATAGAATTTTGCAAGACCAATGACTTATTCATTGCAAATACCTTTTTTTCAGCAACACAAATGGTGGCTATACATGTGGACTTCACCAAATGGAACACACAGGAATCAGATCAACTAAATCTGTGGCAAGAGGTGATGGAGAAGCTTAATATCTTCAGCTAAAACAAGGCCAGGAGGTGATTGTAGAACAGACTATCAACTGCTCATATGCAAGTTCAAGTTGAAGCTGAAGGCAATTAAAAGAAGTCCATGACAGCCAAAATATGACCTTTATTATATTCCTCCTGAATTTAGAGAGCATCTACAGAATAGATTTGATGCATTGAACACCAATGACTGAAAACCAGAAGAATTGTGGGGGGATATCAAGAACATTGGGAGCTCTGATAGCATAGTGGCTAAG
>NW_006921618.1:15030563-15046466 GCF_000298275.1 Orycteropus afer afer | reverse complement strand
TGGGGCTGGTGCGGGATCGGGCAGTGTTTCGTTCTGCTGTGCATGGGGTCGCTATGAGTCGGAAACGACTCGACGGCACTTAACAACAACAACAACAACAGGAATTGACGGAATACCCATTGAGATGTTTCAACAAATGGATGCCATGCTGAGGCACTCACTCAGTTATGACAAGAGATTTGGAAGATGGCTACATGGCCAACTGACTGGAAGAGATCCATATTTGTACCCATTCCAAAGAAAGGTGATCCCACAGAATGTGGAAATTATCGAACAATATTATTGATATTACATGCAAGTAAAATCTTACTGAAGGTAATTAAAAAACGGTTGCAGCAGTATATTGACAGAGAACTTCCAGAAATGCAAGCTGGATTCAGAAAGGCATGTGGAACAAGGGATATCTTTGCTGATGTCAGATGGATCTTAGCTCAAAGCAAAGAATACCAGAAAGATGTTTACTTGTGTTTTATTGACTATACAAAAGCATTCAATTTTGTGGATCATAACAAATCGTGGATAATATTGGGAAGAATGTGAATTCTGGAACACTTAATTGTACTCATGAGGAACCTGTACATAGATCAAGAGGCTGTAGTTCGAACAGAACAAAAGGATACTGCATGGTTTAAAATCAGGAAGGCAGTGTGTCAGAGTTGTATCCTTTCACCATACTTATTCAATCTGTATGCAGAACAAATAATCTGAGAAGCTGGACTATATGAAGAAGAACATGGCATCAGGATTGGAGGAAGACTCATCAATAACCTGAGATACGCAGATGACACAACCAGTCTTGCTGAAATTGAGGATGACTTGGAGCACTTACTGATAAAGATTAAAGACTATAGTCTGCAGTATGGATTACACCTCAATATAAAGAAAACAAAAATCCTCACTACTGGACCAATAAGCAGCATCATGATAAATGGAGAAAAGATTGAAGTTATCAAAGACTTCATATTACTTGGTTCTACAATCAACACCAATGGAAGCAGCAGTCAAGACATCAAACAAAGTATTGGATTGGGCAAATCTGTTGCAAAAGACCTCTTTAAAGTGCTGAAGAGCAAAGATATCTCCTTGAAGACTAAGATGCATCTAACCCAAACCATGGTATTTTCAATCACCTCTTAGCATAAGAGAGCTGGACAATGAATAAGGAAGACCAAAGAAGAGGTGATGCTTTTGAGTTGTGATGTTGGTGAAGAATGCTGAAAGTACTGTGGACTACTAAAAGAACTAACAAATCTGTCATGGATGAAGTGCAGCCGGAATGCTCCTTGGAAGCAAGATTGGCCAGACTTCATCTCACCTACTTTGGTCATGTTGTCAGATGAGACCATTACCTGGAGAAGGATGTCATGCTTGGTAAAGTGGAGGGTCAGTGAAAAAGGGGAAGGTCCTAAACAAGATGGACTGACACGGTGGCTGCAGCGATGGGCTCAGGTATAGCAGGGATCGTGAGGCTGGCACAGGACCGGGCAGTGTTCTGTTCTGTTGTACATAAGGTCACTATGTGTCAGAGGTGACTCAACAGCACATAACAACAACAAGCCTTATGGTTACTACTAGATAATAGTTCAAACCTCAGTAATTGAAACAGTGTGGTTTGGGTGCAGGAAGAGACAAATGGACCCAAGGACTAGAATAGAAAGTCCAGAAATAGACCCAATTACAGGTCACCCCACCACCACCAATTGTGATCGAGCTGATTCAGACTCATGGTGACCCCATGTGTATCAGAGTAGAACTGCACACAAGAGTTTAGTATTTGATAAAGGTGGCATTTCAAAGTAGGGGAGGACAGCCTCTTTAACAAATGGTGTTGGGACAGCTGGGTAGCCATCTGGTAGGGGGAGATCTGTACCTTACAGGGAGCACAGGATGGGCTTCAGATGGATCCGACTTAGATGTGAAAAGGAAAGAAAAAAAGAAGAAGAAAAAGATACTACGAAACACTAAAGGAAAACATGGGAGAATTGATAATCTCCTACTAGGAAAAGTCTAACCATGACTCAAAAATCTAAAAACCATAAACAAAGATTGATAAAATCAACTATTTAAAAAACACATCTTCTACATGGAAAAAAAAAAAACCCACTATAAATCAAGTCATGAGACAAATGACAAACTGGGGGGAAATATTTGCAAATCAGATCATAGGCAAAGGATTTTCTCTAATAAATAAAGAAGTCTTGGAAAATTGATTAAAAGGACCAACAAACTAGTGGAAACATAGGCATAGGATATGAACTGACAGGTCCTAGAAAAGTAAATACTTTTAAACATAGGAAAAGGGTATTAACCATAGGAAAAAAAGTATAAACTCATTTTTAAAAAAACGCAAATCAAAAACACTATACAGGATACTGCTATCAGTTTGGAAAAAAAAACTAAAATTTTAATAATATTATCTGTGAGCAATTTTGTAGGGAAACAGCACTCTCAGACATGCTGCTGTATAAGTTAGTATAGATTTCAAAAGGGGCATTTTGACAAAATTTATCAAAATTACAAGTGTACCTGGCTATCTTACTGCTGGGAATTTATCCTTCAGATATACTGGCACAACCGAGAAATTAGTTATTCTCTGTAACACGGTTTGCAATAGCAAAAGACTGGAAACAACCCAACAGTTCATTAGTTGGGGGCTAGGTTAGATATAGAGTAGTGCATCCATACAATGGAATACTATGCAGCTATGAAAAAGAATAAGGGAGATCTGTGTGTTCTGATAAGGAAAGATATGTAAGGGACATTAAGTTTAAAAAGCAAGGCACAGAGCTACATATATGGTGTTCCAACTTTTTCAGGAAAAAAAAGGAGGAAATTATATACATATTCATATTCTTACTGAGTGGCAGCATCACCACTGATTAAGAGCACAGATTCAGGAGCCCAACAGCCTCATCTAAGTTTAAATACAGGTTCTAGTACTAAGAGCCTGTGCAATCAATCCTGGGCTGCACCTCAGGGCTGAGGACTTGCGTGCAGGGCACATCTGGGGGTGGAAGCACAAGGGGACCTCTGGATATCATGTCTGCTCCCACCCTGGGCCAGAGGAGACAGGACTGCTGGTGCCAGGCCTTGGCCCCTATCAGCCATTGAGTCACTACATTCTTGGACAAGTAACTCAGTCTCCTGGTCCTCAGTTTCCCTATCTCTAAGAGACTGACCTTATAGGAGAGTCTTTCAGAATTAATCTGTTCCATTCTCCAGTGTATGATCCACTCCTTAACACCCTCCCCCTTCTTTTGACCCTGGTGAATTTATGAGATGGGGTGATTTCTGCCACTGTGTCTAGTCTCTCCTTCAGACTGGGGGATTTTCCTTTAAACTAGGGGCAGGAGTGTGTGTCTTCTGGTATGTAGATAATCATGATACTATCTAACATTTGTAAGAGCCCTGGTAGTGTAGTGCCTAAGGCACTTGACTGCTAACCATAAGGCTGGCAGTTCAAACCCACCAGCCACTCCTCGGAAGGAAGGTTGGGTAATCTACTTCTGTAGTCACACTGCCTTGGAAACCCAAGGAGGGGTCGCTGTGAGTCGGGTCCAACTTGACAGCACATAACAACAACAATCTAACATTTACTGTACACTTACTGTTTCACAAGCACTTCACATGTATCATCTTAGTTCATCATATAACTCATTGTGGTAGTTAAGGTTATATGTCAACTTGGCTGGGCCTGGTTGAGTGGCTGGGCAGCTGGTGGTAGTTATTCCCCATGATGAGACTGGCAATCAGCTCCATGGTAGGATCTACCATAAGCAGCTGAGTAGCTGCTTTAGGGGTGGGGTTGCTTCCTATATATAAGCAGCAGCTTTGGGAATGGTCTCTAGCTTATGGCATGCTCGAACCCTGCGTATCGCCGAGTCCTTGTTCAGCAGCCCGCCATGCTCTTCCAATCCTGGGACTTTCAATGGACTTGAATCAATGGCCTCCCATGTTATTTGGTAACATCAGGATTGTGCCATTTTATTTGTTGACCTTGGGCTTGTTAATCTCAGCAGTTGTCTGAGTGAAGAGATGCCTCTAGCTTCAGTAGGCCGGGAACAAGAGGCAGAGCTAAAGCCCAAGGTCGAGGGGCTTCTTCACACGGCCCCTAGAGCCTGGCACTTTGAACTCGGACTTAAAGCCATCCCATCTGTGGTATTTCTTGTCAGTGGGGCACTAGGTAACTGAAACACCCATTTTACAGATGAGGAGGCTTTAAACAGTTTAAGCAACTTGTTCAAGATCACTCAATGATAGGTAGAGTCAAAATTTGCTCAGAGACAGGGTTATGGAAAGGAGGAAGGGTGAGTTAGGTTCAGATACATTGGAGGCCAAATCCCAGTTTTCTATTCATTCACTACCTGGGTGATCTTGGAAAAGCCTCTGGAGCACGTTGGCCTCAGTATTCCCTATCTGTATAGTGAAGAGAATGATTCCACCTCACAGAGAGATAATGCATGTAGGCTCCCCTAGCCCAGGGCCTGGCACATAGTAGATGCTCAGTAAGGGTGTTCCCTCCTCTCTCCCATCTCTCCTTCCCTGGTAGGGACCCCAGGCTTGGGCATTTGTCAGGTCAGGCTGATCTAACTGTCTCAGATGGATAATTTTTGTGTTTCCTCCTCCCAGGCTGATAAGACCTGAGGGACTGCTGGGAGCTCCCACCTCTCACTCACACTCCCAGGGTCTCTCCTCTCCCAGCGAGCCTCAGTCTACTGGGAGGGAAAGGGCAAGTCCCCAGTCTGATGGAGACACGACCAGTCAGACCGAGGAGACGCCAGCCCCAGGCTTGATCCTGGCTGAGCACCTCAACCCAGTGCTGAGAAGCCCTCATTGCACAAGGTGTGTTACTGGGCTCTGTAGCCATAGGGGCACAGGGATTGATGCTCTGGTAGAGATGGTGTCTGGAGCTTTGTCCTATGTCCAGTGCACTGGTGTGGTCAGTCATGCTGGGGAAGGTGGAATGTGCCAGGTGGACATCGACTGGAGAGGTTGGCATAGTCCTATTGGCACTATCAAAGTGAGAGCCCAATTGGTAGCTAAAGCCATGTGTGGCATGTTGTTGTTTGTTGTTATGTGCCGTCAAGTCAGCCCTGACTCATAGCAACCCCTCCTTGGGTTTCCGAGGCAGTATCACTACGGAAGTAGGATTGCCCAACCTTCCTTCCGAGGAGTGGCTGGTGGGTTTGAACCGCCAGCCGTCTGGTTAGCAGGCAAGTGTCTTAGCCACTATGCTACCAGAGCTCCCATGTGTGGCATAGTGAACAGGAATTGGCTTGAGGGCCCGATGCCACTCAGAGCTGCACACGCTCTTCCACTGGATGCTTGCTGACATCCACTCCAGCACAGAGCATCCTTGCCCTGCTAGGGTCTCAGATCTCAAAAACTGCGGGAAATGTCAAGGGTCACTGAAGCAGAATACGCTCCCCCACCCCAACAGGGCACCCATTCTTTGGAGAGAGCTGCTGAGGAAGAAAGGAGAGTTCTGCTTAGAGGCAGAGGGATGGTCAAGTTAACCTGGCCCTCACCTAGGAGTCCCGGAGCTGAGGCAGGATGCCCTGCACCCAGACTGCCTGCTCCTTGGTGCCGCTGACTTTGAGAAGATAGTGAATGTTGCTTCCCAAGGCCATGATCACTGGCATCACCGGTACCCTATGCTGAAGGACTGCTTGTGGCTGAACTGGAGAGTGATGACCCACTCTGAGGGCTGGGGAGAGCATAGAACTGGGCTCTAGGGACCCCCCAGAATCCTTGGACTGCAGACTCAGGACTTCAGGGTGCTCCCTGGGGGCGAGCCCTACACTATAACCACCCACTTCTGAAATATTCCAGCCCACACTGTAAAAGACAAAATATTCCTATGCTCTCTGAAATAAACCAGCCTCCCCTGGAAGACTCCAACCCCCTCTATAACATTCCAACCAACTTCTGTAATACTCTGGAGTGCCCCCACCCCTAATATTCTAGCTCTTTCTGAAATAATGCAGCCTCGGTGGAATTTTTTATCCCCCGCTGAGAAATAGTCCCATCTTCTCTGAAGTACACCAACTCTTACAACAACATTCCATTCTGTTGTTAAACCCCAGCCTCAACTTTAAAATATTTCCCCAGCTTTAGTAGTCCAGTCCCTCTGAAACATGCCAGTACCCATTATAATACTCTGCACCTCACTTTAATACTTCATATCTCACTCCCTTTGTATTTCTCTACTGCCAGTGAAAATCCTCTAATCCCTTCAGTAATGCTCCAGCCCTTCTCTGATACCCCCGCACCTCTAGGATGCTCTATCCTGCCTGGAGGAAAAGATGGACTCCAAGTCCTGCACAGAACACACCGTGGCACTACTTGAGTCAGCTCCTGCTGGTTCTTATGTCCTCCCAGGCCTCAGATGGCTCCTGAATGTCACTGTAGGAGAGTATGAGCACTCCAGTGTGAGGAGGCTGTGAGGTGACCCCACTGGCTTCCTCATGGTGCTCAACAAGAAGAACACACGCCCTCTAGGAACGCTCCCTCCAAGGATAAGAGTCCCACTGTTCAGAAATATGGTCTACTTTTCATGGTTCACCCCCTGGGCTGAGTCAGATACTCAGAGGCAGCCCCACAGGCTCAGCCTCAGCTCCCAGACCCAATTTCCATTGTGCCACTCTGAGCACCTGCCCTATGGCTCTGTGGGTCTGCTGGGTAAAGGGCAGCTAAGCCAAGGCAAATCTCCATCATGGAAGAAATACAACCAGAATGCTCCTTACAAGTGAGAATAGCTAGACTTTGTCTCTCATACTTTGGTTGTGTTATCAGAAGGGACCAATCCCTGGAGAAGAATATCATGCTGGGTAAAGGAGAGAGGCAGTGAAAAAGGGGAAGACACTCAACAAGATGGATTGACACAGTGGCTACAATGGGCTCAAGTTTAGCAAGGATTGTGAGGATGGCGCAGGACCAGGCAGTGTTTCATTCTGTTGTCCATAGGGTCCCTATAAGTCAGAGCTAACTCAACAACACCTAACAACAGTAACAACAACAGGCCAATGTGAGGCTGCCGGTGGCCAAAGGGCACAGTGACCCTTCAGGGACTCTGTGTCAGTGAGAAGCAAAGATGGACCCCTGGGGCAGGCTTAGGGGCAGGGAGCCTATCTGTCCTGCTCTGTGTATGGCTATGTACCACCCCTTACATGAGGGTAAGTGCAGGCAAAAAACACTGTGAGTCCCTGACCACAGAATAGCTGCATGGATGGGATCCTGCACCAGAAGGAACTGGATTCCAAGCCCAGGTTCTGCTGTGTGACCAAAGCCAAATCACTTTGCTTCTCTGAGCTGCAGTGATTGCAACAGAAATAGAGGTAATAATCCTTCTCCCATCCCATATTAGGTTTTCCAAGATTCAAATGAGATAGTGGTTATAGAATGAATCTTTCAACAAATATTGAGCACCTACTATGTGGTAGGCCTGCTTTAGACATAAATAAAAGGTATTTAATACTTCTCCTTGTCCCAATGACAAGCACCTCACTTTAATACTTCACATCTCACTCCCTTTGTATTTCAAAGGTACTTTCAGCATGAGAATGTAGTTGTTGTTGTTAGGTGCCATCGAGTTGTCTCCGACTCATAGTGACCCCATGCGCAGCAGAACAAAACACTTCCCGGTTCTGCACCAGCTCCGTGATCCCTACTATACTGAGTCCATCACACACACCAGCCACTGTGTCAATCCATCTCGTTGAGGGCCTTCCCCTCTTTTGTCGACCCTCCACCTTTCCAAGCATGACATCCTTCTCCAGGGAATAGTCCCTTCTGACAACATGACCAAAGTAGGTGAGATGAAGTCTGGTCATTCTTGCTTCCAAGGAGCATTCCGGCTGCACTTCCTCCAGGACAGATTTGTTAGTTATTTTAGCTGTCCACGGTACTTTCAGCATTCTTCTCCAGCACCATATTGCAAAGGCATCAATTCTTCTGTGGTCTTCTTTATTCATTTTCCAGCTCTCACATGCATATGAAGCGATTGAAGATATCATGGCTTGTGTCAGGTACATCTTAGACCTCAAGGAGACATCTTTGCTCCTCAGCACTTGAAAGAGGTCCTTTGCAGCCGACTTGCCCAGTGCTATACGTCATCTGATGTCCTTACTGCTGCCTCCATTGACATCAATCGTAGAACCATGCACTGTAAAGTCTTTGACAATTTCAATCTTTTCTCAATTCATCGTGATGCTGCTTACAGGTCCAGTTGTGATAATTTTTGTTTTCTTTATATTGAGATGTAATCCATACTGCAGACTGTAGTCTTCAATACTCATCAGTAAGTACTTCAAGTCATCCTCACTTTCAACAAGCAAAGTTGTGTTGTGTTGTTGCAGGTTGTTAATGATTCTTCCTCCAATCCTGATGCCACATTCTTCTTCATATAGTCCAGCTTCTCGGATTATTTGCTCAGCATATAGATTGAATAAGCATATAGATTTTCGGTTATGAGAATGAGGAGACTAGAATTTGGAGGGAGGGATTTAAAAACTTCTGTTCAAAGCTGTTTCCCTGGCCCCCATGCACCTACTACGTACAAGTTGCTTTCAAAGCCATAATTTCCATTACTCCTTATCCTAGGAGACAGGTATTATTGCTCTGGCTTTATTAATGTGGAAACTAAAGCCCAGAGTTGTTAAGTCACTTATCTAAGATAACATTGCTAGTAACCTACAAGGCCTGAATTTGAACTTCATTGTCTTTGGCAAGGAGCAGCAAACAAGGAAGGAGTTGTAAGCATCACCTCAGCCTCCTTACTCTCTCCCATGGGGAGATGAGCCAGCTCTGTGCCTGGAAGTCCTGGCAGGGGCCTCACCAAGTATCATTCTTGTCCCCCAGGAGTCCTCAGTTCTATAAAGGACCAAAGACCCACACTCCAAGCAAGACATCTGGAAATGAACAGGCAGTATGTTCCCACCCTATCCTTGTACAGAGTAGGAAACAGAGGCCCAGACATGGACAGACACTTTTTCAAGGTCACACAGCCAGTCAGGGCTCGCCTATTACTCAGATGAAGACTTTGTTGTTGTTGTTAGTTGCCATCGAGTCAACTCCAACTCATGGCAATCTCATGAACAACAGAATGAAACGTTGTTGGGTCCTAAGTATCTTCACAGTTGTTGGTGTGCTCTAGTCCATTGTTGCAGCCACTGTGTATTTTGGGTGCCTGTCAACCTAGAGGGCTCATCCTCCATATTGGACACATTCTGTTGTGCTCCATTGAGTTTTCATTGGTTAATTTTTTAAAGTAGATTGCCAGCCCTTTCTGCTTAGTCTGTCTTAGTCTGGAAGCGCCACTAGAACTTGTCCACCATAGGTAACACTGCTGGATTTGAAATATCAGTGGCATGGTTTCCAATGTCACAGCAATCCTCAAGCCACCACAGTATGACAAAGCGATAGACAGTGGTGGGGCGAAGACTTGCCTTCCCATAAAAGGCAGAGTGCACCACAGGCCCCCTGGTGGTACAGATAAAAATTGCTCAAGGTTCAAAACCAAAACGAAAAACCGTTGACTTCCAGCCGATTCTGACTCGTAGTCTCCTTCAAGATTCAGAGAAGGGATAAAATACTGTCTTACCTATGAGACTAAGGAGCCCTGGTGGTGCAGTAGTTAAGCACTCAGCTGCTACCTGAAAGACCTGTGGTTGAAACCCACTAGTCACTCCATGGGAGAAAGATGTGCCAGTCTGCTTCCGTAAAGGTTACAGCTTTGAAAACCCTCTGGGGCAGTTCTCCTCCATCCTGTAGGGCTGCTGTGAGTCTGAACAATGCTCTTTGGCCCACGGTCCACAGCAATGGGTAAAATGGGCCTGTAAGACTGAGCCTGTAGAGTGGGAGAACAAAGTGGAACAAAACTCAAAATCATAAAAAAAAAAAAAAAAAACAGGTTTACTGGTCAGCCTGGTGAGACCCCTGAGACTACGACACCTGGTTATCCTCCAGGTCTAATATTGGACTCACTCCTGTGGCTTCCAACCAAACAACAGACAGGCATATGGGGTGAACATTTACATCAGGTAGATACACTGCTTGGGGCAACCAATTGTGGGAGAACAGAAGGGCAGTGTTTGCACAGGGCCATAGCTTGTGGGCGGGTGTGTGTGTGTGGCAGAAGTGCCTGGGAGGGAAGGACACAGAGAAGAGTTAACTATAGGGAAGAAGTGGGAAGAGAGCTGTTACATTGTGGGGAATTGCACTCAATGTCATGAGACAAAATGTGTATGAACTGCTGTATGGAAAATGAATTTGTTCTTTAAACTTTCACCCAAATCACAATTAAAAAAAAAAAAAACAGTCATATGCAATGTGAAAATTGAGTGTGGCTGTGTTCCAGTACAACTTTACTTCTGGACACTGAAATTTTAGTTTAACAAAATTTTTACATCACAAAATATTATTCTTTTTAACCATTTTTAAATGTCAAATCCATTCTTTGCTCATAGGCTGAGATAAAACAGGCAGCAGGGCAGATCTAGCCCTTAGTTTGTCCACTCCTGGTCTAGAGACTTGATTAGATTTAGGTTAAACATGTGTGCCAGTAGTGATGGTGCACATTTCGTAATCATCCCATGAGGAAACACATACTGTCAGCTTTATACTGGTTGGGGGAGGTGCACCAGATCTCTCCACTGAAAAGGTACATTTCCCTCTTTGCAAATACCAGGTCATCTGTGCACTAGTCTGTGAACACTGTGTGTGAACATTCTGTTCCTTAAAACCTTTCACCCAGTTTTAGCATCGTTGATGATTCTTGCCTAAATCAGTTGTTTCATTGATTGGGGTTACAAAATGAAGTTTTTCTAATCTGCACATTCCTCCTATGCTTTTTAGCTGGCATTCTTCTCAAAGAAGAGCTTTCTCTCATCAACTAGGCAAGAGCTATGTTGTTGTTGTTGTTGTTATGTGCCGTCGAGTCGGCCCCGACTCATAGCGACCCCTCCGTGGGTTTCCGAGGCAGTATCACTACGGAAGTAGGATTGCCCAACCTTCCTTCCGAGGAGTGGCCGGTGGGTTTGAACCGCCAGCCGTCTGGTTAGCAGGCAAGTGTCTTAGCCACTATGCTACCAGAGCTCCCAGGCAAGAGCTATAGCTCCTCCTAAAAAGGACCACATAAATGCTTAATATTAAGGGAAGATTTTTGTGTTTTGTTTTGCTTTTAATGAGGGATTCTAGAGTATGTGATATGCTGAGAGGATAATTCCATAGAGAGGGAGAGATGAATGGTGCAGGAGAGGGGGTTACAAAAGATGTGAAGCCTTCAAGAAGGTGAGAGGATCTAGAGTCCAAGTGGGGAAGGGGAGAGAAGGGGTGGGAAGTTGGAGGACGGAAGAAAACCAGTGTGGACTGGCCAGCTGGGAGAGATGGAGGGCCAGCTTGCTAAGAGACACACTAGAGGATTATGGGTCTTGTTAGTGTCCTTTTGAGTCTGGGAGCTGGGACCCTGTCTATGTGGCAGTTGATATTCTCCTCCACACTCAGAGAAGGTGGCTGAGCTGATTCCTGCAGACCTGGGCTTTCCAGAGAAGTACACTGGAGGGAGGAAGAGGTGAGGGAGTTCAGGATATTGGCAAAGGAAGACTATAAGGACTGACGACGGAATCTAAACTAGTTAAAGACAAAAAGCTGAAGTGAAAACAGAAGAGTAAGTGCTAGATGGGAAATAGATGGGAAGTCCTAATGGACTTGCTGGGCGTTGAGTTTTGATTTCGGTATCAGTTTTCAGAATTGCTTTAAAGGAACATGTGAGCACAGAGGCTGGAAGGATAGGAGACTGGCCAGAGAGCAGGGGATATGGGAGGCCCTTCCTGTGGCCTCTTTGCTTCCTATCAGACATGGCACTGCCCTTCATCTATCTCATGTGCTACATAGGAAGCACCTGATGGCAAGAACTGGACCTGATTCATATCTGAACCCCTAGCAGCCAGCACAAAGCCTGGCCCAGAGTAGGTGACAGTGAAGGTTTAAGGTTAAACTCATTACGTGAATGAATGAATGGTAGCAAACACTTATATGCCACTTGTTATATGCCAAGCTCTAACCTAATAGCTCACTGATTTCTACCAGGACTTTTTTTTTTTTTTTTTTTTTTTTAATTGTGAATTGGGTGAAAGCTTAAATTTGGGTGAAGAGTAAATTCACTTTCCATACAGCAGTTCACACACATGTTGTCTCATGACATTGACCACAATTTACCACAATGCAACAGCTCCCCTCCCACTTCTTCCTGATAGTTATCTCTTCCCTGTGTCTATCCCTCCATGCACTCCTGCGCCCTGAGCTGTCTCCCTGTGCCTTTTTTCTCCCATAATTGTTCTCTCCAAGGAATGTGTCTACTTCAGGTACATGTTCAACTCATATGCCTGTATTTTGTTTGGCTGGAAGCCACAGGTGTGGGTTCAATTCCAGACCTGAAGGGCAGCTAGGGACCGTAGTTTTAGTGGTTCCACCAGGCTCCTGAGATAAAACAGACCGGGCCCAGGCCCCCCGCCTTTTTTTTTCCAAATGATTTTGAGTTTTGTTCCACGTTGTTCTCCCTCTCTATCCAGGGTCTCCTACACAGATCCCCCTCAGAATGGATGGCCAGGCACCATCTAGTTCTTCTGGTCTTATAGACGTATAGGCTGAGGATTGCATCTACCAAGACTTTTATGAGGTGAGATCTGCTATTATCTACATTCTATTTCTGAGGAACTAAGTCACAGGAAGGTGAAATAACTTGTCCAAGACCACAAAGCTACAAACCCAATACAACCTCACTGCCATTGAGTTGGGTCCAACTTATAGCGACCCCTCCTTGGATTTCCGAGGCAATATCACTGCGGAAGTAGATTGCTCAACCTGCCTTCCAAGGAGTAGCTGGTGGGTTTGAACCACCAGCCTTCTGGTTAGCAGTCAAATGCTTTAGGCACTCTGCCACCAGAGCTCCTACAAAGCTACAAAGAGGCCTACAAACCAAGCATCCTGGGTCCAGACTGGGTGTTCCTAACCACTAGGTTTCTCTGAATCAATGAGTGAGAATAGAATGTGCTATTCCTGTCAGCTCCCTGATCCAGGTAAGGAAGGACCAGGGACTGGAGAAAGCAGCTTAGCCCAAGGGGCATCAGACAAGAAAAAATGAACCAAGTAATAGAACTCCAGACTTCCATGAAGGAGACAAACTGCACACTGAGACCAAGAATAGAGGGAGAAGGGCTCTCTTGTGAATTTAATTGTGTCCCCCTCAAAATGTGTGTTGAAATCCTAACCCCCAGGGGAATAGGTTTCTCTTTGTTATGTTAAAGAGTGTATATCAGCCTAGAGTATGTTCTAAACCTAATCACTTCTGAGTTACAAGGAGCAGCATAGATGGTGTAGTGCCTAAGGCATTTGACTGCTGACCAGAAGGCTGGCTGTTCAAACCCACCAGCCAGTCTTCTGAAGGAAGATTGAGCAATTTACCTTCATAGAGATACTGCCTTGGAAACCCAAGGAGGGGTCACTATGAGTCGGATCTGACTCAATAGCAATGAGTTAGAGTTTAGACACAGAGACAAGCAAGCACAAATGGGGCAGACAGATGCTCCGTGAAGTTTGCCATGGAACTGAGGAATGCTGGGAAAGACAAAGATCCTCCAGACCCCACAGAAAATGAACCTTCCCCTAGACCTGGTGCTCTAGATTCAGACTTCTAGCCTTCTAAATAGAGAAAAAAAATTCTGTTCCTTAAAGGCACTCATTTGTGGTATTTCTGTTATAGCAGCATTAGATAATAGGTTCGTTAAATGGAGTGGTCAGGCAGGGTTTCTCTGAAGAAGTGAGGGTAGAAAGGAGCCTCTGGTGGCATACTGCCTAAGGCATTTGACTGCTAACCGGAAGGCTGGTGGTTCAAACCCATCAGGTGCTCCTCAGAAGAAAGGTTGGGCAATCTACTTCCATAGTGATAAAAACTAAACCAAACTCACTGCCGTTGAGTCAGATCTGACTCATAGCGACCCCTCCTTGGGTTTCCGAGGTAGCATCACTATGGAAGTAGATTGCCCAATCTTCCTTCTGAGGAGCACCTGGTGGGTTTGAACCTCCAGGCTTCTGGTTAGCAGTCAAATGCCTTAGGCACTATGCTACCAGAGCTCAAAAACTCAGGGAGGGGTCGCTAGGAGTCAGATCCAACTCGAGGGCAGTGAATTTTGAGTTTAGTACTGTGAAGAGAAAAGAGTACACTAGGAAGAGGTAACAGCACAGAACAAGGCCCTGAAGTAAGAATTCAGTGTACCCTGAACCAAGAAAAGCACCTGCCTTCGAGTGATGCTTTAGGACAGGATAGAACTGCCCCACAAGGTTCCCAAGACTATAAACCACAGAAGCAAACTGCCTCATCTTTCTTCCACAGAGTAGCTGGTAGGTTCAAACTGCCAACCTCTAGGTTAGCATTCAAATGTTTTAACCACTATACCACCAGATCTCTTCAATGTACTCTAGGAACTGAAAAGGATTCCAGTGTGGTTGGAGAAGAAGATGGTGCAAGATGAGACAGGAGAGGTGGGCAGGGGCCAAGCACATAGGGTCTAGAAGCCCAGGACGAGGAGTTCAGCTTTTATTATTTTTTCTATGATTTTATTTTTTCTTATTCCAAGCATATGGGAGAGTTTTAAGCAAGGGACTAAAATGATTCAATTTGTATTTTCAAAAGTAGAAGCACTTTTGTTCATCCATTCATTTGTTTATTCATTGATTGTTAAATTTGTTCCTTCATGTTTCAATTCATACTTTGAACTACTTAGGCATTCATTGGGACTTTTATTTGTTAACCTGTTAATTGTTTTGTTCCTTAAATGATTCGTGTATTCCTATGTCCAGAGAGCCTGCTTCTCTGTGTCGAGCACTGTATGGGCACTGGGTGCACCAATCAGAGCCAGAACCAGTCTTGGCCCTTGAGGAAAACACTTCCTCCCACACCCATACTCAAGGAACCAGCAGTGCACCAGGTAGAAGATGCTGAGTGCTCTGCTAGGGTTGGGGCAGCAATCAGACCTCTTGAGGATGCACTTGTGAGCAGGCCTTGAAAGATGACAGAAAGAGCATGTTGGGTGCACAGGTATAATATAGTCTCCCTAGCTGCTAACGGACATAATAGCTACTAATAGACTGGCTAAAGGAGCTCTGGTGGTGCAGTGATTAAAGCACCCAGCTGCTAACTAACAGATTGATAGTTCACACCCATGGGATTCCGTGGGCAATCTGCTTCCGTAAAGATTTGTAACCTTGAAAACCCTATTGGGCAGTTCTGCTCTCTCCTGTAGGGTTGCTATGAGACAGAGATGACTCAATGACAGTAGGTTTGGTTTTGATTTGGTTTAATGGACATAAAGTATGTGCTTTAGGGGGAAATGATTGCCTTCTGAAGAAACCCAGAACTCTATCTTAGTGAGGTAAAGGAGGAAGGGATGTTCTATCACCAGTTAATCTAGAATAGCTTGAGCACGAGCAATAAATGATGTCCACTGCCTGCGAGAAGACTTCCACTTTTATTATCACCTTGTACCTTCTATTACTTCCCCACTGTTATTGCCTCTTCTCCTACCTGCTCTCTGTATATGCTATTTGGCATGTAGACATGACTGTCTGATTAGTATTTAATCTTGGATGAGAGGAATTTAGGTGTTCTTCTCCCAAGACATGAACTGGGGTGTTTGTATGCAACCCAGCCCTGTGGATGGAAGGCTAACTTTGAGAAACCTATGCAGTACATTGATAGAGAACTGCCAGAATTTCAAGCTGGATTCAGAAGAGGGTGTAGAAACAGAGATGTCATTGCTGATGTCAGATGGATCTTGGCTAAAAGTGTTGTTGTTGTTATATGCCGTTGATTCGGCCCCGACTCATAGCGACCCCTCCTTGGGTTTC
>NW_006921618.1:14995844-15030463 GCF_000298275.1 Orycteropus afer afer | reverse complement strand
CCAACCTTCCTTCCGAGGAGTGGCTGGTGGGTTTGAACTGCCAGCCTTCTGCTTAGCAGTCAAGTGCCTTAGGCACTATGCTACCAGAGCTCCTTGGCTGAAAGTAGAGGATACCAAAAAGATACTTACTTGTGCTTTATTAATTATGCAAAGGCATTTGACTGTGTGGATCAAAACAAATTATAGATAACATTGCGAAGAATGGGAATTCCAGACCACTTAATTGTGCTCATGAGGAACCTGTACATAGACCAAGAGGCAGTCATTTGAACAAGACAAGGGGATACTGCATGGTTTAAAATCAGGAAAGGTGTAAGTCAGGGTTGTATCGTTTCACCATACTTATTAAATCTGTATGCTGAGCAAATAATCCAAGAAAACTGGACTATATGAAGAACAATGCAGCATTAGGATTGGATGAAGACTCATTAACAACCTATGATATGCAGATGACACAACCTTGTTTGCTAAAAGTGAAGAGAACTTGAAGTACTCGATGAAGATCAAAGAATCCAAATTCCACTATGGATTACCAAACAAAAAAAAAAAAAAAAAAAACTCACTGCCAACAAGTCAATTCTGACTCATAGTGACCCCCACTGGGTTTTTGAGGTGATAAATCTTTACAGAAATAGATTGCCCCATCTTCCTTCCACGAAGCTGTTGGTGGATTTGAACCACCAACATTCTGGTTAGCAGTCAAATGCCTTAGGCGCTGAGCCTAAACTCCTTATGGATTACACCTCAGCATAAAGAAAACAAAAATCCTCACAACAGGACCAATAAACAACGTCATGATAAACAGAGAAAATATCGAAGTTGTCAAGGATTTCACTTTTCTTGGATACAATCAACATCCATGGAAGCAGCAGTCAAGAAATAGATGACTTACTCACTGGCAAGTCTGCTGCAAAAGTCCTTTTTAAAGTGTTAAGGAGCAAGGATGTTACTTTGAAGACTAAGGTGTGCCTGACCCAGGCCTTGGTTTTTTCAATCACCTCATTTGCATGTGAAAGCTGGGCAATGAATGGGGAAGACCCAAGTAGAATTGACGCATTTGAATTGTGGCTTTGGCGAAGAATACTGAAAATACCATAGACTTCCAGAAGAACAAATAAATCTGTCTTGGAAGAAGTACAGCCAGAATGCTCCTTAGAAGCAAGAATGAGCAGACTTCGTCTCACGTTTTCAGAAGGGACCGGTCCCTAGAGAAGGATATCACGCTTGGTAAAGTAAAGGGTTAGCGAAAAAGGGGAAGACCTTCAATGAGATGAATTGACACTATGGCTGCGACGATGGGCTCAAGCATAGTAAAGATTGTGAGAATGGTGCAAAACCGGGCAGTGTTTCATTCTGTTGTATATAGGTCACTATTAGCATAGTGGCTAAGACACTTGCCTGCTAACCAGACGGCTGGCGGTTCAAACCCACCAGCCACTCCTCAGAAGGAAGGTTGGGCAATCCTACTTCTGTAGTGATACTGCCTCGGAAACCCAAGGATGGATCGCTATGAGTCGGGTTTGACTCGACGGCACATAACAACAACAACAACAACAATAAGTCAGAGCCGACTTCTTGTTGTTGTTATTTGCCCTCAAGTCGGACCTGACTCATTACAACCCCTTCTTGGGTTTCCAAGGCAGTAGCACTACGGAAGTAGATTGCCCAACCTTCCTTCCAAGGAGTGGCTGGTGGGTTTGAACCACCAGCCATCTGGCAAGCAGTCAAGTGCCTTAGGCACTATGCTACCAGAGCCGACTAGATGGTACCTGACAACAATAACAACAACATCCTGATGATGATATGTGCTGTGCTACTCATCCCTGTCCTATTTTTTCTGCAACTACTAGACGCCTATTGAGCATGCCATGAGAAGTGTCTGGTCTGTGCTCTGCTCCAGTCTTTCACTAAATATGTGAATATTGTGACATTGCAGAGCAGAATCATTGGAGGTGCCCTAAGAGGCAGGGACCAGTCTCTTTCATCTGTGTACTCCCTAGGGCTATACCTGACATGCAATGATAAATGTTTGTTAATTGAACCTGTGGACCAATGGCCAGTCAGAGGATGGAGATGATGTTGGCCAGCTAGGGTGAGACCACTCTCCCAAAGCCTCCACACTGTGTCACTGGCTCCCCTGTATCTTCCTTCCTGCTCCTCCTCCCATTTTCCTAACAGAGAAGTATTCTTATTTGCATCTCACCACTCTCCACCATGCTACAGAGACACACCTGAATCCCGCTCTGCCACACATAGAGCCATTGCACACACCCTTGCTCATACACAGGAACACCCAGGTCTGCGTGTTGTTGTTGTTGTTGTTATGTGCCGTCGAGTCGGCCCCGACTCATAAGAGATCCCAATTGTTGGTTGCATAAGTGCATCATTGTGTTCATTGTCAACAATCGCATGCACACACTTACCATGTGCTTCCCCCCTCCCCCCCATCTCAACACATAGCTCACCAAGCAGCCCCCCACCCCACACCTCTTCTTCCTCAGAAGGGAGTGATTTCCCTGGTCTTTGGCCTGAAGAAGGAACAATAGTAGGAAGGGGAGATTGAACGCAAGGTTGAGGAGGGGTCAGGAATCCCTGTTGTTGTTGCCTTCAGTAGTTGATTCCAACTCATAGTGACCCTACAGGACACAGCAGAACTGCCCCATAGGGTTTCCAAGGCTGTGGATCTTTAGGGAAGCAGACTGCCTCCTCTTTCTCTCACATAGAGGCTGGTGGATTTCAACTACTGACCTTTTGGTTAGGAGCTGAGTGCTTAATCATTGCACCACCAGGCCTCCTTGGCAGGAATCCCTACCAGTTGTACAAGAAGGAACTGTGACAGAGGATAACCTTCCGCTTTTTTTAAGACTTAGGGGAGGAGGCAGACATGCCCTTTCTCTCCCTCAGTGTGGCCTGAAGGTTGATTGCTGGGAGGAGCAGTTTCCTCCTACACCCCTACCCCAGTGCCCACCTGCTAAGGAAGATAAGTCACCAGGATGGAATCTGAGATCTGGTGACAGCACCCTAAGGTCAACTAGCTGTGAAAACTTTGGTAAGGCCCTCTGGGTCTGTTTCCACAGCTGTAAAAGGTGCGGAGGAAGTGGTCCTCAGTGGTAGAGAAAAGCCCTTCTAACCTGAGTCCGACTCGACGGCAAATAACAACAACAACAACCACCACCTCAGTCCAGATTCCAGGAGAGCAGGTGCTTTGGGGAGCGAGGTACCTGCCTCTTAGAGGGGACTTTTGGGAAGGCTGTGTAGGGAGCTGGGGAGGCTGGGGTGCCGGAGAGTCGACCCCGGTAACCCAGGGAGGCAGACGGTGGGGGCGGGCGAGTCTTGCGTGTGGGGGCCCCTCCCTGCTCCAGGCAGCGGACTGGGGCAGGGGCGTGACTGCGAAGTTCCAGCCACCACAACCGCCCCGCCACTGCCGCTGCAATAAGAGAAGTCCGAGGCAGCTTCCTCCTCCTGCCCAGAGGGGGCGGCGGCCACAGGCAGCGGCACCCCAGTTCTGCCCCAAGTCGGCACTCGCTGCTGCTGGGAGCCCGGGCTGGCTCGCCCTGGGGTTGTCCGAACCTGCCTCCCCTGGACCCGGTAGGCGGGCGGTCAGGTGGGCGCTGGGATCGGCAGTGCGGTGTCTTGGGGCAGGGGGCTGGGGACACGAGTCTGTCTGGGAGGACGTGGGAGGAGGGCCCCATCCCGAAAAGAGGAGCTCTAGAGAGTGACATTGCTGAAATTTAGGAGGGGGCTGAAAGAGTCTTGGGGAAACGGATGAAGGGGGTCCCCGAAAAGATCTGGTGGGCAAGTCAGAGGGAACTGTAAAGTGACAGTAATTGAATTATTTAGGGGATCTGAGAGAGTCGGAGAGAGGGGCTAAAGAAGCCCCCAAAAGGATCTGGGGGAGAAATTTAGAGGACCTTGACAGTGAGAATTTGGGGAGAGTCTGAGGGGTCTGGGGAGAACTAGTTGGGGGGACTGAGAGGATCAGGTGAGGGGGTTTGCAGAAGCGGGTCCTGAAGAAGTATTGAGGGGGTCCCTCAGCTCCGAATCCACAGAAGCCTATGCGGGGTGAAGCCTACCGCCGGGAGGGGATGCAGCCCGGAGCGCAACCCCGCAGCCTCTCCCGCCAGGCACTGGTGGGCGGGCTCGGGGCAGCGGGGGACTTCTCGAGGCGCTAGAGGCGCGATTCCCGGCTTCCTGGGGAAGTCACGCCCTCCGCAGGGACGGGCCTCTCCAGGTGCCTCCCCACTTCCCCGCCCGAGGTGGCAGTCTAGGTCCGCGTTCCGCTTGGGATCCAGGAATTGCTAGCCGCCCCGACGGAAATCCTGCCTTTGACCGCGATTGCCTGGAGGGGCTGTCTCCATGGCAACGCCGGGCGGAGACGCAGAGCCGGGCCCTTGGCTAGCGCTGGGCTCCTGGCTGGAGCAGCCCTTTTAGGCCCCCACCCGACTTCTGGGTCCTTAGTGGGGAGACAGGGGAATGAGGTGATGTTGCTCAGTGCTCAGGAATCTGGGACTGCGATCTGCAGTTTCAGACACCTGGGTTCTGAGTCAGATTGAGCAATTACCCATGTGATTTTAAGCAAGTTATGGGGCTTCTCTGGACCTCGCTTTCCTTATTTGAACAACATGGAGAAGCTTATCTTTGCCCTACCTATCTCCCCTCCCCTCAGGTCATGAAAATCTGGTGCAGAAAGCAGTTTGTGCTAAGGGGTTAACGGTTCTCACTGACCCAGGAGTCTTTCCTTTGGCTTGTCAAAGCAGAGGAACCGGAAAGCCTGGGTTCCATTGACAGGGCCTCCAGGGCCCAGCTGTTGTTGTTGTTATGTGCTGTCGAGTCAGACCCAACTCATAGCGTCCTCTCCTTGGGTTTCCAAGACGGTATCACTATGGAAGAAGATTGCCCAACCTTCCTTCCAAGGAGTGGCTGGTGAGTTTGAACCGCCAGGCTTCTGGTTAGTGGTCAAGTGCCTTAGTCACTGCATATCAATAAATAAGCATCTGTGGGTCTGTTGAGGGCCCACACTGTGGAGGCCAGAAGATTTGAGATCTGTCCCTCACCCCTACCATGCCACATCTAGTTGGCCACCCCCTCAGGCATGTAATCTCCTGGGGATCCTGAGGCTGTTGGCACCCCTCTCTCTGTGGTGTGGGTGGGAGAACAGGGCTCTCTTCCCGTTTCACAGAAGGGGAGATGGAGGTTCGGGAGGCAATGACTGACAGGGCCAGGAGTAAGGACTGGGAGTACAGGGTCTCTTATGTGACTAAGGAAGTAACCAGAGCTGAGGTCTGAGTCCCCACCTTCTTCCTCCCAAGTCCCACCTAGCCCTCTGGAGAGAGGAGTTGGGGAGGGAGAGAAAGGGGTACAGGAGGAGGAGTGGATGGAGATAGAGGAGGGTGTGGGGGATAATGGATTTTATGGTTCACTTCTGCTCCTCAGTGGATGTAAAGCTGTGAGTGAGAGTGTTTGATTTGGGCTCTGAGGGTGTGAGCATGATCATATAAGCGTATGTATGGATGCTCAGATGTTCTGTGCAGCTATCTAGGGCCGATGTGATGTGGCAAAGGAAGTGGCCAGACCTGGGAGGCTGGGGTGGGGGACATAGCAGGAGAGGGAGGAGGAGGGCCCTCTGTGCACACAGCAGACTGGGCTGGCCTCAGATGGGAGAGAGCAGGATGACCCTCCAGGACGAATGGGGGAGCTTCCTGTCTGGCCTCACCATTAAATCTAGAATTTTATTCCTCTGGCTCCCTCTGGACACCCATAGCTCCCATCTCCTGAGAGCCCTGCATCCTAAGCCAGGTGGGACTGAAGACTCGGGTTTTAGAAGCTGGTGGGTGTTCAGTGACAGATGGGAAACCACTTTTATCCACAAAAAGTAGAGAAAACTCAGCTGGTACCTTTAGGACCATGTGGAGGGTAAAGCTGTCAAGGCAAATAGGCTGCCCCATCCCTTTCCAGCCCCTGCAGCACACATCTGGCCCCACCAGGGCTGTAGAGTCAGACTGGGACGTTTCTGCTTAGGCCCCAGGCATTCAGGGGTTGGGGACTATGAGGCCTCTAGAAAGGCTGCTGTTCAGTGAGGGGGATGGAGGTTCAGTAAGGGCACTGGGGTTCAGTGAAAGGTCTGAGGGTGAGTCAGGTCTTAGTGAGAAGTGGGGTGCAGGGGGCTGAGGTGGCCCGTAGACCTTACATTTGCTCATCTTTCTGCCCCTCCAGCCCAGGCCTGCCTCTTGGCCAGCCCAGTGTCTTGAGGAAAAAGAGAAGAAATCGGAACTCTTGCAGGCTGGTGGTTTCCTGCGGCTGCCCCAAGTCCCAGTTCCCTTTTGGTGAAATCCCCCAGATAGGAGGTCAGATCAGCCCTCCCAATCTCTCCCAGGGAACTGCTCTTTCTCTCAGCCGTGCCCAGCTCTTCTCCCTGCCTTGGAGGAGCCTTCCTCCAGGGGAAGAAGAACCAAAAAAAAAAAAAAAAAAAAAAACCAAACTCACTGGCATTGAGTTGTTTCTGACTCATTGTGACCCCCATTGGATTTCCAAGGCTGTAGATCTTTATGAAAGTAGATCACTGTCTTCCTTCCATAGAGCAGCTGGTGGGTTTGAACTGTTGACCTTCCAGGTAGCAGTCAAGTGCCTTATGCACTATACCACCAGAGCTCCCCAGGGAAAGGAAAGGAAGTGGAAGTGCATTGAGCACCTATTGTGTTTCTGGTGCTTTCAGGGACTTGACCTCATTGGATGCTCAGAAGCAAAGAGCCTGTGTCTCAGAAAGGCAAAATTAATTGCTGAAGATCTCCAGCTAGTTGGCAGGCAGGGTAGAATTGGAGCCCAAATCTGTCTCCAGATCCTAGAGATACAGCATAAAACCAATATGGCTATGGGAAGAGTGACCTCAAGAAAGGATGAGTGGTAGGGAGATAAGGCATGTCTTAGTTATCTAAAGCTGCTATAACTCAAATGCCACAAATGGATGGCTTTAACAAACGAATTTATTTTCTCACAATTTAGGAGGCTGAAAGTCTGAAATGAGGATGCCCACTCTAGGGGAAAGCTTTCCCTCTGTTGGCTTTGGGGGAAGATCCTTGTCTCTTCAGCTTCTATTTCTTGGCTTCTTGGTAATCTTCATGTGGTGAGGATTCTATCTTCCCCCATCTCTGCTACTTCTCTATGTCTGATCTGCATGGTTTATATCTCAAAAGAGATTAATGTAATATGTACCCTACATTAATACTGCCACATTGACATAACAAAGACAACCCATTCCCAAATGGGATTGCAGTCACAGGGGCAGGGGTTAGGATTTACAACACATATTTTTTTTGGGAGACAATTCAGTCCGTAACAAGGCACTTCTAAATTTGTTCCATCTTGTTTCTTTTCTGACTTCATGTCTTTTTTTTCCCTTTTCAAAAGGAGTACTACGTTCAATGTAATCTTTGGTCTCAGCTTGTGCAATAGGTTTTATATTCAACTTTACCTGAGTGAAGGAGCTCTGGTGGTATAGTGCCTAAGGCATTTGACTGCTAACCAGAAGGCTGGAAGTTCAAACCCACCAGCCACTCCACGGAAGGACAACTGGGCAATCTACTTCCGTAAAGATTTACCACCTTGAAAACCCAAAGAGGGTCCCTATGAGTCAAAATTGATAGCAGTGACTTTGTTTTTTTGTTTGTTTGTTTTTACCTGAGTGTGTCATGACTAAATAAAAAAGTTGAAAAGCAGCAAACCTTATCAAGGGACAAGGCAAAAATATACAGATAATGAAAATAACATTACTAGATAATATGCAGGAGCTCTGGTGACATAGTGCCTAAGGCATTTTTGACTGCTAACCAGAAGGCTGGCAATTCAAACCCACCAGCCACTCCTTGGGAGGAAGGTTGGGCAATCTACTTTTGTAGTGATACCACCTTGGAAACCAAAAGAGGGGTTGCTATGAGATCCAACTCAACAGCAGTGAGTTTGGGTTTTTTGGTTGTTTTTTTTTTTTTTTTTTTTGAGGTAATATGCATTTTTGAATTGTGTTGTCTCAAAGAGAAAACTATTGTTAAACTTGAGATCACAATGTACATCTTAATCTTGAAACACATCCACTCATGTTTAGACTAGGGTTTTGCATATATTTTTTATAACGTTTCTTGAAAGCATTAGCATGAATTTATTTTGTCATCTGTCCCTACCCACGTATGCAATAAAGTTATCAAATGACTAGCAATTAAAAAGAAAGGAAGGAAGGAAGGATGGGTGGGCCCGGGGCTCTTATGTCCAAAAGTAGGAGCAGACCTCACCCTTAGGTGGTGGAAGGCAGCTCCCTACCAGGTGGCAGCCACTATGTGACAGAGGTGGTATGTTTGGTTGGCCAGGGGCTGGGAAGCAAATGTGACATTCACCTTCCAAAAACACCCTAACCTGCTCTCAGGCTTTGAAGAATACAACCATGGAATAGGGAACAGAACTTTGAACTTGAATCCTGGCTTTGTGTCCCCTATCTGGCTGTGCAACTTCGGGCAAGTCACCCTGCCTCGCACACAGGAGAAACAAGACATTCCTCTGAGGTCACAAAGCTGGGAGGCTTTCACATGGGAGGGGGCATGTGAAAGGATGGGTGGGTAGCAAAGTTTAGGGTTAGGCCTCAACTCTGCATACCCACAAGCTGCTTTTGACTTTGATGGGGCTCTGGGGGCCAACTCCTGTCAACCACGTAATATGTTGAGGGACATATTCATAAACCAGACCCAAGTTCCTGCAGAGCCCAGAACTCTTGTGGCCATTCTGAACTGCTTCATTTCTGGTGTTAAATAGGCTACCAAGTTCAGCTCAGAGGAAAGACTCTGGATTCAGGTTTTAGGGCTATGAGACCCTGTTCAGATTGCTCCCTGTCTTGGTGCTGTAGTCAAGGTTTAAGAAGTTCATGCATGTAGCAAAAGCCTGGCACACAGCAGGTGTCCTTAAGGGACAGACATTATTGCTTTGACTGTTGTTGTTGTTATGTGCCGTGGAGTCAGACCTGACTCACAGAGACCCCTCCTTGGGTTTCCGAGGCAGTATCATTACAGAAGTAGATGTCCAAACTTCCTTCCCAGGAGTGGCTGGTGGATTTGAACCGCCAGCCTTCTGGTTAGCAGTCAAGTGCCTTAGGCACTGTGCTACCAGAGCTCCTATTACTTTGACTAGGAACACAAAATAGAACTGTGCTTAACCCCAAATAGTACAAACTGGTTGGAGTTGCACTTTAGCTCCCCTTACTTGCTATGTAATCTTGGGCAAATTGCTTAACATCTCAGTGCCTCAGTTTTTCCATCTGTAAAATAGGAGTGATAATAAAACCTACCTCACAGGACTGATAAATGAAATCATGGATGGGATTTGCTTGGCACCATGCCAGGTACTCAATAGATGTTTGATAAATTAGCATCTTTTTTTTTTTTTTTTTTATTTTAATTGTGATTTGGGTGAAACTTTACTGAGCAAATTCATTTCCCGTACAGTATTTCATATACATTTTGCTTAAATTAGCATTTTTTTATAATAGTTACTTCCTCTCAGAATTGGTAATAAGTGGTTGGGATTAAAGTAAGGGGAGGAGGAAGTATCCTGGGGACTATTTTCACAGATGCCGGAGTAAAGAGAACCCAATCTGCCTCCTCTCTTTTTTCTTTGTCTCTTTAATTATCTGCCTCTGACTTTTTCTCTTCGTCTCTGCCTCTCTCTCCCCCTACCCCTCTCCTCTCCGTCTCTCCCTGGGTCTCTCTTTGCGGCTGTTTCTTTCGGGCAGTGCTGCGCGGGAACTAGCACTGGCTCTGGGGAGCTGATTCTGCGCATTTCTTCCCAACCAACTCAGCGCTCAATGAAGTCACGTCGGTAGCTTGAAATTGGCCATAGTGGGAATATTGACACCATGGAAATCAGCAAATGCTTCAGATCAGGCCTTTATGTTTTGTTCTTTTCTTGAGAGCTGGCTTACCAGCTCACCACTTTGTGTTTCTCTTTGTCTCTTCTTTCTCTCTCTCTATCCTTGCATCTCTCATAGTCTGCATCTCTCTGGCTCTCTCGATCTCCTTGTCTTTTTGTACCTCTCCGTTTCTGTGTCTCTCTCTGCCTCTTCTTTTTCTCTCCCCATCTCCCTCCCACAGAGCTACACAAGCATGGCATATTCAGTGTGACCCCTCTCATTGCCCCGGGCCAGGCAGATGCCAGATCCTGTGCCTCACACCCTCACCCCACATCCTCCAACGCCATCAGCCATCAGCGTGGCTGGTCCACAGAAAGCTAGGCCCAGGAGGGGCTTCCCTCCATCAGTCCTGGGAGTGCATCACCACTGACTGTGACTCCTGATTGGCTCCTGCTGTCGGCCCTACCAGGCCTCTTCCTCAGCCTGCAGAGCTCCACACCTCTTTTTCAGAAGCTGTCAGCCTCTGACCTCCTCCCCCCCTGATTTCCAGGCATGGCTGGAAATTCAGGGCTCCCCTTGAACTGGTGTAGAAGCCTTGTAGCAATGTGTACTTGAGTCAGTGACGTCACGAGGGGACATGGGGCCTGCAGACCACACTGGATGACACTCTCAGAGGGGGAGACACCAGAATGACTGTCTATAAAATTTGTGTGCAGCATTTCAGCAGAAATTTATTATATTTAATAAAACTATTCCTGTAGTTAGTTACAACAACAACAACAAAAAAAACAACATTTTTTGTAAACCCAGCTTATATATATATCCATATACCTACAAGGCTAAAATTCTATGCCAATTTACTCTTTGGTGTAATGGTTAAAGCATTTGGATGCTAACCAAAAGGTTGGCGGTTTGAACCCACCATCTGTTCCTTGGGAGAAAGATAAGGCAATCTACTTCCATAGAGGTTACAGCCTTGGAAACCCTAAGGAGCAGTTCTACTCTGTCCTATAGGGTCTCTATGAGTCAGAATTAACTTGATAGAAGTATTTTTTTTTTTTTTTTAATGTGCTCCAGTCAGAGCTGCTATTATTACCCAATCACAGTGAAGCTTCAAATCATGCGGTTTCATCTGCATGCCACTGCAAGCACACACTAATGTTTTTCATGCTCCTGGACTCCATAAGGGGTTGGGGTGACACCATGTGTTACCACATTGGGCGACACCAACTCTGGTGAAGCCACTGACTTGAGTATTGTTGGAAGTGGCAACATTGTACCTGTCTGTGTAAAGGTTGTATCAATTTGTATCTCATAGAGAGGAGCTCTGTGTTTGAGGGTAGAGGGGAGGCTGTGTGTGTCCCTATGGGGCTCTTTGCTTCTGTGCGTGGTTACAGGAATGACTGTGACTGTTAATGTCTGTGACAGGCAGTGAAGAGAAGTGGTTGAGAGTTCAGACTCTGGAACCAAATGCCAAGATACATCATCTGTGTGACCTTGGGCAAGTTTCTAAACCTCTCTTTGTCTCAGTTTCCTCATCAATAATAGTAATACTTACCTCATAGGTTGTTGTGAGAGTAAAATGGGTATTATATGTAAAATGTAATTCCTGGCATATAGTAAATGCTATAAATTCTGTATTTGCTATTTTTTGTGGAAAGGCTGTGTATCTATATGCAGATGCCTCTGTGTGTGTGTGTGTACTGGGAGTGTGTGTGGAGGTGTGTATATATAGATAGGTATATTTGAAGATGTCTGTGTCCGTGAATCTATACTGGGAAACTCAGAATCTCTGTATGTGAGGTGGTATGTGTAGCTGAAGTAATGTGTGTCCGCAAATGTGTTGGATGTGGATGTAGGTTGTATATGCTTTTTGGAGACCTTTATTCTCACCCTGTAACCCTTGTGCTCTTATCCCCAACTCTCCTCTCACCAGCCCCTGAATTCTCTTCAGCTGGGCCCTGGGTGCCCCTTCCCCATCTCCCTATCTCCATCCTCCTCTGCCCTCCTGCTACGGCCTTGCAGACAGTGATTCCACCCTGAGGGGAGGGGTCCTGGGGTGAAGATCTCAGCAATGGCTTGGTGAACAGGGGCTATTTTAGGGCAGGCCTCTCACCACAGGCCGCCTCACAGTTCACCACATGGGTGATTTTTCTATCACCCCACCCCCACCTGACACATTCAGGAGCACAGTTACACTGAAGGGTGAGATGGGTTGGTGGGGCTAGGGTGGGACTCAGGGCACTGATGTGATAGATCCATTGGCCAGGCAGCTGGACCTGGAGCTCTGGGAATGCTTCCTGGAAGAGGTGAGTGATGCTAGGTAAGAGGGACAAGATCCAGAGAAGAGGAAGATTCCATAAGGGGACCGAAAGACAAGGTGGAAGCCATTGTCCTTAGGGCCCTTGGGCCCTTCTGGAGGAAATCAGGGTTCATTGGGTCAGCCCCACCCCACAACTCTCCATTCCTCTAACATCTTAGGAAACCAAGTCCTCCCCCCAGCCAGTTCCTCTCTGAGTGTTGCAATGGCCATTTCTGACGGAGGGTGGAGGACCCTTGCTCAATGACCCATCTACATTGTCGCTCAAAGGAAAGAGCTGCCAGGAAAGGCATTTGGGAGGTTCCCCCAGGGACGCTAGTGGCCCTAGGGTCTGGGCTGGGCCTTTTGCTGATATGAGTAGAGCTCTGGAGGTAGATATGCACCTTTTCTCTGTCACAAAAGGTGACCCTGGGGCTGCTGAGGTTTACCCAGCCTGAGCTGGGAACAGAGGCAGGGTCCAGGAAAGAGCTTGTTTTAAGAGACAGTGACTTGGGGCCTCTGAGCAGGGCTGCTAAAAATCCAATTAGAACGATGGGTAAATATAAAATACAGGAGTCTGAGTATGCCCAAGAGGCGCCCATGTGTGTGGATATATGTGTGTGCTACAGTGCATCAGGGCCTGGGCTGGTGCAAGAGTTAGTCTGTGCTGGTGTGTAGCGGTGTTGGCGAGCCCGTTCATGCAAATGTACACTGTGAGTGTTGGTGTGACTGTGTGCTGGTGTGTGTGTGACTGTGTTGATGTGTTGGATGCATATGAATGTGAGAGGGTTGGTGTGGGTGGTGTATCCTGCATGAAGGTGAATGTGTAAGTGTGCCAGAGTGGTAAGAAGGAAAATGAAGGCAGGAGTCATGCTGGGCTGAGCCCAGGCCCTCTGGCTTCCTGAGACAGCAGGAGGTGGGCAGCTGCTTGCAGGAACACTGGCAAGGCCTTTGACTTCTGTGTCCTTCTGTTTTGTCCTCAGGTCTCTGGCCCTTCCCAAAGACCATGCCACAGCCTCACTGACCCAGGAGTTGAGGCCTGAGGGGTAAGTGGATAGAGTGGGAGTAGAGGGTTTTCAGAGTCAGGAAATTGGGTGGGGGTGGCCTTCCTGGTCCCCACAGTTCCTCACAGCCCCCTCCTTCTACACAGGTCTGTTGCTAGGTAACAGATGGGGGGAACCAGAATGAGGCAGCTTGAGAGGCCGGAGGCTGGACCCACAACGGGAAATGGCCTTGATCCCCCTCTGCAGGGAATCTCCAGGTGCAGGCACACAGCTCTTGCACACACTCACACACAAACACACATAGACACGCACATACCCAAACAGAGAGAGAGACACACACACAGATGCACAGAGACATGCATGCATACTGACACAAACCTGCCCACACAGGCACATATGGTCCCACCCAGAGCTATGCACATAGTTACAGATACAGAGACACAGAAACGCCTGCACACCCAGACCTGCCTGCACAGAGATACACACACATGCACCCATACAGAGACAGACACACACATACACACTCACATAGAGACACATACATACTCAAACTCCTCCAAATGTGCACACACATGAGAACCATGCACAGGTGCAAAGATGTGTACATGTACTCAGATACATAGACACAGGCATTCACACAGGTACATGTACACAGAGCCATACTCCCACAAGCAAACTGACACATATTTAGAGACACACAAAAGATACACATGTACCAGCACACTGAAGGAGTCACAGAAACATAACCTGTTGAAACAGTTGGAAGCAAAAATATATAAACACAGCAACATCCCAATGTGGAGAAGCAAGCAGCCACAGAGCTGTACACTTGAATGGACAGGAAGCTGTACACTGAGGACACACATATCACACATAACCCACCCAGGCAGCCAGGAGGCAGGCCCAACAGGGGCACCTGTGTGAGCATGCGTGCACATGTGCATAGGGTGGTGTACCTGGTAGGATCCCTGAATGAGACATGCCCTTGTTCTATAGCGGGCACCTGGAATGGGCTGTGTGTTCTGCAAGAAGGTGGAGTCGGCGTCCAAGGATGATAGTGGCCTGGAAGGAGACTTCAGGGGCTATGGGGCTGCAGACCGCTATGGCCCTGACCCCACGCAGGACCAGCCTGTGTCCTCCTTTGCCCACATTCCCAACTACAACAACTTCTCCCCTCAGCCCACCAGCACTGCCTTCCTTGATGGTGGCATCATCAGGGGTATCTCAGGTGAGTCCAGTAGGCTGGGGTGAGGGCTGAGGGTATGTGGTGCTGGAGGCAGGTGACCTGGACCCTAGGAGAAACTGGGAGAGAGGGGAGTTGTTATTGTTGTTATGTGCCATGGAGTCAGACCCGACTCATAGCGACCCCTCCTTGGCTTTCCCAGACAGTATCACTACGGAAGTAGATTGCCCAACCTTCCTTCCAAGGGGGAGGGGAGGCTGGGGTCTTATTCTTAGAAGCCTCCAGTGTGATAAGGGAGACAGAGCCCTGCTTTCAGGAGCACACAGTCTGAGGGGGTATGTCCAGCCAGCCCTGTTCTCAGAAACTCCAGTCTGAGGGTAGGGACAGAGCTCTGTTCTCAGAGGCCTCCAGTCTGAGAGGGGGACTCAGGTGCCAGATACAAGTGGTAAAGAGAACCCTCTTGTTCTCTTGGGTGCAGTCTCCTAGGTGAAGCCTTCCTTCTGGGAAAGAGGAGGAGTGGACAATCTGGAGAATTCCCAGGGTGGAAGAGCTAGGCTTGAACATGTGTGTCCTAAATCCTTGGAGGCCCAAGCTATGAAGCCCAAATCAGAAACCCACTGGACTCCAAAGGCCTTAGAGAACCAGGGCAGTGCAGTAAGGGGTGTGGTGGGGCACAGCACAGGGTTGGGAAAAAGGACTGATGAGTGCCCCCTGTCCTGTGTCCTATCCTACTAAACAACCTTAACCTTGGCAGGGACTGGTGTGACCCTGTTCATCGCCCTGTATGACTATGAGGCCCGGACAGAGGATGACCTCACCTTCACCAAGGGCGAGAAGTTCCATATCCTGAACAATACGTAAGTGACCAGGCCACCTAGCTCAGTGCATGGCCTCAGCTGGGAACAAGACCGGGAAAAGAATCCTACCTGGTCCTTGTTCTCAGAATGCTCCCAGCCTAGTAGGGGAACCAGACACATCACACACTCACAGTAAGTGGTTGATCGTTACTGTACGGGGAAAGCATAAGGGAGTATGGGCACAGAGAGACACCAAACACAGTCCCCAGGGTGGGGGTGGTCAGGGCAGGTTCCTTAGAGTTGGCGATTTCTAAGCTGAGACTGGAAAGATGAATAGACATCAAAGGAATTGGTGAGAAAACAGAGTGAGAGAGCATGAGAGTGAATAATGGCTTCCGGGAACCACAGTGGCTCAGTACAGGTGGATGGGGAATGTGAGGAGAGCTGGAAAGGGGGGTGGAAACAGGGTCAACAGGGCTTTTTAAGCCTTGCTGAGCATCTAGATTTTATGCAGAAGGAAATGTGATGCCATTGGAGGCTTTTTCAGTGGGGAAGTGACCTAGTTGACCATACACTAAATCCTTGACCTCCAGTTGAAGAATCAGGGAAGGAAGTCAGGAGGCCCAGGTGTCCCCAAACATCTCCCTACCTCAGGGAGAAACCTTCCTAAGCAGCTGCAATAGCTGTGGGCAGAGTAGAGAAAAGCTCCTGGGTGAGTGGGGGGTGTCCAAGGTGAGAGGTTGGCAGGGATGGTCTCTGCCAGATCCTCAGTGTGGCCCTGCCTGGAGGGATGCTACCACTAACTACCTCCCTGCTCTGTGCCTGCAGTGAAGGTGACTGGTGGGAGGCTCGGTCCCTCACCTCTGGACAAACTGGCTACATTCCCAGCAACTACGTGGCCCCTGTGGACTCCATCCAGGCTGAAGAGTGAGTGTGGGTGGGAGGGAGGCCAGTCCTGGGCTAGGGCTGGGAGCAAGACCCAGAGGCTGCCTCTTGGACAAGTCACTGCTTCCCTCTGAGCCTCAGTCTACTTACCTACAGTTTTGTAAGATCATTGTGAGACTAAAAGACTATAATGATGATAACAATTATATTAGATAACACCAGCACGTATTATATTCTCGGCACTATTTAAAGTGCTTTCCACATATTAACCGAGTTAGAAAATACTATGATATTTTACAAATGAGGAAACTGAGGTACAGAGAAATTAAACAGCATGCCCAAGTTCACATAGCTTGTAAGTAGGTGAAGCTGGTATTAGAACCCAGGTGGTCTGGCTATATTTGCTAAGCTGTATACATACTGCCTCTCAGTGATAACAATGATGTATGAACTTTAAAAATTATAAAATGCTAAACAAATGCAAGGGGCATTACTTAGAATCAATTATATGAAAGAGGCAGGGGATTACCATTAGCAGGTACTCTGCCCACTTTTAATTCATTCAATTCTCACAATAACACTATTGATGTTAGTGTTGTTCTATTTTACAGATGAGGAAACTGGGGCTGATAAAAGCTTTCTTCTTTATCTTCATGTATGCGTGTATACATACATGGAAACAGAAAGGATTGGAGACATTTTGCAGTGTGCACCAGGACTTAGTGACTGACTTGCTATCAGGCTATGGAGAGTGGGGGAGGGGATCTAGGGTGATTCAGAATCTTCCTGAGTGACTAAGAGGGTGATGGTGCCATTTGCCAAGGTGGATAACACAGAAGTAGGTACAGATTTGAAGGCAAATCATGAGTTTGGGGTGGGGGGGACTTGTTGGGCTGAGGTTCATGGGGAGAAACATGCAAATGGAGGGGGCTGCCAGCAATTAGGTTATGTTGTGCTTTGTACATGGGGTGCCCAGACAGTGCCAAGCCATGACCCTGGACTAGCCCAGAGGAAGGGGACTTTTTTTTTTCCTTTAAATTTCTGTTTTTACTAATTTAATTAATGTTTTAAAAATTGTGATTTGGGTGAAAGTTTACAGAGCACATTCATTTTCCATACAACAGTTCATATATATTTTGTTTCATAACATTGATTGCAATCCCCATCATATAACAGCTCTCTTCCCACTTCCTCCCTGTGGTTACCCTTCCCCTGTGTCCTTTCCTATGCATTCCTGCCCTCTGAGCTGTCTCCCTGTGCAGATACTACCTTTCTGATCTCCCATGGTTGATGGTTCTAAGGAGGGTACCTGGGAGCTCTGGTGGCATAGTACCTACTTGGTGTAAATGTTTACCTTATATGCCTGTCTATTGTTTGGCTGGAAGCCACAGGAGTAAGTTCCATTCCAGGCCAGAAGGGTAACTAGGGGCCATAGTCTCAGGGGTTTTACCAGTCTCTACCAGAACAGTAAGCCTGGTCTCTTTTATGATTTTGAGTTTTGTTCCACATTTTCTCTCACTGTATCCAGGATCTCCTACACTGATCCCTTTCCAAGTGGTTGACAGAGGTAGCCAGGCACCAAGGGTCTCTGGCACTGAGACTCTTCACAGATTTATTGTGGCCCTTGCAGAGGGCTAGGGTGGAAATATGGGACTCATCAGAGATGATCATTAAAGCTGCATAGGAGAGTAAAGGAAGAGGGAAAAGAATGAGAAAGAGGTTGGTCCTAGGACTCAACTTTGGATAAAGCTGCCCTTGAAGGAAAAGGAGAAGGAAAATCAGATGAGGCTGAGTCAGAACAGCCAAGATGGTGGAGGGGAAGTTTCAAGAAGCAAATGAGAGAGTGTCAGAGGCTGCTGGCCACTGGATTTGGCAATGGGGGTGACCTTGTGAGAGCTGCCTCAGTGCACAGTGGGGGTGGGGAAGGATAGCAGAGTGGGGGAAGGAGTGGGAGGTGAGGAAGTGGAGACCCAAGTGTGAAGCACTTTTTCAAGTGAAAGGAAGGTGTGAGATAGAGCAGATTGTTGATGACAAGATAGGCCTTAAAACAGTTTCCTTTGGAAAGAAGAAAATGTGGGCATCTTTAGAGGTTGATGGGATGGAGAGGATACAGATGGGAGCTGCTGGGTGGGGAGTCCCTGAGCAGAGGGAAGTGGGCAGGGTCCAGAGCTGGAGTGGGGTGAGGCCTTAGCCTGGGGAGAGTGGAGAGGAAAGAAGGGTTGATGATGTAGAGGGTGGGTGGTTTCTGGGGATTCTTTCATCTTGGGGCCAGAGTCATGAAGCTCTGAGGAGTAAGTAGACAGTGCAGTATTGTGGTCAAAAGCACAGGTCTCAGCGCAGACCACTTGGGTTCCTATTCTGGCAACAGCTCAAGTGCAGTGTGGCCTTAGGCTCATTGCTTAGCCACTAGGTATCTCAGTGTCCTCGTCCGTATAATGGAGGGAATGATCCCTGGTGGTGCAGTGGTTAAACACTCAGCTGCTAACTGGAAAGGTTGGCAGTTCAAACTCACCAGCTGCTCTGAGGGAAAAAGATGTGCAGTCTGCTTCAGTAAAGATTCATAGCCTTGGAAACCTTATGGAGCAGAGTCTGTATGAGACAGAATTGACTCAAAGGCAATGGGTTTGTTTTTTTCCTAACACCAAAAACCGAACTCACTGCCGTCAAGTCGATTCCGACTCATAGTGACCCCCTTTGAATTTCCAAGGCAGTAAATCTTTATGGAAATAGATTGCCAGGTCTTCCTTCCATGGAGTGGCTGGTGGGTTTGACCCTTCTGGTCAGCAATCAAATATGCCTTAGGCACTATGCCACCAGAGTACCTTTATTTTCCTAATGAAGGGTAATAATAATATCTACCTCATAGTGTTATTATGATAATTAAATGAATAAATATATGTATTAGAGAAAAGCCTGACACAAAATAAGTGCTGCTATTAGTTTATTTATTTATTATTATTATTATATTAGTTATTAAACAAGTAGCTAGTGTCATGGTGTAGGTGAGGGTATTGCTTGTGGCTTTGAAAAAACTTGTCTACACAGCCCTTCAACAATTCCTAATTCTGCATCCTGCCTGCCCTCCTTGACACTCTATTTCCAATGCCCCCCATGCTCCCCAAACTGTGTCTAATACTGTGGGTGTAGACTCACTATCTCAGCATTCTGAGACTGCCACCTCCCTTGATTTGGAAACTAGGCTCCTTTCCATTCAAGCCCAAGATGATCACGGGCCAGGTTAATGACCAAATGACATCTGAGTTGTCTCTGGTGCCTATAATCACTTCAACTTCCCCAATGCACTTGCACAGTTAGTTTAAAACTACAGTATAATCCCAGAAAGAATTCCCAAAAGATAGCAGAAGTGGTTGAGGATGAAGGTTGAAGATGAGACTTAGGACAACACCCAAAATTAAGAAAGTGGAGGAAGAGCAGTGGTCAGAGCCAGACAGCAGCAGGCAGAGAGGGAGGAGGAGGAGAGGCCTTGTTCAGGTCAAAGTGGACAGTGGGAGTTGGGGGAGGGTCTGAGTGAGTGCCTGAGGTGGCAGGAAAACCTGTAGAGTGAGCTGCAGAGGATACTAGGTAGAGCTCATCAGCCTGCTTTGTGGGCAAGACACTTCCCCTCTCTGAGTCTCATTTGTAAAATGGGTGCATGTTGTTGTTGTTGTTTGCCGTAGAGTCAGCCCTGACTCATAGCGACCCCTCCTTGGGTTTCTGAGGCAGTATCACTACGGAAGTAGGATTGCCCAACCTTCCTTCCGAGGAGTGGCTGGTGGGTTTGAACCGCCAGCCTTCTGGTGAGCAGTCAAGTGCCTTAGGCACTATGCTACCAGAGCTCCTAGGGGCTGAAGTGGGATGGACTAAGAGATGGGTGGCATCTTGATAAGGTCATTAGTGACTGAGGTTCTAGCAATTTCAATTCAAGAGAAGCCTAACTTTTATGGACACCTACTATGTGCCAGGCATTTTACATTTCCCGTCTCTGTGAACCTCACCACCAGCCTGTAAGGCAGGCATATGAGCCCCATTGTAAAGGTAAGGAAATTGAGGCGCGGCTTGGGAGATGACTTTGCCCAGAGAAGCTGAGTTGAAGTTTGAATGAGGTGTACCTGATTTCTTGCCGGCCCTTCCCAACAGGTGGTACTTTGGAAAGATTGGGCGGAAGGATGCAGAGAGGCAGCTGCTCTCTCCCGGCAACCCGCGGGGGGCCTTTCTCATTCGGGAGAGCGAGACCACCAAAGGTGAGGGAGGCACCAGGACTGGGCCCAGCGTAATAGGGTGGGGCCAGTCCTCTCAAGGAAGACTGGGCAATCTACTCCCGTAGAGATAAAGCCTGGGAAACTCAAGGAGGGGTCGCATCCACCCAATGGCAGTGAGTTTTGTTGTTGTTGTTGTTGTTGTTAGGACGGGCGGTCGGGTGGGGCTCAGGACATCCTTAAGACTGCCTAGGGCTGGTCTCGGGGGCGGGGCCAAGACTGCGGCTGGGTTACAGCGATGGGGCCACTTGGAGGCCTTTGCCTTTGGAGCCTCTCCCGGCTCCCAGGCTGTGGGAAGAGAAGGAAGCCCACCCGAAGTGCTCCTCCCCCACAGGCGCCTACTCTTTGTCCATCCGGGACTGGGACCAGACCAAAGGCGATCACGTGAAGCATTACAAGATCCGCAAGCTAGACACTGGCGGCTACTACATCACCACGCGGGCCCAGTTCGACTCGGTGCAGGAGCTCGTGCAGCACTACGTCGGTGAGAGCAGGCCCTCAGGGCTGGCGGGCGCTTCAGACCCCTAACAACCCACTGACGCGCGTCGTTCGGATGGAAGACTGAGAGTCAGAGAAGGGTAGCGTCTCCCAAAGCAGCAGTGGCCTGGCCAAGATTAGAATCCGGGTGTCCAAGCTCCTAGCCTAGGATCCTGTTCTGTGCGATTCACCAGAAAACTGAGGCGTCCATGGCCAAGTGGCGCCCTCTAACCTCTCAGCGAGGAATTAACCAATTTCCTACCTCAAGGCCCGAGTCTGTTGAAACTTTTCTAAGCTTTTGTATGGCAGGTGCAACTCGGAAATGGCCCCTGTCCTCAAGTAGCTTACAGTCTGGTCAGGGCAACATACAATATAAACGACAAAAACAAGAATAAAAATCCACACTGAGTTCTTTCTATGTGTCAGGCACTATTCTAAGCTCATTACCTGTAATGATTTTTTTTTTCCTTATTGCAACCTCATGTGAGGTTACTAGGCTAAATAATTTATTCAGGATACCCAGATCTTAAGTCGTGAAGCCTATAATAATGCTGTGCTAAAGCAGAGAAGCGGGCCACCAGGGCCCAGGTGGAAAGAACTGCCCAGAGGCAAGCAAAGAGGACTTGCTGGGCAATAATGCAAGCCAGCCGGAGCCAGACCATGCCAGCTTTGAATGCCCCACCAAGGCCGTAGGACAGGCAGGGAGCTCTGCGTGGGTGGTAACAGACACTGCAGTGTACTTTGGTGAGAAACTATGGCTGCTGGGGCAGCCTGGATGTCAGAAGGCAAGGCAGGATGAGGGTCCATTAGGAGGCTGTGGCTACCATCCAGGTGAGAGGTGAGGGTGCTCTGACTGAATGAAGCAAAGCAGGGAGTGAGGAGAAGCACACAATCCCAAAGCTGGATAGAAAGCAGAATAGGCCTGACTTGCTGGAGGACTGGCTGTTGGGTTAAGGAGGAGGTGGGAGACAGTGCTCTGGTTTCTGCCTTGATTAGTTAGGTCTAGGAGGAAATTCACAGAAGGGTGAAGTCATTATGTCCATGTCTTTGCCTGGATTCCCTAACCTCTTTCCACCTGTTAGGATCCCACCTTATCCTTCAAGACTGAGCTGGGAAAGTCCCAATCCTTATAGGGATCATCTCTTCCTCTTGATGCCATCTCCCTCCCTGGGCACCAACCATCATGTTCAATGACTCCATTGCCAGGCTGCCTTCTCCCCTGGCCTGTGAGCTCATCTGTGGCTAGTTTCTTATTGTTGATCTTGGGGTCTATTGTGGGGGCTGGGGTGCGATGAGGTGTTTGTGGAGGCCCTGGTCCACCTGTGACCTTCATTCTTCCCGGGTTCCAGAGGTGAACGACGGGCTGTGCCACCTGCTCACAGCAGCCTGCACCACCATGAAGCCGCAGACACTGGGCTTGGCCAAGGACGCCTGGGAGATCAGCCGCAGCTCCATCGCGCTCGAGCGCCGGTTGGGTACCGGCTGCTTCGGGGACGTGTGGCTGGGTAAGGAGGTCCCAGGGGTCAGAGGCTAGGGCCAGGGCTGGCAGGTGGCGGGTCCTGATGCGCCGCCGCCGCCCGGCAGGCACGTGGAACGGCAGTACAAAGGTGGCGGTAAAGACGCTGAAGCCAGGCACCATGTCCCCGAAGGCCTTCCTTGAAGAGGCGCAGATCATGAAGCTGTTGAGGCACGACAAGCTGGTGCAGTTGTATGCGGTGGTGTCGGAGGAACCCATCTACATAGTGACCGAGTTCATGTGCCACGGTGAGGCGGGGCCAGGGGCGAAGTCTGGGTGGGACAGGATTTGGGCTTGGGGATGAAGTCCAGGTAGGTGTTTCTAGGTGAGGTTACGATAAGTGAGGGGATAAAGGACAAGAGGTGGAGTCCCTCTGGGGCCAAGTGAGAAAAGGCAGGGCCTGGTAGGGGCGGAGCCGAGGTTGAGTGGGCGGGTCCTGGGCAGCAAAAGCTCGATCTGCAGGGATCTGGGGCGGAGTTTGAATGGGGGCGTGGCCAGGGACAAATAGGAGAAGAGATTTGTTTTGGAGAGAGTTCTGGGTGTCTAGGAGCCGAGCCTGGGCAAGACCTGTGAAGGGATGAAGCATAGTGGCAGGAGATGGAGTTAGGAGGCAGATTTAGGTGAGAGGACTGGGACCAAGGGGGTGGGTGAGCTGCGGTCTGGGGATGGGAGGGCGAGGTCTTGCTGCTGATTTTCTGGGTTCTTTTAACCAGGTAGCTTGCTGGAATTTCTCAAGGACCAGAAAGGCCAGGATTTGAAGTTGCCCCAACTGGTGGACATGGCAGCCCAGGTAAATAGGGCTATTTGGTTGTGTCTCAAAAACCAAACCCGTTGCCATCAAATGGAATCCAAGTCATGGTGATCCTATAGGACACCATAAGGTTTCCAAGGCCATTGGGAGCTCTGGTATCATAGTGGCTAAGACACTCGCCTGCTAACCAGATGGCTGGCGGTTCAAATCCACCTGGGCAATCCTACTTCCGTAGTGATACTGCCTCACTGCCTCAGAAACCCAAAGAGGGGTCGCTATGAGTTGGGTTTGACTCGATGGCACATAACAACAAATCTTTATGAAAACAGCCTGCCACATTTTTCTCCCAAAGAACAACCACTGGTGAGTTTGAACCACCAACTTTAGAGTGCAGCCAAGCACTTACCCATTGTGTCACCAGGGCTCCTGTTATCTTTCAAACTCCTTTCCTATTAACAGTCCACAAATCTCAGTCTCCTCAAACATCCAGACTCTCCCTGGAAATGTGGGTCTGCCCACTGAACCAACTGTGGGATCTGAGGCAGGGCACTGCCTCTTTCTGAGCCTCAGTCTCTCCATCTGGAAAGTGGGTTTTCAGGTGGTCCCTGAAGGCCCTTCTGGCTCATACAGGCCATATGCTCTGAGCCTATATGGGCTTCCAACTCTTCATGCCTTGGTTCCTCAGATAGCAGATGGCATGGCCTACATGGAGCGCATGAACTACATCCACCGTGACCTGAGGGCAGCTAACATCCTAGTCAGGGAGCGGCTGGTGTGCAAGATTGCCGACTTCGGACTGGCCCGCCTTATCAAGGATGATGAGTACAATCCCCGGCAAGGTGCCCTGCCTCACGCCACCTCCTGAGAGCTCCCCAGGGCACTAAGGGGCTTCCATGAGGCCCCACATACTCAGGAACCCTCCCCCACCCCAGACCATCTGCGATATCCCATCCTGATCTTGTAGCACAAGGGGCATGTTCAGGTTCAAATCCCAACTCAGCCACTTACCAGACATGTGGCCTTGGGCAAGTCTCTTAATCTTTGTGAGTTGCCTTTTCCCATCTGTAAAATGAACATATTCAGACAACAGCAAGTCATCAGATATTTATACTAAACACCTACTATGTGCCAAGTACTGCTGTCATGCTTCAGTAAGACACAGTGGAGTCTAATAGTTAAGAGCGCAGATTCTGTAGCCAGAAAGCCTAAGTATAAATCTGAGCCACTTATTAGCTGTGTGATCTGGGCAAGTTACTCAACTACTCAGTGCTTCCTTTTCCTCATCCCTAAAATGGAGATAACAACAGTACCTACTTTATAGGGTTTTTGTGAGGATTAAATTAATTAAGGCATGTAAAGCCCTTAAAACAGTGCTTGACATGTCATAAAGGCTGTACAAGTACTAGCTGCTATTATTACAAGAATCATTACAATGTTTGTAAAGTGCCCAGCACTATGCTAAGCACATAGTAGGTGTTGGCCAGATACTAGATCCTTTCTGCTGTGCCCAGAGACCCCTATGTTCAGGGCCCCTAAGACCTCCAGTCCTAAAGATTCCATTTTCTTAATTCAACTTTTCTCAGGGACTTTCTCAGTAACTTTCCCTTCCCCCACAACCTCTCCAGGGACCAAGTTCCCCATCAAGTGGACTGCCCCAGAGGCTGCCCTCTATGGCAGATTCACCATCAAGTCAGACGTGTGGTCGTTTGGGATCCTCCTCACTGAACTCATCAGCAAGGGCCGAGTCCCCTACCCAGGTTTGCCAGGGGTGAAGAGATGGATTTGGGGAAGGGCTCCCTCCTAGCTGTTCCCTTGGCGGGGGGACAGGACACGGCCCCCTGAATAACATAGCCCCATCCTGCAGGCATGAATAACCGTGAAGTACTGGAACAGGTGGAGCATGGCTATCACATGCCGTGCCCCCCAGGCTGCCCAGTGTCTCTGTATGAGGCCATAGAACAGACATGGCGTCTGGACCCGGAGGAGAGGCCTACCTTCGAGTACCTGCAGTCCTTCCTGGAGGACTACTTCACCTCCACAGAACCCCAGTACCAGCCTGGAGATCAGACATAACCTGCTTTGGGATCGGCCACTTCTCTGGAGATGCCCTCCAGCCCTTGTCAATCCTCAGGAGTCTGGTCCCAAAGTCCCCAGGCTTTGAATCCTACAGAGTCCTAGCACATCAAAGCAGATAGGACATTGTCACCATGTAGGGCAATCTCTTCCTGTTACAGATGGGTCAAATCAAGGCTCACAACTCATCCCTCAACCTCTCTGGCTCCAAACACTGTTTCTCCCTTTTCCACTTAGGCCCCTTCAGCCTGCTAGCCTCCACCTACAATGCTCAAACCCTGTCTAGTTATTTATAAATTATGAATGTTCCATTCCTCCTTTACCACCTCTCCATGCTTTCCTACCCTCTGTCATCCCACTCTGGCCCAGGCCCCCAGAATTTGCCTCCTACTCTCAATTCTCTTGTGTCTGTCAGTTACAAAGGCTGTGGATGCTGTGGTCCAGGCCTGGACCTGCTGTGTAAGCCCAGGATTAAGGGACAGGGCTGAGGGCTCACCCCATTTTGATCATGTGCGTGTGTGTGTGTGTGTATAGATTTTGTAAATAAGAAAAATGACAATATGAATCCTCGAACCATGAAGTTCTCCTGAACTTGCCTTTTGAGGGATGGTGGCCAATGGGAGGTGAGTGGGGACAGTTTGGCTGTTGACAGTTTGGCTAACCAGAGGGGGAAGTGAGACAATACCCTACTAGTGCCTCCCAAGCATAGGGCATCCAAGGTGCGGAGTTTTAAGAGACCTGAATCTTGCTACTGGTCCCATGGGAGTTTAGAACCAGTTGATAAATGGACGCAGAAGACAGGCAATTGGAGATCAAAACGTCTCTTTCAAAACCAGCTGATGTGTTTTTTGATTTGTGTGCAGAGTGTGCTCATTCTTCACCTGATTCCAGCAGGTCTACCACCCACTACAGGCCTAACAGGATAACGATAGGCCTCAAGTGCAGGGGAGAAGACCACAGTGGAGACCCTGTAGCTGGCAGATTCCCCCAAAAGAGGACAGATTGAGGGAAAAGAGATGCCTGAGGGCTAGTTTAGCTCAGTGGATCTCACTGAGGGGTGGCTCTGTCGTCTAGGGAGAGTTTGTCACAACCACTGGGGGCTGCTACTGGCCTTTCATGGGCAGGGGCCAGGGAAGTGAAACACCTGTAATGTTCCTGTGCAGTGAAGACTCCCCTGTCCCACATGTGGCACTATGTGGGACTCGGGCAGCTGACTTTCTTCCTCCACAGGGAAACAAGAGGAGCAGGGAAGAGGTTCTCGGGAAATGTGTGTTGACTGCTTGGCTCACTCAGAGAATGGATGAGTAAAGGGTCTGGGAGCTGGGAAGCAGTAATGGGCAAATAATAACTAAGCATTGGCTCTGTGGAGGGCCCTTTGCTGGGCAGGACCCTGGGAACACAAATATGAAGAAGACCTGTCCTTGTCCTGGAGGAGTTCGCAGTCAGGCTAGGGAGGAACAACAGTGATAACAACAACTTGTTTCTTATGGGTCTGCTGAGTACCAGGTGTGTTTATGTCCATCTTTTCATTTAGTCCAGTCCTAAGCCCAGTTCAAAGATCAACTCGAGAAGACAAAGTCAATTATTGAAACGAAATGTGCAAAGACCTATAGTTAGAAAACCAAAAGGGGAGGACACACTCAGCATTTCTCAAGCTGAAAGAATAGAAGAAAAAATTCAGGCCTCGAGTTGCAATATTGAGAGATTCTATGGGCAAAATATTGAACGATGTAGGAAACATCAAAAGAAGAGGGAAGGAATATACAGAGTCACTGTACCAAAAAGAATTGGTCAATGTTAATCCATTTTAGGAGGTGGCATATGATCAAGAACCATATTGAAGGAAGAAGTCGAAGCTGCACTGAAGGAATTGGCAAAGAACAAGGCTCCAGGAATTGATAGAATACCCACTGAGATACTAAATGGATGCCACGCTGGTGGCACTCACTCATCTATGCCAAGAAATTTGGAAGACAGCTACCTGGCCAACTGACTGGAAGAGATCCATACTTGCACCCATTCCAAAGAAAGATGACCCCACAGAATGTGGAAATTATTGAACAATGTCATTAGTATCACATGCAAGTAAAATCTTGCTGAAGATAATTCAAAAACATTTGCAGCAGTTTATTGACAGAGAACTTCCAGAAATGCAAGCTGGATTCAGAAGAGGACATGGAATGAGGGATATTATTGCTGATGTCAAATGGATCTTGGCTCAAAGCAAAGAATACCAGAAAGGTGTTTCCTTATATTTTATTGACTATACAAAAGCATTCGATTGTGTGGATCATAACAAATTATGGATAACATTGAAAAGAATGGGAATTCCAGAACACTTGATTGTGCTTATCAGGAACCTGTACATACATCAGGAGGCTCTTGTTAGAACAGAACAAGGGGAGACTGCATGGTTTAAAATCAAGAAGGGAGTGCGTCAGGGTTGTATCCCTTCACCATACTTATTCAATCTGTATGTGGAACAAATAATCTGAGAAGCTGGACTATATGAAGAAGACCATGGCATCAGGATTGGAGGAAGATTCATTAACAACCTGCGATATGCAGATGACACAATTTTGCTTGCTGAAAGTGAGGATGACTCGAAGCACTTACTGATGAAGACTAAAGATTACAGTCTGCAGTATGGATTACAACTCAACACAAAGAAAATGAAAATCCTCACAAGTGGACCAATAAGCAGCATCACAATAAATGGAGAAAAGATTGAAGTTGTTAAAGATTGCATATTACTTGGTTCCACAGTAAACACCAATGGAAGCAGCAGTCAAGACATGAGAAGATGCATTGCACTGGGCGAATCTGCTACAAAAGACCTCTTTCAAGTGATGAAGAGCAAAGATGTCTCTTGAAGACTAAGATGGGCCTAACCCAAGCCATGATAATTTCAATCACCTCATATGCATGTGAGAGCTGGACAATGAACAAGAAAGTCCCAAGAAGAGTTGATGCTTTTGAGTTGTGTTGATGAAGAATGCTGAAAGTACCATGGACTGTCAAAAGAACCAACAAATGTGTCCTGGAGGAAGTGCAGTTGGAACGCTCCTTGGAAGCGAGAATGGCCAGACTTGGTCTCACTTAGTCTGGTCGTGTTGTGAGAAGGGACCATTCCTTGGAGAAGGATATCATGCTTAAAAGTAGAGGGTCAACGAAAATGGGGAAGGCCCTCAACAAGAGGGATTGACACATGGCTGCAATGATAGGCTCAGGTGTGGCAAGGATTATGAAGCTGGCACGGGACCAGGCAGTGTTTTGTTCTGTTGTACATAGGGTCTCTATGAGTCGGAGCTAACTTGATAGCCCCTAACAACAACAACAAAGCCTAGCTCCATGATTGGCCCCCATTAACAGATGAGGAAATGGAGGCTCAGGGGTGGTTGACGTACCAAGGTCACACAGTTGTATACAGCAGAGTTGGTATTTGAACCCAGGTCTTACACCAAAGTCCATGTTCTCACCAGACATCCCTGCTTCTAAGCTCTGAGAGGAGATCATCTCTGGACAGGAGGGGATCCTCCTTCTGTAAAAGATTCCCTGGAAATTCCCTCAAGTTGAGGGGCTTCAAGGAAAGGGGACAAGGTAGCCAATGCAGATTGCTCATTCCCTGTGGCCAGCCCTGTGCTGGGGGTTGCCAAATGGGACCAGTGAGATGGAGAGAGGCCAAATGGCTGTTCGGATAGCGTCATGAGGTGGGAACCTCAGGTCTGCAGACTCCAACTCTCAGGGCTCAAGGCTCAAACTCCAGAGGTGCTCAGTCTCTGGCCGACCAAACTCACAAGAGGCTGTGTACAAGCCAGAGGCAGTGTTTTTACCTACCATGGAGCAAGAGGATCAGGGCACAAGAGTACTGCCTGGTGCACATTCTGTTTCCAGCCCTCCCTAGCTGCACGATTTTGTGCACGTGATTAGTCCCTTTAAGTCTCAATTTTCTCATCTGTAAAATGGCAATAAAATGATCAGTAAATGTTAGCTGTCTTTATCATTACCTTTTACCGTTGTCTTACTGTGTGCCGGGCACCCTGCTAAAGGCATAAATATTGTTATTTAATTTTCATAGGACCCTATGAGGACAGGCCATTGTATTTCCATTTTACCGATGAGGAAACTGAGTCACAGAGAAGTAAATTAGCTTTTCCAAACTTAGAGGAATTAAGTGGCAGAGCAGGGGCTTGACCCAGGTCTGTCTGACTCCAAAACCAGTATTCTTAGTCTCTGTGTCCTTTTCCTGAGATTAGTATAGTCTCGTCTGTTCTACAGATAGCAGCATGCCCATTAGGCTTAAACGAAGGCCCAGCAGGGCAGTGAACCATCTGTAGTTCATTTGATCCCTCACTGTTCCTCAGCAGAGACCAGCGCCTCCTAGGCCTGGAATCCCTGTGTCTGCTGGTTCTTCTTTCCCTCGGGTGCAGCTGGATGAATTCTCCTTTGCACCTTTTTTTTGTGCATCCTTCTGTTCCCTTCAGATAGAGCACAATGCAATTGATTAGGCTCTGCTTTCTCAATTTCAATCACATCCTCGCCCTGCCTCCCTGAGATTACAGGCGGGTCACCTTGATTGCGGTTTGCACCGTTCACAAAACTCTTCAGTCGCTCGTTTACAAAACCATCTCTCGCCTCATTCACTCCCCCACCTGGCTCTTCTCCTCCGTGATGCATGTATTTTCCTGGCTTAAGACTCAGAGGGCAATTTTATCTTCAAGTTCATGGTGGAGGAGGAGGACATTTAATTGTTTAACACTAGGTGCTTCACATGCTTCATCTGTTGTGATCCTCACCACGAGGCAGCGCAGCAGTGTGATCATTCCCGTTGTACAGAAGAGGAAACGAAGACTCCAATGTCACACAGCTGGATGGCGGAGTCAGGATATAAACCTAGGTCTGTCTGACTCAGGCATCCCACTGTCACATTCCATATCTGATTGGAGCAGCATGAAAAAGCTTGATATTGACTGAGTCAGGCTGAGAAGAGGGTGTGGGCAGGTAGGGGCCCATAGGAGTCCTGTATGCGCTTAGGATTGTACTTGTAAGAGAAATAAGTCATTTATTAATTCCATACACATTTATTGATGTCTTCTGTAGGCAAGTCCTGCCCAGGAGGCAGAACAGCAATGATTACAATACTTAAGGGCAATGTCAGTCTAGGGACTTGAGAAAAAAAAGCCTATCTGATGAAGCAACCATCAGTTGAGGGCACCTTCCACGGAGGGTACAGCATGTGCAAAGGCCCAGAGGTATGGTAGAGCATAACCCATTCAAGCAAATGTGGATAAAGCCTGGAAGAAGAAGATTGGAGAGTCAGAGAGGAAAGGGGGCAGGAGGCAAGAGGTATTGGAGAATCAAGGAGTATGGCTCCTGAGTTGTGGGAGAAAGAAGAAATCTGGGGGCCAGGACTCATTAGGGGAGAGTCTATCCTGGAACTTAACTGCTCCAGTGCTGAGCTAGGTGGACCCCCTATTCACTCCAGTAGTTCCCTCATTGGCAACTGGAGCGCTCCCTCATTCCATCCTTTACCTTACCCTCCTGGCCCTTGCACAGTGATGTCCACACTCCCTCTAGTGGCCACACTGGGTACTACAGTCAAAACTACAGGAAACAGGATAGAAGGGACAGGTCCCAACACAATTCTCCCACCACGGGATGTGAGATCTTGCACAAATCCTGCCCTCAGAGAGTGCACAGTCTAACGGCAATAGGGAACGAGGGGAACAGACATCAGCAGAAAATGACAATACAGGGTGTAAGGGAGAACAGGGGAGAGTCCTAACTCAGTTGGGCAGGAGGAAGTCAGAGTAGGTGATGCCTCACGGAGTTTTTTTTCAAAGTAAGTTTACTGGTAAAGAAGCCAGATAATGGATCAGAATGGCAGAATTAAGTGAGCAAAGCCTAGAGCCAGGAAATGGACCTGTGCAGGGAGTTACAATTAGATAGGTGTGCCTGGAGTGTAAATGTGAGGTGAGGAGTGGCTCAAGATAAAGGTGGTGAGGTAAGTGTGGGCCTTATCTGTCATGCACAGGGGGCTGTGATTCTAACTATTAGGCAGTAGAAGTCACTGAGTTTTGAGCAGGAGAGTTTTTTTTTTTTTTTTTTTTTAACTTTTATTGTGATTTGGGTGAAACTTTACAGAGCAAATTCATTTTCATACAGCAGTTCATACACATTTTATCTCATGACATTGACTGCAGCTCCCCACAATGTAACAGCTCACTTCCCACTTCTTCCCTGTAGTTACCTCTTCTCTGTGTCCTTCCTTCCCATGCACTGCCCTTCTATTCTACCACAATTGATTGATTGACCACTCCAAAGAGTGTATCTACCTGTGTAACTGTTCACTCCATATGCCTGTTGTTTGGCTGGAAGCCACAGTAGTGAGTTCAATTCCAGAACTGAAGGGTAACTAGGGGCCATAGTGTCAGGGGTCTCACCAGGCTCTATCAGATCAGCAAACCTGTTTTGTTTTGTTTTTTATGATTTTGTGTTTTGTTCCACGTTGTTCTCCCACTCTATCCAGGTAGCCAGGCACCATCTAGTTCTTCTGGTCTCATGGTCATATAGGCTGAGGATTGCACAGTGTACCAGTCCCTTAGACTAATTGTTTCCATGCATCTTTGGTTTTCCCCATTCTTCTTTGCACAAAGAGAGAACCATCATTGCATCTAGATGGCTGCTTGCAAGCTTTTAAGACCCCAGTCACTACTCACCAAAATAGGATGTAGAACAATGTTTTTGTGTAGTATGCTATGCCAATTGAGCTTGATGTCCTGGTCAGGGGAGTTGTGAACAAGGTCAAAATCACTTTCAGAAGGAACCCTGTGCTGACCACCATGGAGGAAGGATGGGAGAGGAAGAGGTTGAGAAGAACACTCTTCATGGACACAAAGACCCACACCAAGTCACACTCACAAAAGGACACATAGCTTTGACCAGGCCTGGGAACCAGACACACGATGATACCTCCAGACACGTGAATTCATCCCAGGCCGAGTACCACAAACAAACATGCATTGGCTTCCACTCAGACACATAACACAGGTCCATAAGCAGAAACTAAGAACCCAACACTTTACCCTTGACACAGGAATCCAGAATGTAGGAGCCATGCATACACCACAGGAATTGTACACAGGAATTCATACACGTGGCGTGGCTGTCAAGGGCTCTCCCTTCCCCCCTCTGTCTCCCACCCCTCCCTGGTCCCTCACCACCTCCGACAGGAACAAAGCTGACCTTTACCCTCTGACCTCTGGCCTCTCCTCCCACACCCCCTGCCCAGAGGGAGGAGCTGTTTGAAGTCTGGGCTGCAGCTGGGGTTTCCTGTTGCCTGGAGGAATGTGGGAGGACTTGCAGGGGGGAGGGGAGAGGGGCCAGCCCAGGAGGAGGGATAATGGGGGCCTGGGGCCTTAGTCCCCACTGTATTATAATGAGGGGGGCTTCCTGCTTCCTGGGTCTCTGGGTTTTTGGGCTCCAGCTTCTAGCTGCTCTTCCATCCAGGGGAAGGAAAATTGAGAGCCATAAGGACTCCAGTCCAATGGGCCTCTTGTTCCTGGATGTGCAGCTCATTGACTTAGGACAGCCCCTCAGCCTCTCTAGGCCTCAGTCTCCCCTTCTGTGGACTAGGATGAACCCTCTTTAGCAATCCACAACTCCCCTGAGGTATATCCCTAAAAGTGAGGCCAGTTCCAGAACTGGCTCCAGGCTGCTGAGGCCTCTGGGTTATCATTATCATGAGTCGGTAATCCCTCCCCATGCCCCTGCCAGTCTTCAAAGTGCTTTCATATCCTCATATCCATGTGCTCATTACTCTTCCCAACTGCCCCGTCTGTAGACAGGGAAGGAAATTACTACCATTATTTTACACATGTGGAAACTGAGACTCAGAGAGGTGAAGGACACACAGCAAGGTGAAGTAGGCTCAGAACTCTGTCTGGATTCTATTCTACTTAGCCTCCAAACCCTTAGGCCCTATCCATCTCTAGACGCTCACCTGTATTTTCTAGGGTCTTGCTGTGTCACCGTCTGCTAACGCTAACACAAAAGTAGTGGGAGTGAGCTGAGTCCAGAAAGGAATCATGCAGGCCCTTCTAGAACCTGGGTCCCCATCCCTCAAATCTTTCTTCCGGAGTTTATAGTCATCCTGCCCAGCCTGAAGTGATTCAGAACCCTGTTTTTAAGGACTGAGTAACCCGCTTTCAGGCCACAGGAGCGAAAACAGAAATGGAGGTTAGTCACTAGGTGGCAGCAGCAGCCCATGAGAAGACTCATCTAGAGTTTGTCTTGGGAGACCCCCACCCCACACAACTGAGAGAGGCTTTGAGAGAAAGATCAGCCCCCAAATGATAGAGAATCAGCCAGACTGGGGTTCAAATACGACTAGCTCCACCACTTTCTAACTGGGGAACCTAGGCCTCAGTGCCTTCATCTCTAAAATGGAAATGATAGTATCAGTACCCTGTCATGGGACTGCTGCAGGACAAGAGCGCTGCAGTGCCCGGTAAATGGCAGCCCCCGCAGTCTCCTTCTCGCCCTGTCCTGCAGCCTCCCCATGGAAACCAGGCCCTCTGCAGCGCACATTCCAATCTGTAGGGTCGGCCAGGCAGGGGGCCCGGAGCCAGGGGCTGGATAACAGATGTGACCTGAGGAGGAGGTAGGTGACAGTGCTGAGCCCAGTCCTCGGCCGCAGCAGGGAATCCGAACTACCAATCCAAACCCTGCTTCCGGATGCAATGTGAACGCTCAGTTGCATTCGAAAAGGGGCTATCTGTGGATTAGCCAGGGTTTTTGCGCACTCGCCGCGCTCGGATTTTTAGAAAAACTAGTCGTTAGAAGGGCTAAACCTAGAGTGTAAAAACCCAAAGGGTCACTGAGTGGGGTAGGGGCGCTGGTTGGGGCATATAAGTTTCCGGAGCAGCCCTCCCGTCATAAACCGCTGCGCTTCACACTGTAGAAAACCTTTTCAGAAACATAGAACGTTCTCAAATTCAGAGAGTCGTCCTTCCCTCCTTCCTTTTCCCCTCCTATTTAATTGGGGCTCTGCAGAAAGTCGCAGCCCCTTTGGCTAATCCCATGATTTCCTATTCGATTCCCATTCCATTCTCAGACCCCGCCCCTTCACTCCTACCCGCAACCCCCGTTCTAGCCAGAGGCCCCGCAGGAGACTGGAACGTCTCGAATATTCCCAATCCTTGGAGACGAATCAGCGCCCCTGAGTAGACGAGGGCGCTGTCCCTCAGAGGGGTCCCGGGAGCGCGCGAACCCCACCGGCACCCGGCCGCGCCGTCGGAGCTGCCTGCGCGGCCCCGCCCGCCCCGCGCGCTGTGCGGCCGGGGCGGGGACTACAAGTCCCGGCGAGCTGCGCGCGCGCTCCCCCCCTGGGGTTCCGGATGGTGAGCGGCGAAGGTAAGGCGAGCTCGCAGAGGCAGCGGCGGCGGCGGCGGAGACGGAGAGAAGCAGGCAGGCAGGCAGGGCGAGGGCGAGAGA
>NW_006921618.1:14890865-14995735 GCF_000298275.1 Orycteropus afer afer | reverse complement strand
AGCGAGCCACCCGCCAGGCTGCACTCAGCCCGGTTCGCAGCCGAGAGAGCAGAAGGCAGGAGGAGGGAGGGGAGGAGGGGGAGGGAGGGAGAGAGGGAATCCAGCTACCACCACCCAAAGCCAGCGTCTGCTTTCTGTCCTCATTTCCTTTTCCCACCCAGCTCGGAGAGCAGAGAAAGGCTGAGAGAGCGAGAGATAGAGACAGTCAGAAAGACAGACAGACAGCCAGAGAGAGCGGGAGGGAGGAGGGCGGAGGAGGAGGAGCAGGAGGACTACGCGGGGCGCGTTCCCTCCCAGGTTTGCAATTGGGGGGTGGGGGCGGGGGTGTCCAGGACTGGGAGAGTGTGTGTGCGGCGGGGGGAGCACGGGGGGCGCAGAGAGCGAAGGAGTGATCAAGGTGGGGGGGAGCCGCGGAAGCGGGGGGCCGTGTCCAGCGGAGTTAGCGGCGGAGAATGTGAGCCCAGGCGCGAGCCATGCTGTCAGCGACGGCGAGCGGCTCAGGGCTCCTCCGCGACTCCTCTCCCCAGCAACCGGGCGCCCGCATCGCTGCCGCCGCTGGAAGACAGACGGCCCCCAAAGCCCCTCGCCTGGCTCGGACCCACGGAGCCGGCAGCCCAGCACTCCGGTGAGTGGTGCCACCTCCCCAGCCCTAACCACCCGCTGGGGACCGGCCGGCCGGGCTCTTTTGTGCAGCGCACCAGGGGGGCCCCGCGCCCCCTCCGCGCTCCCCGGTCCGGCCCATTGGACCCGGTGGCTGCGGTGCCCGTGGTGCGATCGGTCTTTGTTTCCGCCGGGGCCCGCGGCTCGGCTGGGCTCGGCTCGAAGCCTGGCAGGCAGCGCCGGAGAGGGGGAGGGGGAGGCGGTCGGGGAGGGGGGGTGAGGAGGGGGGGTTCTCGGGTTTCCTGGCCGCCCCGCGGCTCCCCCGGCTCGGGGGCGAGGTGCGCGCCCAGCGTTGCCGCGCGCCCCCTCCTCCTTCCCCCTCCCTCCGCCTTTAGATTTAAAACTGCAATTTGCTCTCCAGCTTGCTGAGAATGTGGGGGGGGGATGAAGGGGGGACCGTGGGAGCGGAGAACAAGGCTGGATTTTAGGTTCGGCGCTGGGGAGAGGGGAGACTGCGGAGGGAGGAGCCCCTCCCCTCCAACCCCCAAATCCCAAGGTTCCGCTGGTGCTCTGAGAGTTGAGGGGCGGGGACCTAATGACCCGGAGGGGGTGTGGGGCGGAGGAGGGATTTGGGGGCGGCCGGGGCCGGAGGGGTTGGGCCGTGCGCCCAGTTACCTGGCGAACAAAGTCTGCTCACTTTTGCATAAATAAATAAATAATCGCCTATCAATGCGTTTCCTCTAGGGCTCTGATTGAATCGGCCCCTTCTTCCCCAGGGGGTGGGGTGCTGAGTGACAGCTGTCAGCCCCCTGGGCCCAGAGCTGGGGGTGAATTGCTGAATCCCTGGCTTTCTGGCTGAGGACGCCTTCCCCTGCTGGGTCCAAGTCCCCCGGCAGAGCCAGAGGGGCAGGGGGCTGGCTCTGAGTCTAGGAAATAACCTTGTTTCCTGTTCGACAGGAAAAGGGACAGTAACCCAGAGTTTGAGGGCTGGGGATGAGGACTGACGGGAGCTGGGGGGGCTCCCCAGCAGCCTGACCCCTCAGCCTCCTACCAGGCATAGGGGCCAGCTGAAGGAGGAAGGATGTGGGCCTTGCTGGCCGGAGGCGGGAGCTGGGGCTGTCCCTGAGGCGGGCAGCGGGCACGGAGAGGGAGGAGGGAGAGACAGAGAGAGAGAGAGAAGCGGGGGCGGGAATTCTCTACCGCAGACCCTGGGGGCCAGGGCCAGATGTGGAGGGGTGGGGAGTCTGCCCTCCCTCCCAGCTTGGGGGCCCTGGAGCTGGGCTGGGAGGGGCTGAGCCTGGTGCCCTCGGTTCTGCACCAGTGCCTGACTGGCAGGGCCAGCTGAATTAGAGCCCAGGCGTCACTCTGGGAGGCAGGGCCATGCTGCACCAGCCTGGGTCCCTGAGCACGAGGAGGGACCCTTGGGGGGCCTGTGCCTGTCTGGCTGGGCAGGCGTTTCCCGCCGGACCAGTTGGTGTCAGGCGGGACTTGGCCCCAGCTCCTTGGGCAGAGCTCAGGGTGTGAGGACAAGCTTTGCCTCCGGGTCAGGGTGGCCACATTTTGTCCGCTGCTGCCTCTGGCAGGGCAGGAGCATGTGCCCAGGCCTGGGCAGAGTCCTGCCAGGAGCATTTGGGGTGTTTCTATTGTTGGCTTGTTCCTGTTCTGTGTGGCCCAGTGTGTGTGGCAGAGTGAACTGGGGCTGTGAGGAAAGATCACCAATGTGTCCACCCCTCCTCCCTGTCTCCTGGCTAGAGGGTGCCCGGCTGTGTCGTGGTAGTGAGCTGTGGGGGGACTCCCCAGGTGGCATGTGCATGCTGCTTGCCATCTCTCTCTGAGCAGATGTATATTTATTTTTATAGTAATGGAAAATCAAACTGGATAGTAAGTTGAATTCATTTTTTTCTCCTGCTGTGTCAATAGTTGGAGTAACCCCCAGGGACTGATGAACTTCTCGCCCCAGAGCTCCTACCCTCCAGAGGTTGCAAAGAACAGTGAGGGCATGAGCTTTGGGGGACCAATGGACAGCAGTCTACACAAGCGACTCTTTTCTGTCTTGTGGCTTGGCATTGGGGCAGGTGCCCAGGTAGCAGTCATTGCTCCCTCCCCTGGCATCCCCCCCATGCTCCAGGGTGTAGTCTGGCCCCTTAGCCACCTCCCCGGTCAGTGCTTAAGCTGTGCCTAAGCCCTCAGGGGCATTCCTGTGGTGGGCTTTCTCCCCGGTCTGGGCTGCCAGCCCACGTGCCGATATTTATTTTCTGTAGTAAAATCCATTTTTAATGCCGTTACTTTTGAAATAATATAGAGAGAAACAAATGTGATGTGTTTAAGTTGCCCTCTGTGAGTTTTTAATGTGATCTATGACTGAGGTAGTGATGGAAGGAGCTGTTGGGCTTGGAGAAATTTGATGTCATAAAGAGAAAGAGCTTGCTGTTTATTATGGTTACTGGGCTGGGGGGTCTGGAGCAAGGTCGTGGGGGCAGGGAGCCCCCAACACCCCTAGGTGCTATAGATGGACAGCTTAGCTTCTCAGTTAGGGTGTGAACATCCCAGGATTGTTTTTGCACTGCCCCCCAGCCTCTTTGGTGAAAAGGCTTGGGAGCTGGGGGGCTTTGTTCCCCCCCACTCTGTGGGATTCCGCCTTGGCAGGAAGGATTCTGCAAGCCCCTGCTGAGCTAAATGGAGGTGGACTGAAGAGAGGTTGGACTTGGATTCTAAAGGAGATTAAGGGATGGGTTCTGCACCTGATTGTTGTGGCTGTGCTAGAGGCTTGAGGTGCGCACTGTCCCTGGCAGAAGACATTTGTGGGGGCCTGTTCTGGACTGACAAGAGCCCCAGAGAGACATTGCTTGGTCTGGAATCAGCCTGGAGCACTGACTTTGAACCACTCCCTCCTCTGTGCCTCTGCTGCCATTGGACAGGGGCTTCCTCCAGGCAAACCTGAGCTCCTCCCCACCTCTCCTCAGTCCTGTCCTCCCCCAACCCCCCTTCCCCTGCAGTAGGTCAACTTCATCTTTTTTGTGGTGGTTGTTTGTGGAATACAGAGCTCCGTGTCTCATGCCAGCCACCCCAAGACCCAGGGGATGCTGTGCCTGCCGTACCAGATGCCCAGGCCCTTCTGGTCTGGCTGGGTGAGGTCAAGCAAACTCACTATTATGGGATGGAGCCCAGCTCTGTCTCTGGGTTCCCTGGGCCTCTTGGAACACAGGGGGGAGCAGGAAGCCAGGATGGGGTGGAGCTGGGGACCGTAGGAGGGAGCAAGGGTAACATTGTTGCTAATGCCAGCAGATGGGCCCCCCCAGGGAGAGAATAGGGGGAGGATAGGGGGTGGGGGAAGAGAGAGACCCAGACTGCCACATGCGCGTTGAGAGAGGGAAAGATGGAGAAGGGCGGGTGATGAGAAGTGAGAAACCAAACAGGCAAGGACAAGAGCCAGGCTTATGGCCCCTGGAAGTGGGGTCAGGGGATCTAGAAGGCCCCACATATACCACCTACCACCCCCACCCCGACCCCCCAGGCAAGAAAGGAGAGCAGGCGCTGAGGGCCATTTACCCAAGATAAAATGCTGGGCTTGTTTTTGGAGGAGAGACAAACAGATGTCTCTGGGAAGAGGCAGGAGGACAGGTGGGGAGAGTGAGGGAAGGACTTCCATAGGAGGAGGAAGAAGGACAGGATTCCAGGGGTCATCTGACATTTGATGTTTGCTTTTGCCCCTGAGGGTAGCTTCACACCTTTCCCTTGCCCTAAAGGTTGGAGCGCTTCTTGGGACCTGGGGGCGGGGCCTGAGGCAGGTACTTAAGCCCACAGGTTGTTGATGTCCTGCTCTGAGAGGCAACTGGGTTTAAAAGCTAGAGCCTAGGGGTCCTCAGAAGTGTGGAGGTGGGGGGCGGGGCAGACAGACACCATTCCAATCAGACTTCCCCTGCCAGGTTTGACAGAGGAGGAAACCAAGTCTGGAGAGGGAAGCCTTTTGCCTAGGGTGGCACAGATTCTTGGCAGGGCCAGGCCTGGGACCTGGGCTTCTAGCTCTCCACCTCACTGTGGTTAGAGAATTGGAACAGCTGCAGGGGGCCTCCTGGGTGCAGAGAGGGGCCGGAGCCTGGGGAGAGAAGCAGGCAGGCACCCTTGTGGCCAGAGCCCCCCCCAGGGGAGGGGGAGGCGCCGCTGCCGGGAGAGAGGGAGGGAGGGGAGAGAGGAGGGGAAACAGTGAGTCAGGCTTCCAAGAGCTGAGGATGAGAGAGCCAGAGGCTGGAGGGAGAGGGCAGGGAGGGCTGCTCAGAAGGGGGAGAAGGGAGGGAGGGGGCCCAGCCAGGGGCAAGGAGAGCACAGAGGGAGGCAGCCAGCCCCTGGCCCCAGCCCAGCGGTTGTGGAGGGTGCAGCCAATGTGAACTTTGCCCATGGCATGTCAGGAAGGAGCCAGATTCTGCCCCCGCAGCGTCCCTTTCTCCATTCCGCTCTCATGATCCTGCCCTAGGGTCTCAGGAGGGATGATGATTCCTCCCATCTCTTCCTCTCAGGCCTCAGTTTCTCTCTCTATTTTGGGATTTGGACTGGGAGCTATTCTTGAAGAGGGAGTAGGGGTACAGAGAAACCTGGAAGGATGTTGAGGGATGCACTTTAAAGCTGCTGACTTTGTGCTGGGGCATTGGGAGTCTGCCACCTGTTTAAGGTGGGGTGTGAGTCTCTGGGGGAAGGACTCTCTGTTGAACCCTCTGAGTTGCAGGTCAGAACAGTGGGGGCTGGCTTGGGTATGGAGGCAGTGAGGCCTGGAGTACACAGTGTGTGTGTATGAGGTACTAGTCTGGTGATGGTTGGAGGGCAACCTAAGTCTCTCAGGATAGCCAGTGACTAGACAAGGTTCAGGGTCGTCACATGTTTAGAACCAGCCTTCATTGTTGGGGGACACTGGTATGTATGATTCCCCCATGTCCCTGCGGGGCAGAGGCTCTGGTGTAGTTGGGAGAGGGAATGACCTTTGTAGGAACTGGTGGAAATTGTCTGTGCAGCCCCTCATGCCTGGAGCTGGGACCAGAACAGGAGGGATCCCCAGGGACTGCCTGAAAGGGAGGGGAAGGAGCCCCCCCCTCCCCAAGGCCAGCTGACAGGAAGCTGTGGCTCCCAGGCCCTCCTTCTCCTGAAGGCCTGGTCTCCCCCACCCACCTTCTGGACTCCAGTGTCTCTTCCATTGGCTAGGCGATGAGGAAGGTGGGCACTGAAAATTCCCCTCCTGCAGGGCCTGGCTTTGGGGTGTAGGGGTGGTGAAGTGAGGCCCCTGCCTCCCCCCTTCATGCACACATGTACAGACTCAGCTGCAGTGAGGCCCTGCTTTCTCTCCTGTCTCTGCTCTGGGGTCCTTGGCCTGGGAGCCCAGGGGAGGGGCCATTTCTGCAGCTGGCTGGCCCCGAACTCCCAGCTCAGCCCAGCTGCTACTGAAGCTTCCAGAAGCTGCATTTTTGCACCCCCTCCCCACCTCCTGAGCCAAGAGAAGCCTTTGCTGACCTGGGGGAAGGGGGCTTGGGGAGTGAGTGAGCACCCTTAGAAGGACTCACAGAGACAGCCAGACAGATGGGTGGTAGAACAGATGGACAGAGAAACCCACACACAGGCAGACAGAGAGAAACGGACAGACAGAGGTGCTGGCAGAGAGGAGTCAGAAACGTGGAAGAACCTAGAGAGGGTAAAACAGACAGAAAGACAAGAGACTTGGAGACAGGGAGATTCAAGAAGGGAGATGGGGAGTGAGATGGGAGAAAGAGAGATATGAGGAGAGATTGAGAGACCAGGAGAGAGAGAGAAAGGAGGAAAACTCAGAGAGAGAGGGAGAGAGGAGAGACTTAAGGCTATAAACCACAAACAGGGGTTTGATGAGAATCTGGAAGGTGTTTTCTCCCGCTTCCCTTCCCAAACCCCCAGGCCAGCCAAGTCTCCATTCCTTCCACCCTCAGCTCAGTTTCCAGCTGCTAAAGAGGTCAGGGTGAGAGAGAAACATCCCAGAGACCCCTCCTCCCTGCTCTCCTTTTTGCAGGATGAGGGAGTTGCTGAGAGTGGCTCTGCTGGCACTGACCCCTATGTGCTGATGTACTTAACCTTTTGCATCTCAGAAAATATCCCTCTACACTAACCAGGTATATGTCTCTTTGTATAAATGTACGCCCCCCATACTTAACCATCTATACATGCCCCGCCGCACATGCCATGTGCACACACTTTATACACAGAAACCTCCACCATCGTACTCATCCTGCCTCTCACAAACATGCACCTACACTTCCTTACCCATACAGGTGGTGACATGCATGTCCTGTCATGGACATGTCACACACACACACACTTGCACCCTCATACATACGGTAGTAGTCACACCAATGCAGAGAGACAGTTCTCGCTTGGAGTGAAGAGCAGGGTTCCAGAAAGCAGTGGTGTCTGGAGTAAGGTTAATGCACCCCCTTTCCCCCATCCCTTCCCCCAGCTAGCAGGGTAGGGAGGCAGGAGGCCTCTCAGCTGCTGGCAGCTCTCTTGGGACAATGCAGGGCATGGGCTGGTAGGCTGGTGGTGTGAAAGGTATCCGAGAGTTGGTGAGGGTGTTTGTGTGTGTCCAAGCATGTGGACGTATGGGCCGATGTAAGGGATAGCAAGTCAAGGTGTGTGTATAAGGGACTGAGTGCATGTGAGACAGGGTACAGGTTGACAGGAAGATCCAAGGTATGTGGAGTGTGTGGGTGTATTAACAGTATGTGTGATAGCCAGTTGTTAGGTAGGTATGTGTGGATGCCTGTGTATGTAACAGGTGTGTATGAGGTGAGTGACTGTGACTGTATGTGGGCTTTATAGAGTGGGGGTGCATCAATAGGGGTATGGGTAGGATGTAGTGTACGAATGTGAAGGTATAAGGGCATGGGGGTGAGCTGCATGTGTGTGATGATATGCACATGTGAGGTGTAGTTGCATGTGTGTGTGGTAGTATATGGATTATTTGTATATAAAAAGTATAGGATGTGCATGTATGAGGGTGTAGCTATATGTATGAAGAGGCTGTGTGCTGGAGGATCTGAGCTTGTTGCCTGAGTTGGAGATGTGTTTTCCAGGGCTAGGGTGCTGCTTGAACAGAGGCCATCAGCACAGAACACATGGGCAGGGGCTCCAGGTCTCACAGTTGGGCACTGACCCACACAGATGCACAAGGACAGACAAACCCGCCCCTGTCCTCCCTCTTCCTCTCTCCTGGCGTCAGTGGTTTTCAAAGGAGCCTCCTCCATGAGGACTGTTTGCTGCGCAGCCCCACCCCCCAGCCTGTGCCTCTTCAAACACAGTGATGCCCTCCAGGCAGCTTCGTGGAGGCTCCTGCCTGGACCATCTGAAGGCAGATGGGTGGACTGGGATCCGCTGCCGCCCCCCAGGGAGTGAAGAGGCGGCTCTGCTCCTCAGGCCTGGGCACAGGCTGAGACAGATGGACCGGCTGTCTTGCTGCCCCCACACAGGGCCTGGGGGGTGCTGGCACCCCAGTAGAGGGGTTCCAGTGGGTAGCCCCCAGTTGGGCCCTTACACAAAGGCCTGGGCTCTTCCTTCATCTCCTCAGAGGGGCACCTATTTGTACTCTGCAGCCCTGTCATCTCTGAGCACAGGGACCCAACTAAAGCTCCAACACCTCCTTAAGTATACAATCACTCCACATACACACTCACAGTTCAGAAAACCTCCCTAAGCATACATCTGCTCCACCTACAAGCACACAGCCTCAACACTGCCACTAACACAACTACCCTACTAACACCCACATCCCCAGATATACTATCGCTCCATATACAAATGCTTTTCCAGTATCCAGCCCACATACATGCACAGCTTCAACACTCCCAAACACACAACCACACACTTACCCACATAGCTCTAACACTTCCCCAAACATCGAGAACATGGGTACAATCCTAATACCTTTCAACACATGTACTTTATTTATAGCCCCCCAACATCTCTGATGTCAGGGGTCCCTTCTGACCTTCCCAAATACAGAAGTACTAAGGCTTCTAACACCTCCTCAAATGTACACACATACACAGAGCTCCTCCCAACCGACACTGCTGTTGAGTTGGATCCGACTCAGTGACCCCTCCTTGGGTTTCCGAGGCGGTATCACTATGGAAGTAGATTGCCCAGCCTTCCTTCTGAGTAGTAGCTGGTGGGTTTGAACCGCCAGCCTTCTGGTTAGCAGTCAGATGCCTTAGGCACTACACTACCAGAGTTCCCACAGAGCTCCTACTATACTTTCAAACCTACAGCCCCTCTTTAGCCTTAGTGCCACCTCAGACCCATGGGGTACCCAATTACGGCTCCAGGGACTTTTCTGGAGACACAGCCCCCAACCTCTCCCTAAATACCCAGTGCATCCCCGACCCACAGAGCCTCCACATATCTTTCCAAACACATCACGGAAAAACCCAGATCTTTATGATTTCCAATACATCCCCAAACATCCTGACACACACATAGAGGTTCTACCACATCTTCAAAAAAAATATCACCTCCCTCTGCAACCCCAAATCTCCCCAGACACACACACATACACACACACACACTGTCACTCACTCTCTTTCCCTACAGCCCCAGTATTTTCCCCAGCTACAGCCCCAACGTCTCAAGCACACTGATACAGCCCCACCACACCTTTCTAAATGTACAGCCTTCCCACACACATACACATACTGCTTCAACACCCCCTGTAGCCACAATATTTACCTCAAACACAGACATAACTTCAGTTCTAATATGTCTCCAAACAGCTAATGTGCCTATAAGCTTCTAACCAAGCTTGTGTGTGTACACACATGTTCGTGTGCGTGTGTGCATACACACCCCCCCATAGTGCCCAACAACTCCTCAAACAGGCAGTTCTCTGTGCATCCCCAACACCTCCCCATACACAGTCTCAGCTCCAGCCCGCAGTACTTCCCTCCACAATCGAAGGGCCCAGGGATAGTGCCTCCATGTTTCCAAATACAGACACCACACTCCTGCACAAGCATAGCCTCAGGTCAGTCACAGCTCGGTACCATTCACCCCTGAGCTCAGGAGCAGCCCTTTCTTGTGTCCTCAGCCCTCCCTCAACCCCCTGCCACATATCCAGCCTCAGTTCAGCAGCCCTCACTCCCACCAATCACACATTCCTGCTCACCCTCCCTCCACAACTCTCCACAGCTCCCCCCCACACCTTGTTCTTATCCCCTCCCTTTCACACACACTTGCTTGCTCTTGTGTTCTCTCTGTCTCTGTCTCTCTCTGCTGCAGTCTTCCCCCACTTCCCAGGGCCTCCTCTGCCTGGGGAGGTACCTCCACCCCCACACTGCCCCAGGCCTTTCATTCCTGGATAGTGAGGATGGACGTCTGGTTCAAACTTGCCCCACCCAAGACCCTGGGCTCTGGGCACCCTCACCTGGGCCTAAGGGTTCTGGGCCCCTTTGGGGGTGGGACAGAGCCCCTTGGCACTTGGTCACCCTGGTCTCTTGGCCAAGAACTCTGAGCATGTAGGCCTACCCTGGCTCTGGCAATTGTGTGTGTGTGTGGGGGGTGCTGGGGGAATTACCCCCAGCCTGCACTTCGCCAGGTGCCTACCTAATTCCCCGTCCTTAGCTCACCTGAGAGAGACCCTGGGCCTGGGGCTTCAGGGAACAGGATGGGAAGGTTCTGGCTTGAGATGTACCCCCCACCTCCTGCCCCTAGATCCTGGCTGCAGGCTTGGTCTCCCTGGGAGTCAGTTCCGACAGTGAAGGTTACTTTACTAGATGCATGATTTTAAACGGAATCTCCACCATCTGTTCCACCCCCTAATTACAGATGCACAGAATCCGCCTCAGAGGGCAGCATGAGGGGAGTGATTTAGAGGCTGAGCTGCTTCTGCCTGCATTAGGGCTGGAGGGGTTGGGGGGGGGCTCTGGGTGTCACTCACAGCCCCCTAATGCCATCTTTTTCCCAGGGGTCCCTTGTACCTCTTCTCTTGCTGGGGAAAGGCTCATAGAAAGGTTCCTCTGAAAGAGAAAGCAACTGCAATGCTGTGTGGTGGGGAGAAGGTGTCCCCAAGACATCTGCCTGTGTCCCAGTCCAGCAAGTCCTAGGATGCAGGCTCCATTAGGGCCTTAAAAAATTCAGTGGATCAATCTCCCGCCTGCCTCTTGTGCCCTGGGGAGCCGCAGGCACTGGCCTGACCCAGCTGCCTGCCCACCCCAGAAGCAGCAGGGATTGGAGGTGTGGGGTGGGGAAAGGGTCAGAGTAGAGGTGGGGGCAGCCAGGTTCTGGCAGGAGAGGACATGGGCACACATGCCAAGACCCACCAGGTATGTTTGCATGTGGGTGCCCATCTGCCTTGGCACAGTTGCCATGCCTGACCCCAGCTCAAACCATGGTCTGTGGGGCTGGATCAGCACTAGGGGGCTGAAGGGGATGGACCAAGTACCTGGACCTCAGAGGGTTCTGAGGGACACCGGGTTAGACCCCGAAGATGGGGCCACCTTTGCCCATGGGTGACAGTGACCACTGCCGCTTGGTGATGATGGCAGCAGTGGCAGCAGGCGTACTGCGGTAGATGCTGGAGCCTTCACTGCGGGGAGACAGGGAGCAAAGACAGGGAGCTAGGTTGGGCTGGAGGAATTTTAAAGATTGCTGCAGGCAGGAGGGTCTCTGGAACCCCGTGGAGCGGGCAGTCATGCAGAAGTAATCCTATCGCTGCCTGCCTGAAGGAGAGAGGGGGTGGGGAGGGATGGAACTATCGCCCCTTGCACCTCAGCCTCTGCCCCAGCCAGCCTGGAGGGAGCCAGGGACCCCAGAGGTCTTCCCTGAGGAGGTACCCTGTCTTCATCCCATCGAGGCATGTGCCCCCTGGAGGAGCAGCACCGCAGCTGTTGTTCAGTTCCTGAGCTCTGGGTTTTATAAATAATGCAGCTCAGAAGTAGGGCCAAATCGGCCCCTGGTCACCTTGGGTCACCCAGTGTGCCGTCTCCAGCTGGCAGTCCTGCTGCAGAACCCCTCTCCTTTACAACCTGCTCCTCCTTTCCTTTTGCTGTGTGATCATGGGCCAGAGGCTTAGCTTCTCTGGTTTGGGTCAGGGGCAAAGGCGTATGGAAGAACCCAGAAACCCCTGGCCTTTTGTCCCACCCCCAGACCCTCACAGATTCACTTGAAGTTGGCTATGCCAACCTAGGCTAGAGAGGAATGGCCTGCTCTGTAGGGACCTCACCCATTCTGGCCCCTCCATTTTGCAGATGGGGTAACCGAGTCCAGAGAGGCTGAAGGATGGCCAAGGCCAGCCAGCTGATGCACCCCTCCTTCCTGCCCCATTCTGCTGTCACTCAGACTCTTCTCAGCATCAGCTCAGCTAAGAGCAGGGCCTGGGGGGGGCGGGGGATGTTTGGGAAAGTGGTTGCGGCTGAGAGGTTGCCATGGCAATGCTGCAGGATGCTGAGCTGAAGTGGGGGTCCCACAGGGTCTCTGGGGCCCCCAGCTCCACACCCCTGTGGTCTTCTCTTCCCTATCTTCTGTCCCCCACCCAGATGCCTGTCAGGCGGTTCTGGTGACAGGCTGGGTGGGTGACAGGTGGTGCAGGTGATGGGCTGGGTGGGTGATGAGCTGGGTGGGTGACAGGTGGCGCGGGTGCGAGGCAGGCAGGTGACAAGCTGGGTGGTGACGGGCCCTGTGGATGACAGGCAGGGGGTGTGGTTGGCGGGGATGCTGTCTCCTGGCTGGTGGCCTGTTGCAGCTCCCCCACCCTCATGTGTGTGCACATGCATAGACTCTGGGCTCAGAGCTTGGGGCTAAGATACTAATGAGGCTTATTATGGGTGGAGGGGCAGGTGCCCAGACTCACTAATGAGAGGCCTCTAACGAATAGGGGAGCCAGCTGGGGGGCTATGAGGAATTTGGCTGGTCCCGCCTGGGCTGAGGCCCCAGAGGTCTTGACCTGGCTCAAGATGAGGCTGGCCTGGATCCCTGCTCCCCTTTTCCCAGGCACTTGGATTTATGTTAATACTAACCACAGTCACAATAGCTACTGTTGTCCATGCATTTAATGCGTGTCAGGCACTGTGCCAGCCCTTCCTATGCATTTTTTCATTTCAACTACAGTCCTGGGATGGAGGCACTGTTAACCCATTTTACAGATGAGGGATCCAAGGCTCTGTGGGATAAAGTAATATGCTGCCAAGGTCACAGAGTCAGGAAGAGGAGGAGAGGAACAATTTAGGTGTGGACTCCTCCAGGTCGAAGCTCTACTATGTTACGTTTCCTGATGATCCCATATTACAGGTGAGGAAACTGAGGCTCAGAGAAGGCAAAGGATTTCACATAACAAGTTACTGGAGCAGGTGAGATTTTAATCCAGGTCTTTTTGTCCCCAGGGCCCATGCTTTTAATTAACCATTCGATTAGTAGAGCTCAGTCTTAGGGCAGCCCCAGCCCCTCTCTCTGGGCTTTAGTTTCACTCATCTGTGAAATGGATGTGTGGTGGAGGGATAATCACCACAGGCTTTTTGAGTCTGACTTGGAAAGCTTCAGGGCTGCCACAGGTTCATCCCATAGGGTCTAGATTCTGGGTGACCCCCCTAGACTGGAGAGAAGGCAGAGCTCAGTGTTGAGGGGGCTGAACTGAAGGGAGACACCTGAGATATCTGAGCCACTCCCTGCATTGTGCTTTGGGAAGGCTGAGGTCCAGGGAGGAGCAGCAACCGCCCAAGGTCACACACCCTGTGAGCTATAGGGCCCCATGGGATCCCAGGTCTCTTGGCCTACTGAAAGGGTGGGGCTGGGTGTGGTACCAGGGCTGAAAGGCTACCTCCTTCTGGGCCCCACTTACAAGCCCAACTTCTTCCCTGGGGTCTGGGAGCCCTCAGATTCTGGGAGGGTTCAGGGGGCTGCTGTCTGCCTCTTTAAGGCCATGCCCCTTCCCCATCAATCTGGACCCCCAGTGTGAGATGATTCCCTCCCTTTGGAACCCAGTGGGGTAGAAACTGGAAACTCCCTGGCAACAGTTGATGGGTAGGCAACAGTTGACATTGGCCTGGGGCCACAGAATGGCCCTGGAGGGACCAGTCTGGGACTGGGGGGCTTGGAGGGGAATTTAAGGGAGAAGAATTAGGCTCATAAATCTTGGAGTGTCTCACTTCTGGACCATAATATCTTACTAAACCTGTTCTCCAGCTGCTCATCCAAGGTGCCGGAAGTTGAAGGGGCTCACCAGCCTATTCCCCTCTCCCTCCAACTGATGCCCACCCCGTCCTGAAATTGCATCCCCCTCCCTGTATAGGGAAGAAAGAGTTGCAGTCATTGAAATTGGGCAGGATTAAGACAATGTATCCCGACTACAGATTTTTGTCTCTTGATTCATAGTACTCCACTGCCTCAGTTTCCCCAGCCTTGGGTTTGAAATCTTCTCCTAGTGGCTGTCAGCTTAGTCAGGAAGGAAAGGTAAGACCAAGAGGAATTTAGCACTGAGAGGGATGGACACACAGCCTTGTCCTCAAAAGCCCTGGTCTGAGGGGAGAAGACCAGTCCTGCTCTTGGAAGCCCTCAAGCCCAGAGGTGAGGTCTAGAACCCAGGCTGGGTGTGTGCTGAGGTTCAGGCAAAAGTGGGTGGTAGTGCTGGGCGGCTGGACTGTGGAGGTTTTCTGAAGCTAGGCTGAGGCTTGAGGGAGGCCAGAGGAAGGATGATGGTTTGCCTGGGGGGCTGGGGAGCCATCTTTGGTTGGGAGGGGGGCATGAAAGGGTCTGGGTTTCCCACAGGCCCCAGGCAGCAGTAGGCCGGAGTTCTGGGGCCCTCCCAGCTCCCGCGGGAACCCGTTGCTGCCTAGCCCCCGGGACCCAGGAGTCCTGGCGGGTGAGGGCGGGTCTCCAGCAGGCACCCTGCCAAACCCTGAAGCCTGCTCACCAGGAATCTTGTTGCTGAGAGATGGAAAATCCCGGCCAGGCCTGCAGCTCATCCCTCCCCTCCAGGAGGAGGAGGGGCCCAAAGATTCCTTCCTGTACCCACCCCCCCATCTCAGGGCAGGTCCCTCCTCAGCAGTGGGTGGGGCTGGGGGCCCAGGACAGACCTCTAAGGCCTGGTCACATGTCTTGGAGTGCAGCCCAGCCTGCAGTGGGCACCAGGGTACTCTGGAGGCAGAATAAGCCTGGTCCAGCATAGGAGGGGGTGAGGGGGCCTGAATGGGGGTCAGTGCCTAGCCCTAGCCCTACTGGCTCCCCTAGGATGGAGGGTGAAGAGTTGGTTCTCTCCTTGGACAGGAAGACGAATGATCCCATTATGGGAGCGTGATTTTATTCCACGTGTCACAGAGTCTGAGATTAACTTGCTCACCAGTCTGTGACAAACCCCTCACACACAACACACACACACACACAGGCACAGAGACACACATATCCTTGGCCTCACAAACACATCACACAGTCACAGATAAGCACTCCCATACTATAACACATGGCATAGTCTCACATGCAGAGACACAAACACGTGCACACTTTGATGCACTGAGATCTAGGCCCGGAGCCTCAAAAGCACAGCATTCTGTCATGCACATCAAGGCCACAGACCCACAAATTCAACAGGCTGGCCAGGGAGATGCTTGCACCCACTACTGAGACAGGTAGAGAGGCAAGGACACACAGACACAGACACACAAAACCTGCAGACACGCATAGAGCAACAGCCACACACACTGAAACAAAGGCCCAGATACACACAGAGACAAAGACAGGCACAGACACACAGCCGGTGGTGCTCACACAGGCATGGGCGTGCATACCCAGACACAGACAAAGACAAATAAATGCCCAGAGGTTTTGCTGTGGACAGATGTAGAGACGCACACACATCTGGGCCTCCTCCTCGACCTCCCTGCCTGGGGACATGGTAATCTGGCGCCTGTGGCTCCAGAGAGGACTCGGAGGAACCTCTCTGTCAGAGCCCCCCCACTCTGGGCCCACGGCCAGCCCCCACCTCTGGCAATGAGCCTGTGGCCAAGGCCACAGCAGCCACACCCTTAGTATAGCCCTTGACATCTACCTTCCCTCCCTCATTGGACACACTCATAGGCACACCATCTTCCCCCTGCACATGCTCACTACACTCGCCCACACCCACACACTTGCACCCTCTCACTCATACACCCCCCCCTCCCTCATGAGCCCCCTCCTCTGGCTTGCTTTCTCCATCACTCCTCCTCCCTCCAGCAGACACGTACAACCTCTGTCACACAGACACACAGCATTCCATGCACACATAGCCTTCCTCACTCACACCCCCTTCACCTGCACACTTCTGCATACCCACAGCCTTCATGACATACACACTCACCTTCTCTCACAGGCTCCCACACAGATACAACACACACACACACACAAGCTACTTCACATATACCCTCACCTTTTCTCTTAGAGACTCCCACAGACACACACATAACACTCTTTCACATGCACGCTTACTTCTCTCATAGACCCAAACACACACTCCTTCCTCACATACACTACCTCACCTCTCTTAGACCCATGCAGACGTAACATGTACACGTACTCCTTCACATACACCCTCGCTTTGCTCGCACAGATTAATTTACAAGTGCAACATACACACACAGTCCCTCACATACATCTTCCCCCTTTCCCACATGCATGCACATGCTCACACACACTTTCAGAGCCTCCCTTACACCATCACTTTCCTTCGTCTGTCTCTCACAAACACTCACTCTGCCAAGAGTTAGTTTCACCGCAGAGCAGCCTCTGATAGTATTTACCTCTGCTCTCCACAGCCTCCTTGGCCTCAGTCCCTTCCACCCTACCCCTGGCCCCAGTGTTGGCCTTACAGTTTCTTGTTATTTCTCTGTTTAGTCAACTGTTACACAGGGAGCATTTATTCATTCATTCAAAGAATATTGATTGAGCACTGATTATGGGTTAAAAGCATTGGGGATATTCCTCTGGTGACCAAGATACAGTCATGGGCCCTTCCCTCACAGAACTCTCAGTTTTGTGACCAGCCTGTTTGCTTGCTTGTTGCTTGTCTCTTCCAACTAGATTATAAGGTAATCTTGTAATCGTGGATTTGAGGAATAGATAAGAGTTTACAAGAGGAAAAATGGGGGAAGAGCAGTCTAGGCAGAAAAAAACCACATTGACAAAGCCTGGAAGTGAATCAAAGTGTGGTAGGCTTGGAAAATGGGGTGATGATCAGAGTCCAAAGGAGAAGCTGGAAGAGGACAGAAGCCAGATGTCACAGAGTTCATTCAGATGCTGTGTTCAGGTGTTTGGATTTTTATCCGGTGGGCCACAGGGAACCCTAGGAAGTCTTTCATGACAGGAATAGGAAGGGAAGAGACTGGAAGCGGGAAGCCTAGGGGCTTGATAAGTACAGGTGGGAAATGGTGGTGGCCTGACGTAGAAGAGGTGAATTGAGTAGAGAGGAGATTCATTTAGGGCCAGGGATCAATGGGGTTCCAGTTCCAGAGCTATGTGACCTCAGGAAGGGCACACAATCTGAGCTAGGATGAGACAGTGCAGGTGCCGGGCTTTTAGCAAATGCTCAATAAATGATAGTCGTTATTGTCAGTTATCATGGACATGGGGAGTGAGTATGGTTATTTACTGAGTAGCAACTGAATGCTGGGTCCTGTGCCAGGCCATGGGGCCCAGAGGTGAGGTGGACTCTGGCTTCAGATGTCCACAGCCCACAAACAGAACACAGAGGCCAAGGGTGGGGATCAAGGTGAAGCACTTTGGGGGCTTAGAGGAAGATTAAGCAGCACCTGTGGGGCTCTGGATGCCTTAGATCCTTAGGGAATTGGTAGAATTTGGGCATTCAGAGGTTGGGGAAGGAGCTTCAGGTGGAAGAAACTGAACAATAGCCTGAAGGCAGGAAACTTGGTGGTTGGTCACCCATTGGACCCAAGAAGGGGAAGTTGTTGGATGGGATTATGGAGCTGAGGCCTCGATTGCCAGGGATTGAGGGTTAGCCTGGAGCTGAGCTGTATTCTAGAAATCTGGTGTTGTGGTGGTAACATGAAACATGTCCGTCAGAAATTCTGTTCCAGGCTCTGATGTTCAGTCAGTGGCTGACCACAAACACAAATGGCTTGTCCTCCCTAGCCTCAGCTTCCCCGTCTTTATGATGAGGTGGCAAGGCTTCTGTAGGAAGGAGTTCTGGTATCACGCCCTAGGGGTTGGTGTGGCCAACTTTGTCATCTTCTGGCCTGAGACTCTGGGCTTCAGCAGTGCATTCTTCCTGAACATTCAGAGTGGAATAAAGTAGAAAAGTGAGGGGTCCTCAGAGATGGGTCTTGGGAGCACCGAAGGAGGGTCCAGGAGATCAGCATAGATGGGGAGGGGTCCTTACTAGGATCTGAGAGGGGACCCAGAAGAGAGGGCCAGGGTCCTTCTTCCCTCCTGCCCTGACCTCTGTGACAGTAGATATGGGGCCTGTGCAGTACTGACCAGGCAGTAGGGCTTGGGTTCAGCAATATGACCCAGGGCTTGGAGTCCCCTGGGGGTAAGGAGCCAGGAGGCCGATTGTGACATGGCAAGTCCAGGTAAATACCTATATTGATATTTGAGGTTGCCAGGAATTGTGATGAGAAGCGGGTTCCCATGACCCTCCAGTTGCCTTGGATCCTGGTGCAAGGGGCCCTTTAAGTATCTCACCTGTGAGGTGGGGCTAGTAGAGAATTAATTTCCTGTGCTATTTTAATTTTGCTGTATTTAATTTGCTGTTTATTTTAATTAATTAACAACGGGTAATCGCCTATCATAACTTGCTGCCACTGGCTCCTCTTCCTTTTTGGAGGAGTGGGAGGCCACGACAGGTGATTGCTGGGTGAGCTTTGGTGGTGGTGGTGGTGGAGCTTGGGGGCCTGTTCCTCTTGCCTTCTACCCCTCCTACTCCAGGGGTCTGTACCACTCTCTTTGACCCTCCCCACTCTGGTGGTCCCTCCTACCCATCCCTTTCTTCCCATCTGTTCCCTATCTGATGCGGTAACTATAGGGATGAGAGGCCTGACATGAGGCCCCTGCCCCCTCCCCCCCAAAGAAAAAGAGTATCTTGATTCATAGGGTGGTTGTTTAAAGGACAGGGAACTTGGTTTGGATGGTGTTTAGGACTGTTGGGGAAACTTTTGAAGTGGGGTCAGTTTTTAATAGTAGCTTCCTTTCTCACCTCAGTGCCCAAGCAGCCTGCCAATCATGTGGTCAGGCCTGTGGAACACTAGCACATCCAAGCATGTGTGGACAAACTCATGGGCATGTTTGTTATTTAATCCCTAGGACAGACCTTCAAAACTCAAAATCATCGAGTTGATTCTGACTCATACTGAGCCGCCATTGGGTTTCCAAGGCTATAAATCCTTAGGGAAGCAGACTGCTTCATCTTTCTTCCATGGAGCAGCTGGTGGGTTTGAACTCATGATCTTTTGGTTAACAGACAAATGCCTTAGCCACCGTACCACCAGAGCTCCTTAGGATAGACCTTCAGGGAGGAATTAATCATCTTGTAAAGCTAAGAAAGCTGAAGCTCAGAGAGGCTGAGTAACTTGCCCAAGGTCACAGAGCAACTAAGAGAAGCAGGACCTGGATTCTGGCTGCATGGAAAGAATCAACAGTTGGGAGTGAGTTGAAGGCAAGTGGCTTGGGCTTTAGGGTAGGGGGAGCAGGCCAGGAAACTGATGGGGTCAGGAAATGAAGTCCTCTGGCTCTGGAGAATATGAGGAGAAGAGGATTGGGTCCCTACCACAAGGTGCTTCCCAAGGTGTGAAGCACCTTGTGTCTGCAGTTACCTGACTGGGACTTGCTTTGTCACTTGCTCTCTATCCTACCAAGAGATCCCTTCAACGGCTGGGTGGAGCCCTAATTTTATTTAACCAGCACTTACACAGGCATTCTTCTAAGGGCTTTATGCCTAGATGGCAGCCCTATCATTATCATCCCCATTTTGTAGATCAGAAAACTGAGCCTTGGAAAAGATAAGAGATTTGCCCAAGGTCACACAGCCAGTAACTGGTAGAGGCAGCCATTGAACTAGGAACACACAGACCCAGGGTCCTTGTTCTGAACCACCATGCCATCCTCTTTTTTTTCCCAATCACATTAAATTTTTATTTTAAAGTTATTTTAAAAGTTATTTTATAATCAATTGACAGAGTTTTATCACATTCTTGGGCACATATAAAAGCATTAAATTGGTTGAGGTATTCCTAAACCTTCCTTATATTTAGTCCCTTTTTAATTCAAAGTTATCAGATAGGTGTTTTCCACACAGAATCAACCTTGGTACCATCAAAATGCTGGTGATGTAGTTTTTTTTTTTTTTTTTAAATTGTGATTTGGGTGAAAATTTACAGACCAAATTCATTTTCCATGCAGCAGCTCACACACAGTTTGTCTCATGACATTAACTACAATTTACCACAATGCAACAGCTCCCCTCCTACTTCCTCCCCCTAGTTTCCTCTTCCCCATGTCCATCTCTCCATGTACTCCTGCCCCCTGAGTTGTCTCCCTGTGCCTAAACAACCCTTCTTTCTCCCATGATTATTCTCTCCAAGGAGTGTATCTATCTCAGGTAAATGTTGAACTCATATGCCTGTCTTTTGTTTGGTTGGAAGCCACAGGGGTGGATTCAATTCCAGACCTGACGGGTAGCTAGGGACCATAGTCTCAGGGGTTCCACCAGGCTCTATCAGACCAGCAAACCTGGTCCGTCCCTCCTCCCTTTTTTTTCCCCCCAAATGATTTTGAGTTTTGTTCCACATTGTTTTCCCTCTCTATCCAGGGCCTCCTATATAGATCCCCCTCCGAGTGGTTGATGTGGTAGCCAGGCACTATCTAGTTCTTCTGGTTGATGCAGCATTTCTTAAAAGAACTATCCTGCCCTCTTGATGCCCAAGTGGGAGTTAACCAACTAGGAGATAAGGCATCTTTAAGAAGCCTTTGTGGTGCAGTGGTTAAGCACTAGACTGCTAACTGAACCCACCAGTGGTTCAAACCCACCAGCTGCTCTGTAGGAGAAAGATGTGGCAGTCTGCTTCTGTAAAATTACAAGCCTTTAGAAACTCTATGAGATAGCTCTACTCTATCCTGTAGGGTTACTTGAGGATGGTAGCCTTGAGGAAGCCCAGCTCCACCCTCGCCAACCCCAAGTCTGATAGGGCAGACAGACATAACCCACCAGTCAAGACCTGCTATGGAGGGAAGACGTGGAACTTGAGCAAGGTGTGTGTGCCTGACTGGGAGAACGCAAATCAGTGGTTGGGAAGCCTTCATAGAACACAGCTCACACCACCACTGGGCTGGCTACCAGTGAGGGGACATGAAGGGTTGGCCTCAGAGAGCTTGCTGTCTAACTGGAAAAACAGGGCAGATGTGTGTGGCGGTTATCAAGAGTTGTGCATAAGACAATGGGAAGAAACCATGAAAAGCATGCAGTTGAAAGAGTTTGGGCTTTGAATCCTGGCTCTACTACAAATTAGCTGTTGACCTCAGTTACTGGACTCTTCTCTGAGCCTCATTTGTCAGGGAGAATTCACAATGGCACTGAGTCCATAGGGCTTTGTGAGGCTCAAATAAGATCGACCCTGAGGGGGTTCTAGCTCTGGAACAGGGGCTCAGGAAGTGTTCATCAGATCCTGAGGTCCAAAGTTTTTAAAGAAAGAAAGGGTCCTGCTCCTGAGGTTGTCATCAAAGCGGTTTAATAAAGGACTCGAATGATGGCAACAGTGAGGATGGGGAAGGCAATGAATTAAGTCCTGGCTTTGGAGTCAGACTGGTTTGTTTTTAATCCAAATCATGGCAAGTTGTTGAACCTCTCTGGGCCTTGACTTCCTTCCTTGGTTGTAAAATGACCACCAAAGGGGTCATGAGGATCAGTTATTTTATTCATTCAACAGATACTACTATTGAGCACCTGCTTGGAATGCTAGGCATGTTTCTAGGCACATAAGACAGTAATACTTGCTAGCAATTTATTATCATCATCCTGTTCTGGAGAAATGGGGGGACTGTTTGGGGAGAAGAGGCTGAGGCCTTTAGAAAGAGGCTGAGTGTCAGGATAAAATACTATAGAACTGGTAATGGCTGGTATTTATTAAATGCTTACAGTGTACCAGGTACATGAGTTCATGAGACAGGTCTCTTATCATCCCATTTTGCAGATAGGAAACCGGTTCAGAGAGGTGCAGTGACATGCCTAAAGAAGCACAGCTAGTTGGGGATAGAGCTGGAGTTTCAGATCCTCAAAAGCTATACTTTCCATCATAAAGCTATAATACTGATTAAGAGATAGGGGCTGAGGGAGGAGGAGGAGAAAGCAGAGAAGTGGACAAAGCCACCAAATTCAAGAAACAATGAAAGAACTGACCAAGTCAGCATTTGTTTCCCCAGGGGGTTTTCCTAGCAGTAAACAGCAAGGCAGGTACTCAGGGAAGGGAGCAAGATGTGAAGGTTGGAGGACAGGCTTCCTGGAAGGGATGGGTCTTGAGAAATGGGCAGAGCTGAAGGAGGTGAGAGCCAGGGCTTTCTAGGCAGGGCAAATGGCATCAGCAAAGGCCCTGAGGTAGGAATGAGCAGCGTGTCTGGAAATGTTAAGGAGTGAGAAGAAATGGCTGGGAAGGGTCTGAAGGAGGGTTGGGAGGGCTGGTGACCTTAGGAGCATAGGAAGGGTGACAGCCCCAAGAGGCATGGCTAATGTAGAAATAGAAGCACATACCCCCATCTGTCATTCAATAGCTCATTTTCCAAATGAGGGGTAATGAAAGTACAGTGCCTGGCACATAGTAGGCACTGGGTTCATTTATTTGATGTTGAATGCATACTTGGTGTCAGGTACTTTCCTACAGAATGGAACAACAGTTAAGCACTTGGCTGCTAAACAAAAGGTGGGTGATTCAAACCCACCCAGCAGCTATGCAGGAGATAGGCCTGGTGATCTGCTTCTGTAAAGATGACAGCCAAAAAAAGTCTCTGGGGCAGTTCTACTCTGTTACATGGGGTCACTATGAGTTGGAATTAACTCCAAGGCACCCAACTGACAACAATGCAGTAGTGTATAAAATAGAGAAAAAAATCTGCTCTCAAGGAGCTTTCATTTAGAGGGTGAAACATATAGTTAACATGAAAAATAAATTAAATTTATGATTTTTTAAATGTTGGTAAGTGCCAGGGAGAAAAATGAAGCTGGGAAGCAGCATAGGGAATGCCAAGGTTGCCAAGTTTTGGCAATTTTAAATAAATGCAATAAATGTAGGCTATTGGTGGTAGTATCTGTGTGGCAGGTTTTAATAGAAGAATGACTTTTCAGGTTAGAAGGTATTTATTCTTAATGAGAATCGTGTGAGGTATAGGTATTGCTGTACCCATTTTATAGATGAGGACACTGAGGCTTAAAGAATGGCTTCTGGCCTAGAAGTCATGACTCTGAGGACAGTGCTATGCCCACTGCCCCATCACTCCCTATGACAGAGAGGAGCACTCTTCCTGACAGTCTAGATGAGAGAATGCAGAGCTGTGTGGTTAGTCAAGGGGAGGGGAGGTTGTGGGCAGTGATTAAAGTGGGTTAATGTCCAGGGATGGAGCTGAGCTGGAGAGTAGGCACAGAAGCCTGGTTCCCAGACCATAGCTGTGGTCACCATCCCCCGTCCTGGCCTGATCAGGCTGAGTCCAGAGAGAGGCTGGACCCAAGGGCGACCCTGAGGGCAGAGCAGAGGCAGCAGGTTGAGCCTGAGACACTATGTGATTTAGCAAAGGGGCAGAATCTGTCTGGAACTAGGTGAGTGTGTGGGTGGTATTGAGACTATAGGGAGAAGAAGAAAGGAGATGGAGAAGTCAGCCCCACTGACCAGATGAGAGGGAAGAGCAAGGAGGCTGACAGCCAGGACTGACTGTGAAGTTTCTTGAATGTTATGCTGAAGACCTTGGCCTTGATGTTGTTGGCAGAGCAGGGGTGCAGTATCATGACAATGGGATTTGAGGAAGAAGAATCTGGCACTAGGTGGAGGAGATTCAGTGGAGGCAACTAGAGTCCACCAGAAGCTGTCATGGCTGAGCAGGTGAGAGAGATGGTGAGTCCAGATGAGAGGGACTTGACTGGTAGAAATAGTGGGGTTTGGGAAATGGAACTCTGGGTTCTAGCCTTGTATCTGTCCCAGATTTTCTAGCATCCTGAGCTAGTCTCTTCCCCTTTATGTACCTGTTGCCCCATGTGGGTTGAACTAAAAATAATTTTTTATTTATCTATTTAACTATTTGGGCTAAGGATTCATTTTGAGAAGATGACAAGAACTTGGGCCTTCTCTCCGGAGAAAAACAAAAACAAATTTTCATTAAAACTTTGTGGTTTACAGACCTGCCAAAGTCCATCCACAGAACCAAGCTAGATGATCAATAGTAATAAAATAGCAGCTAGTATTAAAAGCTTACTGTGGGCCAGGTGCTGGGCAAAGTGTGATATATATCATGATCTCATTTAAGTCATTACAGCAACCTTATGAGGTCCTGTCCTGTTGCCACTGAGTTGATTCTGACTCCTGTCGACCCTGGAGGACAGAGTAGAACTGCCCCATAGAGTTTTCAAAGCTTGCAATCTTTATGGAAGCTGACCACCACATCTTTCTCCCTTGGAATGGCTGGTGGGTTCAAACCACCAACCTTTCGGACAGCAGCTGAATATGTAACCACTGAGCCACCAGGGCTCCTTCTTTATGAAGTAGGTACCATTATTATTCCATTTTACAGATGAGAAAACTGAGGAGGCTTAGAGAGGTGAATTGACTTGCCCAAAGTCAGAACTAGAATTTAAACCTTGGTTTGTCAGTTCAGAGCCCAAGATCTTAACCACCTGGACTAGCAGAAATGGCAGGAAAGGGGACAGATGTGAAAAGGTTTTCTTTTTAATTTTTATTGTGGTTTGGGTGTTTACAGAGCAAATTCATGTTCCATACAGCAGTTCATACACATTTTGTCTCATGACACTGACTGCAATTCCCCACAAAGTAACAGCTTTCTTCCCACTTCTCCTTATAGTTACCTCTTCTGTGCCCTTCCCTCCCATGCACTCCCTCCCACAGGCTGTCTCCGTAAACACTGCCCTTCTGTTCTCCATGATTGATCACTCTAAGGAGTGTATCTACCTGATGCAAATGTTCACCCCACATGCCTATTGTTTGGCTGGAAGCCACAGGAGTAAGTTCAGTTCCAGACTTCAAGGGTAACTAGGGGCCATAGTCTCAGGGGTCTCACCAGGCTCTATCAGACGAGCAAACCTTGTTCTTTTTTTATGATTTTGAGTTTTGTTCTACATTGTTCTCCTACTCTATCCAGGATCTCCTAGACCTGATTTCCCTCTGAGTAGTTGGGCTTGGTAGCCGGGCACCATCTAGTTCTTCTGGTCTCATGGTCATAATAGGCTGAGAATTACATGGTCTACCAGTCCCTTGGATTAATTGTCTCCATGCGTCTTTGTTTTTCTTCATTCTTCTTTGCTCTGGATGAGGAGAGATGCATCACCGCATCTAGATGGCCACTTGTAAGCTTTTAAAATCCTACTCACCAAAGTAGGATGTAGAACAATGTTTTTGTGTAGTATGTTATGCCATTTGAGTTTGATGTCCTCTGTGACCATGGTCCTGAGCCAACAGTTCCAACTACTCACTTCTTCCAGGTAGCTGGCTGTGGCCAAGAAGCCACCTCAGCCTTGCCCCTTGTCAGCTCTACTATACACCTGGACATTCTTACACCGCATACAAATACACATGTAGAAACAATATCTACTAATCCTACACATGATCATGGGCACTCTGCCCCCTGCCTAGATATACCCGATTGTGAGAGAAGGTTTTCAAAGACAGCCATGGAGAAGGCAGAGCTAGACGTAAGCTATGGGGATGGAAGACAGTGGTACCAGCTTAGTCCTGAGGCAAGAGGCAACAAGTGGTTGGAGGTGAGGGGCTAGAAGTGAACATTCAGTTTGGAGCCCCAGCCTGGCTTCCACAAGGGTTGGTATTTGCCCCCACATGAGTACTTGCTAAGTGGTCTGTGTGGCGCCTGCTGGGAGAGGATGGAATGTGGGGCTACTCTTATCTTCTTGCCTTTATGATGTTCTGTCCCCTTGGCAGTGAAGGTCTTACCCTTGACCCCTTGACGCAGCTTCCAGCACTGTTTCTGGAATCCACCCCCCTCCTCCCATTCCAAGGCCATTGAGAAAGGCGAATGGACCTTCATCTGAAGTAGAGATAGCCTTTCCATTCTGGAGAGGAGTTCTGGGGCCCATCTAAAGAAATCAGAGTGGAATCAGCAACCAGAGCAGCATGGGACCCACGTTAGACTCTGGTCTGGATCCTGGTTAGGGGCACTGTTTAGAACTACAGTGATCTGGATCAGACTAGGCCATGGTCTCAGGCTAGAATCTAGATTTGTGGTAGGTTAAACTTGTTGATCATCTAGAACGGGTTGACAAACTTTTTCTATAAAGAACCAGATAGTAAATATCTTAGGCTTTGTGGGTCATTTGACCTCAAATGAATACTCAATTCTGCCGTTGTACCACAAAAACAAGATATAGCAAGGATTGTGAGGCTGGCACTGGACCAGGCAGTGTTTCGTTCTGTTGTACACAGGGTCGCTATGAGTCGGAACTGGCTTGACGGCACCTAACAGTAACAACACCACCACAAAAGCAGCCGTGGAAAATATATAAACAAATGAGCTTGGTTGTGTTACATTCAAACTTAATTTACAAAAACAGGCAGTAGACTTGATTTGACCCAGGCCATAATTTGCCAACCCCTGATCTGTAACCTCATTCCTCCTGAGGGGTGTCTAAATCTGACGAGACCGTGATCTAAGCAAACAAGGTTGGTGTCTCAGGCTAGAATCTAGATCTGTGGCAGATTAATGTGGCAGGTGGTCTAGAGCCACATTCTTGCTGCAGTCTACATATTAGGAACTGTGAAGAAGCATACTAGATAGTGGTTTAAAGAAGACCACGTAATAATCTCTGGCTGAGCCTTGATTCACAGAAGCTGGGGCCAGAGATGCGCTCTAGACCCACACGTGATCTGGATGTAGGGAAGTGGGTGAGCTAAAGACACAAATTATCTAGAGCAGGCAAAGCCTGAGTCCTAAACCAGAGGACCAGATGATCTAGAACAACACAGTCCAATAGAAATGTAATGGGAGCCATGTATATAATTTAAAAAAAAAGGAGAGAAAAAACGAATTACTTTTAATAATATATCTTATCTAACCTAATATATCCAAAGTATTATTTCAACATATAATCAGTGTAAAAATTTTTAATGAGCTATTTTACATTTTTTTTTCCCATGCTAAGACTTCAAAATTCAGTGTCTGTTTTCCATTTACAGCACATCCCAATTCTGACTAGTCACACTCCTGGAGCCCACCAGCCACATATGACTGGTGGCTACTATATTGAACAGGACAGATTAAGAAGCAGGCTTTTCTTTGGGACCAGGGTCCAGAGGAGTCTTGAGCCACAGTGACCTGGACTAGATAGGCTTGGATGCACCAGAGGTTATACTCAGAGCAGACTTGAACTGGGGTAAACTGGCTTGGGAGAATGGGTTTGGGGTTAGGGAATGGTAGGGTTCCGGCCCTCAAGAGTCCTGATTGATGTCCCAGTGGACTCTGCTGGGGTCTGGGCCTCACAGGGTGTTCCTGCATCACCTTTGAGCACTAGCCCCCAGCTCCTCTCTCTCTCCTCCCAATGTCACCTCTGACTCTGGAGTCTGGCCTGGGGGTGGGGGGCAGGGTGGCAACTGGACCCTTGAGGGAGCATGAGCTCCACCTCTCCAAGCCAGCTGCTGCCAGCCTTCCTGGACCGACTCTGTGGAAACAGGGGGCCCAGAGACAGAAATAAACTTACAGGTTTCCGGGGCGGAGTGGGGGGCCTGCCAGCCTTTTGTGCTTCCTTGATGTGAGGGAGACAGGAAGCAGCTCCAGGCTGTCCCAGGCAGTTCCCCCGCTGCATGCCATCTCACCTGACCCCCAGATGCCCTGACTCCCATGGCTCTGACGCTGAGCTGGGTCTAGAGTTCAGTGAATAAGTGAACCCTTGGGGTCCAAGAGTCCAGGACTGATACTTGGGAGAAATGGTGGTCTGCAGGGTTCTGGACACAGCTTGGTGCCTGCAGGGGCAGTGCCTGCATGTCCATTTTCTAGGGCCTTAGTCTGGGAGCCCCCCATGCTACTCAGGTTCAGAGTGCTGCAGAGTAGGAGTTGGAGGATCTGTGTTGGATGCTCACCTCTGTTACTAATTGGCTGATCAACTTTGGGCAAATCACATATTGAACCTCAGTTAACTTCTATGTAAAATGGGTGCAGTCATACAGGGCAAGTAAATGCCTGGTGTTGACTATTACCATTAAGTAGTCGCTAGCCACAAATGGGTTGTTAGTGAAAATACATAGTTCAAATGTAAGGGATTCTTCCCCCTAGAATGGACACTTAAGACCTCCTTATTATGTAAATAGAAAAACTGGCCCAAATAAGGAAGGAGCTTGCCTACGGAGAGGCACATAGCAACAAAACCTTTCTATGGTGTCCCACCTCATGCCAGGTAATCTCATCACCAATTTACAGGTGAGGAATCGAGACCTGCGGTTGGCTACTGGCACACAGTGGCTCTATCTAGTGGGACCAGAGTCTACCTCTAGGGTACCATGACCGCTAGCGCTCACCATAGGAGGGGCGTTCAGGTAGCGGGCGCCCTGGAGCCACAACCCGAGCCTAGCGCGCTATTCATAATCCTGCCGCTCCACCGGGCGGAGCGCGCAGGTCCGGGCAGCCGCCTCTCCGGCCGGGCCGGGGCCAAGGCCCCAGCGGAATCGGGAATCGAGATCTCAGCCGCCCTTCCCTCCCCCCACCACGTGACCCCTACCACCACCGCTCCACCAGCAGCCGAGAGCAGGGGTGGGTGGGCTGGGGGCCAGGAAAAAGCCGAAAACATCGAGGCTGGGCCGTTCCCCTCCCGCTCAAAATAGCCCCCAGCCGGGGCTGCCACGCATTCCTCCGAGCCCAGGGCGCGGGAAGGGGCGCCCGGCCCAATGTGGCTGCCCGGCTGGTTTGGATTGGGGGGGGCGGTGAGGGTGGGCCGCGCGGCCGGCCAGCATGTGGCTCTCCTTCGGGGAGCCTTGGCAGCCCGGGCTACGCTGCGCCGGGATGATGGAGAGCTTCTGGAATTTCCTGCAGCTGGAGAGCGCGGCCGGCCGGGGAGCGGGCTGAGCGCGCGGCTTGGGAAGGGGCGTCTGGCAGCCCGACCCTAGGGGGCGCCTCCGCGACCGGGGTTGCGAGAAATACCTCCCTACCCACCCTCAAACTGAGTACGAGGAGAAACACATCGCCCCTCCCTCCAGCCACTCTTTCGGTATCTGGCGGGGGTCCAGTCCCGCCCCTCCCTGCCTGGGCCAGGGAGAGGGGCCAGGTGCAGGCAACGCCCCTCCCCCAGCCGCCTGGTTTCCCTCTCCGCCCGCCCGTCACCTCCTGGAATCAGATGCTCCGCAGCCTCTTCTGGGAGGGGGCGGGGGTGGCAGGATCTGGGGGTAGTGCAGGCCTGCCAGGTAGCCTGAAGGGCGGTGGCGGCGGCGGCGGCGGCGGGAAACTCGGAGGCGGCCCGTTCGGGCCAGGGAACCGCAGGACCTGCGCACCAGAGCCTCCCAGATGCTTGCTCTGGGAGGGGTTGTAGCCCCCTAATGGGGAATCTGGCTCCTGCACAAGCAGAGGACGTCTGAGGGCTTTTAGTAGGGAGGCGAGGCTACACTCCCAACTGGTGACCGGGGGGTGGGGTGGGGGTGGGGAGATGTGCTGGAAAAATCCTGGATAACTTCCGCAGTGGTGGCTCCAGCTTTCTTTGGGGGCGGGTCTGCACCTTCAGGGCGGGCATTGCGGAAAAGGCCCACTGGAGGGAGGGGCTTCATTTTTACCTGAGCCCTGAAGTCTGGGGGGGGCGTAGGTAAGTGACGTCAGAGCTCACTCTTGGCACTCTAGGTTGGGGAAGGGAAGAAGGTCTCCCTTGTCTTTTGTGGGGGAGGGGAAAGGATGCTTTCCCACTACTTTGCCTGCACCCCAGCACCATTTGGCTTTCTGCAAACTGACTGATAAAGCAATTTGGCAACTCAGCAGGCACCTCCCCTGCCTGGGGTGGACCTCCACTCTTCCTGCCTGTGGCACCTGTGCAACTCCATTTCCTGCTCCAATTCAGCACACTCTTACCGGGTTAAACAAAAGCAGTGGGACAAACCTAAGTTCGAATCCCTTCTGTGCGTCTCATTGGCTGTGTGATCTTGAGCAAGTCCATGCACTCTTGAGTTTAATTTTCCTCGTCTGAAAAATTAGATAATGTAGGTAAGCCATGGCCTTCCTTAAAAGTTGTACCACAGTTAAAGCAGTTAGCATAGTGCCTGGCACATAGCAAAAACTGAATATAAAGGACACTGATGTGCTATACAGCCCCATCCAGAGAGAGAGAAGCAGCCCTCGAAGTATTTGAATCCCCTTTTCCTCCAACAGCTCTGACATTTGGCTTCCCAAGGTAAGTAGTACCTATCAGTTGGACTGGGGAGGATGGAAAGACATTGGTTTTGTAGAGTGTTCATTCATTCATTAAACATTTATTTGTTGTTGCTCTCAGCTCTGATTGGCCAAGAGTCTTCTAAATTTGTACTAGGGGTGAGGACTAAGACTAGTCTCAATATGTTAAAGCTGGAAGGGTCCTTATAGAAATCCATCCTGCCAGGTGAGCCTTTCTTAGTACAGGTGGAAAACTGAGGCCTATCACAGTGTTCCTTCTTCTGTTCGACTGGGGAGGTGGGGGAGGGAGTGGGGAGAAGACTAAAATGGTGGTGGGGATTGACAGCTTGGGCCCAGGGAAGGTCGGATAGCCCTTGGACTGGCTCCTGGGAGTATGTCCCATAAAGGCTGAGACATTGGTGGAGTTCTGCTTTCCCATACTCCTTATGTCCATACTAACCCTTCACCCATTCCACCACTGCCAGAATAGATGGAGTTGGAACCCACATTCTAATTCAGATGCCTGTAGGCTCCCTCTCAGCCCAGAATGCTGGGCCTGAGCCTGTGTTATCTCCCCAACCTTGTACACACACACCCTTCTCCCTGTTTCCTGTTGGAATGGCCTTCCTTATCCAGTGGGGAAATGCTGGTGTATTGGAAGGAACTCGTAGCTATATTTGTTGTCTTTGTGAGCTGGGGCAAATTATCCCACCTCTGTTGAGCCTCAATTTGCTTTGTCTGCAAAATGGAACTGAAGTAAAAACCACCTAACAGAACACCTTTTCCACCCCTGCATTCCTGAGGCAGAGACCTATTTAAATAATAAAAGTCAGGATGCCCTGGAACAGAGTGGGAACTCTGTGCCAGGCCAAATGTGGGAAGGGAGCAACCTTCTCTTCTCTTTGGTTTTGGGGAGGCAGCCCTCTGTGGCCCTGGGGCTCCCAGCATAGGAAGTAGGGCAGGGACAAGTGTTCTACCAGAGCATTTTGGTCAAGTCCAGATTAGACCAAATGTATGTGGCCCAGATCCCAGGGTTCCCACATGCTCATGTCTATGGACACAATGCTGGGTAGTTCTCATAACCTCCTCGTAAGGACTATAGTGTTCCCCTCCCAGCTAGCCTAGTCTCATCTCCCTTTGCCTCAGAGAAGCCTTCCTGGGCTGACTACCTCCACCCCTTGAGTTTCTCTCCAACACATAGAGGGTACCTGGTGAAGGGCTGTGGAAGAGAAAGGGACTCAAACCAGCAGTTTAGCTGTGTGACCTCAGGCAGGTGCTTCCCCTCTCTGAGTCTCTGTTTCCTCCTGCATAGCAGAGGAGGCTGGATTAAGTGGCTCCCTAAGGCACCTTCTGGCTCTGACAGGCTAGGAGCCTGTGTTGACTGATGTATCCTAGGAGATAGAAGCATACAGAGAACAGAGTTAGCCAGGAGATTCCTGGCAAGGTACAACCCCGCTCCACCACCCCCAAAGGTTGGAGCTCCTCCCCTCCCCAAGACACACCCTTCTGGGATGCTGGAGGAGACTGGTGGGTGAAGGGAGCATATCACCCAAACTGGTGGTATTGCTGGTTCCCAGGGTCTCTGAGAGACCTGTGCCTAAGAACAAGAACTGTGTCAGGTGGGCCAAAGATCATGCATGCTTCAGGTGTCAGTGACGAGTCAGCCCCCAGGGAATGGGGGTACAGTGCATCAGGAAGCTAGCTAGTAGGATAGAGCATCCAGAAGAGGGACCACAGGGGCAGTCTTTAGGTGCATGCATAAGACAAGGAGGCTGGTAGTGGGAGGGAACAAATAAGAGTGAACCAAAGAACTAGGCTCTGGGTCAGGGCAGGATGTTTGGGGAGGTTCCAGCCTTATGGAGAAGTGTTACAAGATTTGGTAGTCTGACACATCGCAGTTTTGCTTGTGCATAGTTTTGTCTGCTTGTATATGGGTGTTGAGCACTTGTATATGGGTGAAGGGCACAGTTCTGAATTGCAGTTGTCACCTTCTACTGGGGTATCGGTGTAGGGGTGTTGTCAAGGATTTCTGACAGCGACTGGTTGCTTGGGGAGTGTATGGCTGTACGTCAGGGTGTTGTAAGGCAAAAAGCAGCACCGGGCCATTTGGGGTGCCAGCAGATTGTACAGGAGTGATCTATTCTGAGTGTTAGGAAGGTTTGGGCTGTATTGGGGCAATTAATTGCCAGGGTGTAGGGGAGAGTCTTGTCAGGCTATGAGGGACTCCTGGCCATGTTTTGGGTACTGCTTCCCCCTCCATCCCTTATAAAGAGGGAGGCCCCAGGACACAGATAGGTAAGGCTCCTCTCTTAGTCCCTGTGCAGGTAGGCTGGCAGGCAGCTGCAGCTAGAACATTCTCACAGTAATTTTACCACGGTGCCTAAGTCAGGAACAGGCGTGAATTGACCTTTTAACCCCTTCCCCCGACTTGGGATTAGACTTTGTTTCCTGTTCAATCTCCTCCAGAACCAGTTCCATCCCTGCCTGGTGGGCTCCCCCATGGAGTGGATAAGCAACCCCCTTCATCTCCTTTCTCCCCCTACCACCCCTGTTGGGCCTTGTTGGGGATGGGGGGGCGCTGAGGACCAAGCTGGCGCAGGGTCTGGCAGGAGCTGAGGGCCCAGGCGGGAGTGATAAATATTGAAGAGGAGGGATTTCGGTGTGGGCTGGAGCAGCTGCAGTGGTTCGAGTGTCACACTATCTCTCCCCAGGTTTACTGACCCATTTCCATTCACGCGGCTGCTGGTTTCCTAGCAACGGCAACAGTCCCCCCAGAACAGGCAGAGTGTGTGTCTGCCATTAGCGACTGCCGCAACTGTGTCAAGGTTACCCCGCTCCCTGCAAACCCACCCCGGCGGGTTTGTTTTCCACCAGTGCCTGGCACACACCGTGCCAGCAGGGAGAGGGAGGGGAGGGGACCAGGGGGCCAGCCCTGGCTCTTGGGTGGCGATGGGGGGGGGGCCCTGAGGAGGAGCTGCAGTTCCTGGTCCAGTGGGAGCCTACTTGGACTAGGGCCGAAGCAGCCCCCCCACCCTTGGCTGGTGGAATTCCTGAGCCTGAGGGGAGCAGGGGGCGGGGCTGTCCCTTAGCTCTGACCCCCGAGATTCCAGAGCCTAGGGGGGCGGTGGGGATGTGGGCTTAGGGGCCTCTGGGAAGCCTGCCCCACCTGACCCCACCTGGCTCCAAATGCTCCTGCCCTGGTGTCCTCACACTTGTGCAGTAGCTCTAGGCTTCTGTGCTCTCAGCTCTTTGTCCCAGCCTCTGGGCCTAGTCTCCCCCATCAGATTCCCCAGGGCAGGGTTGTGTTTCTCCCATTAGACTAAAGGCTCCTGAGGTTGGGGTCATGATGCCTCCTTTCCTCCTCTTCTCTCCAGCACAGCTCATGACTGTTTTTCCAAATGTCACAGGGAAATGAGGCTAAACATTTGGGGTGGTGAAGGATAATTTTTCTTAACAGAGGACTAGCTTGGCAGATCCCCCTATTCTACCGGCCTCAGTAAGGAGATTCCACCCACACTCCCCGCACCTGGTGCCCTCATATGAGAGTGACCATAGGAAGTTGAGTACCCTTTCTCTCCTTCTTGAGAGCCAGGCTGCAAAGGGTTAAAGCAGCACCCCACACACACACACACCCCCCACCTCCAACCCCTGCCTTGGTATGTGAGCTCCCCCAGGCTGGGGGGTGGGGTGGGAGGATGGGGGTCTGTCGCCTTATAGCCACTCATGTGGTCAGCCCAGACCTGAACAGTCACATTCCTGCCCAGGAGGGCTGGGGCTTAGGGTGGAGGGGCAGAGGCCTGGAGGAGGCTGGGCTTGTAGGAAGGGAAAAGTGTGGGGGGGCTGCTGAGAACATGAAAGTATTGAGTCTCAAAGTACCTCCTCATCTGGGCCACTGTCTCCCCACTGGTACCCCCCCCCGGAAAAAAAAAAAAAAAAAAACATTCCCCATGGTCCACATTTCTGTAGCACAGGTACAGACCTGGTCCCAATTCTAAACAAAGAGAAGAGTGTGGTAGAGACAGTTCCTGACATGCAGGAAGGCACAGGGACTTGTGGGTAGCCTTCAGTGTGACTTTTTGGTAGTTGAGGGAGGTTGGCTGGGTCAGAGACTCTGTGATCTAGGGTACAGAGCAGGCTGTGCTAGACAGTAGAAAGAGACCTGGGCGGGCCCCAGGAAGCCTGGTTCTCTGCCCAGCCCATGTGCCTGACTCTTCATGGCCTCAGTGTCCCCATCTGAGGGGCTTTGGCTAGAGGGCTCTAAAAGCACTTCTGTCCTGTTAGCCAGTGGCTGTGGGAGGACTAAGGGGTGGGGGGCGATGGTCTGGAGGGGGCGTGGGAAGTTGCCAGCTCAAGGGGGAGTCTGCAACGTGATCCCAGAGCGAAAATAGCCCAGGTCATTTTCAGCTGCTTGGGTGGAGGTATCTGATGCCGGCAGAGCAGGGCAGCCTGGGCAGGGGGCAGGGAGGAGAATTCTGTAATGTTCTCTGGGAAACCAGACCCCAGGATGGGAGGGTGGGGAAAGGTTGGCATGCCTGGCTGAGCTTCCTGAGACCTGTGAGGCCCTGGCAGGGGCCCCAGAATAGAAAGATGAGGAATGTAGAGGGTTAAACTGGGGGTGAGGGCTCAACTCCGGTTCCCTTTGGGTCCTGGCCTGGATGAGGTGAAAGGTCAGCCCCACGGAGTCCAGGCACAGCTGGGGAAAGAGTAACCTGATCCTTCTCCCCAGCCAGGCTCAGGGGATCACAGAGCCGCCTCCCCTAGGAAAGGTGCTTTGACTTCCCTAGGAAGGAGTTTGTTTCAACTTGTTCACAGCAGGGGTTGGGGGTTGGAGGAGGGTCCAGATCCTTGGGGTTGCCGGGGGGGAGCTTCCAGCAGGGTGACAGTGCTTTGTCATCCTGAGGTCAAGGGAGGTGGAGGTGAGCCTGCTGGAAAAGTTAGAGGTAGCCTGCTCTCACTCTGCCCCATTTTTTAAATGACTCTGACAGCCAACATAGGGGATGGGGGGGAGATTAGAGGTGGGAGACTCCCCTAACACATGGTAAATGGGTGGCTCTGTCTGATTAGTGAAACCGTCTGTTACTACAGTGTGACAATAAAATGTGTTTAGGGTGGAAAATTACACCTCAACTATGAGATGGCTTTGCTGTCTGGTTGTGTTAATGTAGTGGGCTGTTACGGTGTTAAGCTGGTGTGATGGGAGGAGGTAGAGATGATAATACCTGGAAGAACATGGTCTCTGAAGTCAAGCTTGACCTGGGTTCAAATCCTTGTCTCTGCCTTGTTGTTGTTGTTGTTGTTGTTGTTATGTGACATAGAGTTGGACCCAACTCATAGCGACCCCTCCTTGGGTTTCTGAGGCAGTATCACTAGGGAAGTAGATTGCCTAACCTTCCTTCTGAGGAGTGCCTGGTGGGTTTGAACCACCAGCCTTCTGGTTAGCAGTCAAGTGCCTTAGGCACTAGCTACCTATTTAACCTAAACCTCGGTTTTCCCGTGTACAAAATGGGACTGATGGTACTTACCATATAAGGTTATTTTGAGGATTTGAGGGTTGGCACAGAATAAGGACTCAGTAAAAAGTTAACCTTCATGAGCCTTAACTCTGTGCCAAACATCGTTCAACGTAACTGACCCAAGTAACACCTAATGGGGAGCTCGAAATGGAGCTGACAGTCTGACTTAGGCGCAGGAATCAGTAAACTAAACTATTTGTAGGTGGTATTAGGGAGAAGGGTCCATTTGAGAAAGTGACTAGGTCAGTGTTCGCGGGGCTCCATGCATGAGCAGTGGGGTATCTGAGCGGCTGGAGGTGGGACAGGGTGAGGTCGGTGAATTGTGTTGTGTGTGTGGCAAGAGGTAGATCAGACAAGATTCCTCTTAACAGTCGACCTTTAGGTTAAGCGACAGCCCCCACTCCTCACCCCCGCGGGCTTTGTGCGGCTATGGGTGGGTGTAGCTGTCCCCGGAGTGCGGCTGTAGGTATGTTTGAAAAGGCGCAGGCATCCCGAGAAAACAAGTCGCCTTTTGTACTGTCCAGCCCCGAGTCTGGACTGAGCCCTCTCTGGGGGATCCCCTGTTTCCACGCCCAACTCCCCGCCCACAGACAGCGCCCTGGCCCCTCCCGCCGCGGCTAGGTACCCCAGCTCGGTACCCTCTTACTCCTCCCTCTTCGCTCCCACACCCGCGTTGCGGCCGTTTGGAAGGGGTCTAGGGCAGCGGACGAGCCTGGAGCCCCCGCCCCTCGTGACATCACCCCAGGTGCTACCAATCTCCGGGAGCTCTGCCCACAACCGGCCCGCCCCCTCAGGCACGGCTCCCCACTGTCCCGGACGCGCGGTGGGTGGAGTCGGTGGGAGGTGGAGGAGGCTGCTGGGCCCGCCCAAAGGGCGGGGATACCATTGAAGGTTTCGCCCTTCCTGCTCTGAGAGAGGCTTGACTGGAGACCCTGGGCCCCTGGAAGAACTTCTCAAGATCTCTTCTCTACTACTTTCTTCTCTGTCCAAATCTTGCCAGGTACCACTTTCTGCAGGTCTTCCCAGAACCCACTGCCCACTCCCCGCCACCACCTTTTTAGAGCTCCTCTCTAACAGCAGCAATACCATTACTACTACTAACACCAGCTGCCGTTCACTGAGCAGTTACTGTGTATGACACTGCAGTGTGTGTTTAATAGAGTATCTCCCTAATGGATCTCTGATTGCTTTCTACCTTGTACTAGTGAGCCTTTCTTCCGCCTTCAATTGGGAGTTCTTCTGGACAGGGCTTATACACAAGGACTGGCTTAGAATGGGCACTACTGAGTATTTAGTATGAGTGGTAAATAAGACAGAACAGTAGAGGGAAAGAAGCTTGCCCCAAGTCACACATCAAGTAGGCAGAACAATCAGAGCTAAAAACCAGGTCTGGCTTATTTCACCTCCTTGACTTTGGTGTGTGACTAAGCGTAGATTTGCACAGAGAGATTCTGTAGGCCTTCCCTTCCCCCATAGGAAGCCCTCTGCCCTGTCCCCCCAAAATCAGAAGAACCCTAAATCTGTCTTTCCCTCCAAATGCATACTAGAAACCCTAACTTCTGGGAAGAGGAGGAGATGTTGGAGAGGCAGGGAGGGCTTATGCTGACCAAAGGGGAAGGTCTGAGCTACAAGAAGTATTGGGGATACCTGTTCTAGTGACATAAAGATTTAGGTTGTGGGTGTGAGGTCCCTGGTTGGGCCAAGAGGAGTGCTATGAGCCAAGGGATGTGGGGATTCAGTGCAAAGGAGGCAGATACTATGCTGGCCCAGCACTCTTCTCCCCCACCACCACCACCACAAGTGTGGGGCCCAGTGGAATGCTGGGAGGCCCGGGGGATGGGCCAGGCAGCCAAGGTGTCTCCGGTGGCACAGAAGCAGTTAAGAGCTGCCTCAGCCCGTTCCTTCAGACAATTAGTGACATCTCGCTTGACAACACCACACTGAGCCGATGCAGACCTCAGCCCCCCTCCCGGCCCCCCCACGGCCTCTTCAGCTGTTTATTCTTGGGCTTTAACAATTGGGATTCTGACTTGGAGGAGCGGGCGCCCCGCACTGCCCTCTGACCCGCCGTCGCCTTGGCAACTGGAGCCCGGTAGGCCTGGGCTCTGCGTTAGGATTACAGATCCTGAATTCACAATCTTGCTGCTTCCCTGCAAGCAACAGCAACAGCATCATGCAGCATCTTCAGCTGGACTGGAGAGGACAGAGAAGCAGGGTCCCTAGGGCCAGCTTGAGGCACAGATAGAAACCTGGGGTGTCCATAGGCAGCCTGGAGAGTAGTGGCCCCCTGGTAGCCTCCCTGGGGTGGAGCAGAGCCCAGAACCCTCCTTTGCCCCCTATTTCTCCCATCCATACTCTAAAAACTTTCTTCCTCTTAGAGCCCTGAGGGCAGGGGCGAGGCCTTCTCATCACCCCCCTTTTTCCCCCTTAGTCCCCTACCATGCCCAAGCTCTAAGTGCCAGCAGACTGTGCCCCCGCCGTGCCCGCCACCATGGCAACAAGCCCCCTTCCTTACCAGCTTTACTCCTTGTCCCCCCCACCACCACACCCTAGCAGCCAACTGCCCCAGCTGAAACTGGAGTTGATGCATCTGTGAGCCTCATGCCCAGACCCACATTCCATTTCTGTCCTCTGCCCCCCTCCCAGGTCTGGCGACGACAACTCCCCCTCCTCCTCCTCACACCCCTTCCCTCCTTGCCTCTGCCTACTCCTGCTGTTCCCCCCACACTCTATCACTTAGTGTCTCTCCCTTCTTCCCACCCCATTATCTTGGAGTGTGTCTCACCCTCTCTGACTGTCTCGGTTGGTCTTTGGATGTGTCACTCCCTCTGTCTGCCTCCGGCTCCCTGGGTCACTGGTTCTCTGTGCCTTGCCCTGGCAGTGGCAGGTTCCTTCTCCATCTCTTCCCCTCTGTGTGTATCTTGTTCTCTCTGTCTCTGTCTTTGTCTTGTCTGCCTCTTTGTCTTTTTCTTCCTCCTTCTGTGCCTCTCACGGAGGCTCTTTCTGCTTCCCTTCCTTTCTCCCTCTATCCCTCTCTCTCTGTGTCTTCCTCCCTCCTTCCCTGCCTCCTTCAACCTCATTCTGCCATTTCTTTTGCCTCACCTTCTTCCCCTGTCTCTCTTCCTGGATCTAATTCTCTGCTTTCCTTTTTCTGTTTCTGTCTTACTTTCTCTTCTTTTTTGTGACTCCCTCCCTTACATACATAGATTTCTTTCAGGATCGGGCCTTTCAAGTCTCCTTCCCTTATCTCCTACTTGGTCCTTCTTCTCATAACCCCCTGGTTGGGAGCTGGGAGAGGGGGCCCTCCAGAGTGACTCCAAAGGAGCCTCCTTTCAAGTAGGGGCCAGATGCCCTGGCAGCCTCACTGAATATGTGTAGTTAGCCTGCGATTGGGGGGTGGGAGGGATAGGTCCTAAGGTTAAAAAGCCTACAGAGTGGGACACCAAGTAATAAAAGTACCACAGTTTTCAGATGATTTTAGAGATTGAGCCTCTGTCTATCTAGTCTACCTTCTCCTAGCCCAGGTAGGGGCAGAGCAGCCTAAGAAGCCCCCTACCTATGAAGACTCAGCAAAGAACATCCTAGTTCCTAGGATTTATCCTCTCCCCTGCTGCAATGATGACTATCTCAGATTGTGCCTCAGTTTCCCCTTTGGGCACTGCAATTGCTCTGTGGGACTTCTATAAGGTACGTTCAGATCCTGGAACAAAGTCAGAGTTATGAGAAACAAGGGAGGGGATAGTGACTCTTTCCCCCTTGCTCACCAACACCAGGGGAGCTCCAGCACAGAATTTGTTTGTCTCAGGGCAGGGGTGGAAATGGGTCCTGTCTCCTTAAGTGTTGGGTGGAGGACAGTGCCCCGCCTCACCTCAAGACTGGCAGCCCCTGCTGTCCAGCCTTCCCTCCCAGTCTGGACAGCAGCCTCTGGCCCTCCTCCCCACCGTCCCTCTTCAAGGAATGAGCTTGGAGTCACGGGGAAACAGGCTCTAGGGTAGGGGAGCCAGGGTTCCAAGGCCCAGCCTTTCCCTCTGGGTGTGGTGAGGCCTGGCCAGGCAGATAGTTCTAGGACCTTGGGGTCTGGGCACTACTTACCAAGAGGCCAGGCGGGGGAGCAGGGGTGTCTGGGGGAGGCGGGTTGCACGCAAGGCATGCTGGGCCCCCTCAGCGGACGGGTGGGGGGAACAAAGCTGGCATCGAGGCCTCAGCTAAAATTAGCCGCTTCCCTGCGCGGGAGCAAGCATGCCTGCCAGCCGCCCAGATCGCCGCTGCCTCGGCAGGCCATCTGTCGCCACGTTTTGCTCAGTACCCCAGGGCCCCCAGCTTCAGCCACCCCCAGGGGCTAGAGGGATTCTACTCTGAGGCTGTCCCTGGCCCAGGCTCCAGCCCTACTGCTGTCATGCTGTGTGACCTCAGGCTAGACCTGTCCCTCTCTGGGCTCCTGTGGGAGAGGGCCCTGCTCACTTTGGATGTCCCAGATGCCCATCGATCCAAGCACCAGATGCTGGAGTTTGTCATGGGGGGCTGGGGTGTGGATTCCTCCCTCCCTCAGAGCCACCCCTCTGGTCCAAGGTTTAAAGGCAGGGCCAAGTGGGGTTTAGGGAAAGGTGTGTGTGTGGGGGGTATAACAGACTCAGATTCCTCAATCTTCACTGGACAGTGGGACAGCTGTGTTTCCAGCAACCCCTCAACATCCCCCCAGACACAGCGCATGCACATGTGCACACGCATACAACTGCAATCTCTAAGCAATCTTACAAAAACAGCTCTAGGCGGAAAGCCAATTCAGGTGAATACTGAGTTCAGGTGATACTTAACTTGCTCTGTGGCCTTGAGCAAGTCTGTTACCCTCTCTCAGTCTATTTCCTCCTCTGTTCAATAAGAACCTCCCAGCTCCCATTTCCGGAGCACTTGCCCGCTTTATGCCACAATGTCTCATGAGGCTGATGTTACTGTCCCCACTTAGCAGATAAAGTACAGAATTAAGGTACAGAAAGGTTAAATTCCTCCTGAGGAAGCAGAGGAGCCAGGGTTTGGACCCATCATGTCCTCCTTCCCATGGCCCGCAGCGTACTGAGTGCCCGTCTCCAGCTTCAGCTTCTTTCAACCCTAGCACTTGCTACCGCCCTTTCCCCAAAGCCAGAAAGTCTGCACTGCTTCTCCAAGGTCACCCAGCTTGGCCTGGGAGGAGTTCAGTCTTGAACCCAGGTCTTTTGGCTCTTGGCCTCCCTCATCGCCCTCTGGCCAGCAGACTGGGCCGGTTCCCTGAGTGAGTCATGCCCCTGGACTTTGGCCTCCTTGTCCCCTGCTCTGTGGCCTGAAGTTGGGAGAGGGGACCTTTGTAAGAAAGGGGGCTTTCTAGCAGCAATGGGAACCTTTCAGCCATCATTCCACCCTTCAGTCCTGGGCCCTGAGGGCATGGTGATTATAAACCCCAAAATCTTCCCCTACATACACCATCCATCTCCAGGCAGTCTTAACAGCAACAGCTCCTCAGCCCTCAGGGACAGCCCTCCTTCCAGCGCTCACTCTGCCCCCTCCCTCCATACACAAATTACATTGAATAAGAAACTATGGGGCAGGGGCTTGAGGCGGTGCCATTTCCAGGCCGTCTGTGTGCCCAGGTGGCTTCCTTCCCAGCAGTCCTCTCCCCCACACTGGGCTGCTGGGCTACCCAGGAGGGAGGCCACTGTGCCTCGCCTCCTGGTGTCCAGGGACCAAGGTCACGCCCAGAGCCCTGTGCGTCTCCACCTCCTCCTGGGGCCAGTAGTGTTTGTCACTGGGGCAACGTGCAGCTGTGCCCGGCTCTGGCTCTGGCAGTGCCGGGGTGACATTCATGCCCTGTGAGCTGTGACGCCTCTGCAGGCAGAGGACAGCACCACCCAGGCTGGTGACAGTGATGGGGGAAGGGTTGGGGGGTGGGCTGTCACCCATCCCAAGCAGTCAGTGAGGTGACGTCATGTACCCATCCTTCAGTCTGGAGGGAGGGCTCTTGGGGAAGGAGTGCAGTTGTCTGTGCCTCATGCGGTGGGGTGGGGTGGAAGGGTGTACACGTTACTCACACCTGGGGGATGAGACGGTCTCACTCACATTGTATGTATGTGTGTGACAGTTTTTGGAGGGTGTGTGACAGGTTCTCTGTGTATCTCATGTGCTGTTAGTAGGTGGGGGGGTGCCTGTTTGCATGCTGGTTACACTGTGGTGAAGGATGACAACCATTGTACCTGTCTCATACTGTCTAGGGGTGTCAGGTACCCATCTCATGCTTTGGAGAGAAGTCACATGCTTAGTTCATCTTACTAGGAGGATTATCACTGATTTGTACGTCTTTCTCTCCGACTATTGGGTTTGTGTGTGTGAGAGATGCCTCTGCCATCATGTGTCCATCTCAGACTGTTGTAGGGATGACATGTATGATTCTCTCATGTTGCTGGGAAGTTGACAGTAACTTGAGAGCTTCTCTCTCACCCTGAGGAGATATGTTGCCCAGTGGTATGGGGTCAACAGTTAGCAAAGTCTTCCCATGAAGACTATAGGGCCCCAAGGGGCTGCTGGCCAGAAGCTCTGAGCATTGGGACAAGTGTGGCGGATCTCAGATGCCAGCCCTTGGAACTGTTCCCTAGTAGGAAGGACCCAGTGTTTTTCAGGTGGTATGGAAAGGGGCCTGTGGGGCTGGCGCAGGTGTGTGATTGGGAAGGTGGATTTGCATGGGGGGCAGTGTCCCCGCAGGCCTAAGGGACCCTATTCCCTGCCTCTTCTGCCCCTGAAACTGTTAAACTAATTAAGGCTGTAGAGCCGCAGGATTAATCGGGGCAGCTCGGCGCGGGCCGGGAGCTCAGGTAGTCGATTAGTGTGCCGCGGAGGATATTGGATTTCTGAACCGCAAGTCAGCACTATTCGGGCCTGTTATCTCTCTGAAGCTCGAGGGTCAGGAGGCGGAAGGCTCCAGGCGCGCTGACTGCCCCCGCCCCGCCAAGTCCAGGAGTCATGTCCACTCCCCCTGCCGACACACCACCATCACCATGTCTGTGCCCAGTGTACCCACCTGTACCCCTCAGCCTGTCTACTGTCCACACTCGTTTCAGCCCTGCACCCTGACCCACCAGCCGCTCTGCACTCTGTCTCAGCCTCACTCTCTTTTTTCAGCCCATTTCCCATTCTCCCTCTGTAACTGTCTAGTGTCTGCTTCTCTGCTGCTTTTTCCATCCCTGTCAGGCTCTCTTCCTCAGTGTTCTCTTCCCTAGTTCTCTCCCTCTCAGTCCTTCCTGGTCTCAGACTGGCATCTGTGCCCCACTGACACCCCTCTGTCCACGTCTCCCTGTCCCTGTCTGTCGCCCACTCTGTTAACCTCTCTCTACCACCAGTCTCTTGTCTCTCTGTTCTTGTGTTTGAGTGTGCCTGTCTGTCTCTCACGTTTCTCTTTTTCCTTCTGTGTGTCTCTGTGGCTCCCTGTGTATCCTTCTCTCTGTCTCCCTCTCTCAGTCTTTTCCTCTCTCCCTCTGGCTTTCTCGCTCTCTCTCCCTCTCCGTCTTTTCCTCTCTCTCTTGTGTGGTCTCGGCTGGTGTCTGCAACCAGAACAAATCTCCCCCAGCCAACACCCCCTGAACAAGGAGGCCAGAGCAGCTAATGGGAAACATGTGATTCTGCCTTGCGCCTGGAGCACCGTGAAGGGAGCCTTAGTCCCAGCTCAGCCCCTGTTCCTCCCTTGCCGCATCCCCCTTTACCGTCCACCCCCACCTCCTCAAGATCCCCCCCCCCCGCAGCCTGTGTAGGCACAGTTGCAAGTTCCCCAGCCATTTACGTTCTCTGGGGTTGGGGGGAGCTGACATTTAGTGTCAGGTTGGGTAGGGGCTAGGCAGCTTTGCTCATTGGCACCCCCCTCAGCCCCCAGGGCCAGGCAAACCCCATGCAGACTTCTCCCACTACCACATGTAGAACGGGGCCAAGATGAGCTAGGCTGTGGGGGCCTGGATGGGGGCAGCCTGTCCACCCCCACTGGAGGGCTCTGGGGCCACCCAGATTTCCATCTTTTCCATCTTTCTGGGCCTCCAGGGAGCTGTAGGGGTGGGGGCTCCCCAAGGGCTTGGGAGCTGCTGGGCTGCATTTCTGTGCCCACCCAACCACGGGAAAGGGGGGACGGATCAGAGGAGGGAGGCTCTGGCAGGTTGGAATTCTCCTTCTCTGCCTGTGGATAAATTGTCCCTAATCCAGGCTTGGGGAGTTGTCTGGCTCCTACAGAGAGAGAAAAAGAGAGTGAGAGCGTGAGCAGGAGATAGGGAGGGAGGGAGGAGGGGAGCAGGCATACACAAACAGTGACACAGACACACACTGTCTCACAAAGGGTCTCTCACACACATGTATGTACATACACGTGCACTGACCAGTTACACAAAGGTACCATACAAACACCGAGGCACAGACTCTCTCACATATGTTGACACTAAAACACAATAACATAGCACAGGGATCTAGTGACATACACAGAAACACATGGCGATGTACCTACACACAATAAGGTCATATAAACGCACGCATGCATGAACACACTCAAGCACATTCTGACCCATGGGAAACAGACCTACAGGGACACTGTGACCAGTCACACCATGACCCTGAAAGCCCAGAGAATGGCAGAGGGAGGAGGGAGGCAACACTGATTCACAGTGACACCACTGCCTGCAGTCACAGGCCCCGAGATTGGAAACCTGCAGGGACAGCAGAGGATCAACCACATGCTCCCACCTCCCACCAAACACATCCAGAGAGCTCTGAGCCAGGCAGGAGCCAGGGCGGCTCCTGACACAGCGAGATACAGAGCCAGGCAGGCAGAGTGTGTGCACACACAGGCACACTCATCCCCTAACCACAGCTGGGCACACATAAACACATAGCCACACATACTTGTACATGTGTGACCCCGCAGGCTCAGCTGGACACACACACATTGCTGAAAAGACCCAGGTGTGCACATCTACATATGAACTGAACTCAGATACACACCCGGCCTGGCACATGCACACACAAGCAGCTCAACACAGAGACCACAACTAAGAAAACATACAATCTCCCATGCATGTACACTCTTAGACACACACATATTCACAGAGATATACAAAAATACATACAGAGATGGAAAAAAAGCCAAATAGACCCAAGAGCCCACACAGGCATATTTACATACATAGCTCAACATTCATGGACAATCATTTGTACGGGCGGGGTCTCCATCACATACATACACACTCCCAGACAACCAGAACCTAGAAGTAGTCCATGAGGCCTGGTTCCCAGACCCCCTCTGGGCTCTAGTACAGGCCTCAGGAGGCAGACAAATGGGCAGGAAGTGGGGGGGGGGCAGTGAAAAAGGCCATGGCTATTAAAGAAAACAAGAGACATAACCAGTTGCTGATGGAGAAGGGCAACTGCCAGCTGCATACACACCCCTCATGGACTCTGCATTCGCCATCACTCTTCTGTGAATAGCAACTCTCACACCTGTGTTGTACAAAAGCTCTTAGCATTTACAACCTTCCCAGAGCATTCCTTTCCATACACTAAATCTTATTCTCCCCACTTTATAGATGAGAAAACTGAGAATCAGAGAGATTAACTGACATACCCAGAGCCACACAGTTGGTAAGGCTTGAGCCAAGGACTTACTGACTTCCAAGACCAGGTTCCTTCTACCATAATATGTGCATGTGTGTGCATGTACATGCATTCTTAGCATACATCCAAAGATACTACTTCCCAATAGGAGCCTGGGATCTCAAGAGATAACAAGCTTACACCTCCCCATGGGATGAAGTTGGAGATGGATTGAACACCTACTTGGGACAACCTGCTGGTGCTGTGTCCCTCTGCACCCTGTCCCTCTAGCTGACTCATTCCACATCTATGCTTATGCCTGGGATGTTGTTGTGTTTGCTTCCACAGATGGGAGCTTGCCTGCCTGCCTACCCATCGGCCTGGACCTCAGAGCCCCCTCAGCTGAGCGTGTGCAGAGGGCCACGGGTGCGGGGCAACGCTCAGGCTGCAAGAGAGACCACCCCAGAGACGCTGGAGGAGACAGGCCCTTCCTGCTGAGCCGGGCCTGTCCATACAGCCTGCTCAGGTAACAGTGTATGGGGAGGCCACCCCCAGGGAAGTGGGTATCAAGGGACCTATTTCTCAGTCCCAGCAGAGATCCCCTCCTGGCTCAGGCCAAAGCCCTTCATAGAATCAAAAGATGTTAATGTAACTTACTCAAACTCCCCATTATCCAGAAAGGGGAAGTGAGGCCCACGGACATACAGTGAGTCTCATGGAGTCCTGCCTCCTAGCCTGAGAACTCTTTCCTGTGCCTTGATGACCTCTTGAGGAGAAGGGGGTTATGTGTGACAGTGACCAGGACTCAGGGCCAAGGTGGAAACCGGAGCACCTGATGTGTGTGCTGCTCCCCCAGGACCCTCTCTCCTGGAGTCTTTGGAAGCAGAGAGCTGGGAGGACAAGGTGAGGTGCTGGGAGGGCCTAGCAGCACAGGTATGCTAGGCTACACTTAAGGACAGGGCGGGGTAGGGACAGGACCTGCTTTCTTACTCCAGGCCCAGGCCCAGACCTGGTGAGCCCACCCAGGCTCAGGAGCTGTGAAGGCCAGGTGGGGTTGCCCTGCCCTGCAGAGGCAACTCCCTGAACTGACACATGAAGCCTCCGGGCTCCAGGAACCTCCCCAGAGCCCAGCCTGCCTGGGTACCCCACCCAACTTCCAAAGGAGCATTCCTGGGGCCTGAAGTCTGGGGGCGGGGCCTCCTGGGCTTGTAAGGGTGGGGAAGTACATCTGTGGGAGGATGTGTATATGTATGTGTAAATGTACACTGTAAATGTGCAGGTCACCTTGTGTGCAAGCAGGTACTTGCTTAGATGCACAGGATTCTATATATCAGAGTTATATACAGGGGCATGCTCAAGGGCTGTGTGTGTGGTACATTGGGGTGGTGAGTACAGATTCAAGGTGTGTACCTTGCAGGTCTGTGAACACTGATTTGTTGTGTGTGCTTCACTGGGTGATGTATGCATGCAGAGAGCTAGTGTCCACCTGAGAGATGTGTGTAGATGAGAATCTAAATACACTGGGGTGGTATGATGTGTGTACACAGGGATATGTGTGTATAGTGGGGAAGTGTGTGTTCAGGGTCCTGTGTGCACACTGGAGTGGTATGTGCATGCAGCTCCATTTGTGCTTTGGGGTGGGCTGGGTGAGTCTTCAGCTGAGCTGGGCTCAGCAGTGCCCAGCCTTGTGGCCAAATCGCTGAAGTCACTTCCTTTCCAACAGCAACTTTCCAAGAGGAGGAGTTCTTCAGACCTGAGCAAGGAGGGGGTGCGGAACAAGGAGCTCTCAGGGGAAGGAGGTGGGCGGGGTAAAAGGCTGAGGGAAGGGCCTGGTGGGGCTGGAGGAGGGGAGTCCTCCGGGAGACAGAGGGAAAGACAAGGACAGGAGTCTGGAAGGGCCAAGGGCAGGAGGGGATGGGGGTGGAGCAGGACGGGAAGCAGTCCCTGGGTGACCTTGGAGGGAGGAAGGGAGGGCCGCCAGGCAGGGTGACCCTCGGGTCCAGCCAAAGCTGGCGCACCCGGACACCTGGCACCCAGGGCCAGGGGCTGGCAGGGGGCGGGACTAGAGCAGACCTGCTTGCCAGGTGCCCTGCTCTGGGCAGGAAGGGGGTGGGCGAGGGCTGCACAAAGGAGCTCTGTGTGGTCAAGGGTAGGGTGGGGGGGTGCTGTGCTGTGGGGGACCCTGGTAGCTCCAGGGGGCGGGGCAGGGCTTGCTCCCCTTGGGGGCATCGATAGCTCCAAGGGGACACCTAGTGGCAAGGGAAAGTAGTGCATCTGGATGGCCACAGTGGGAAGGGGTGGCTAGAACCTGGAAGAGGAATAAATTAGAAGGCAAGAACTAAAATTGATGGGACCACGACAGTTGGAGTAGGCTATGTAGGAATGGATTGACTCTGGACAATAAGGCAGTTTGGTTTAGAGGAGCCAAAAAAAACTAAATTCAGACTCTAGCTCTTCCACATCACGCTGCTTGTCTTTAAGCATCATAACTTAACCTCTGTGTCTCCATTTAAATGCCAAAGAAGTGGTAGCTGCCATTATTTTTTTTCCACCACTTTTTTAGTTATGATATTGGGTTGGAGTCAGGTTGGGTGAGTGAAAGGCTGCAAAGGAGGAGATTGGGAAGGGTGGTGAGCAGTTCCTGGGGGCGGGGGCACAGATCTGAGGAGGGGAAGTGATGGGAAAGCTCCAGAAAGCAGCAGTAGTAGCCCCTTTGATGCAGTGTTTTCCATTTGAGGACATCCCTGGGACTTCACTCCAGGCTGGGAGGGAAACAGTGGCGGGGGGGGGGGGGGGGGGGGGGGGGGGGGGGGGGGGGGGGGGGGGGGGGGGGGGGGGGGGGGGGGAAAGGGTGGGCCGCAGTGGGGAGGGTGGGGCTGGGGACTCAAGGATGTGGGCTGGCGCTTCCCGGCACTGTGCACAGCAGGTTGGGGCCCCCAGCCCCTGCCAGCCAGCTGGTGTCCCCATGGGCAGGTTCAGACACACTGACCCAGAAGTAGACACACAGACAGAAGAGCCCTTTCGACTTCACTCACAGACCAGGGAGGGGGCCAAGAGTATGGCCACTGAGTTGTGGTGGGGAGGGGAGCCAGCTGCTCTCCCTCAGATCCTGAAGGCTGAAGGGAGAGAGCAGTAGATAGTCAGAAGACGTGCCCAAAGGTCTTCACGGGTGGGTGGAGCAGAGGCACCCACTGGAGAGGAAGTTTTTCCTTTCTGCCAAGATTACACCCTGAGGCCTAAGTGGGTTGTCTCAGAGTAGAGAGGCTTGATGAACCTCACCCTTAATAAAGGGGGATGGTAGCTTCTGGTAGGCATCTCCAAAAGGATCTCAAGAGCCATGGGTTCACCATACTGTTAAAAATCAGATCGGGAGACTGTAGAACCTGAGCCCCTTCCCTCCTTTGTTAGGTTAGATCCTTCCTGCAGGAGCAGAGGTGAAGTTCTTAAAACACCAAGAGCCTAGTCCTGGGGGTGAGGAGGGCAGTCCACAGCTAGGTATGAGAGAGAACAGAATCTGAGTGAGTGAATAGGTGGGAGCACAAGGAGCAGCTGAGGCTTAGGCCCTGAAGTCAAGGAAGGGACTGTGGGCAGAGGGCTCCTTTGCCGGATGAGCAACAGATGGGCCTCTCCCATACCATTCTGTGGCCTTGGGCAAAGTCTCTTTCCTCTTTGGGTCTCAGTTTCCTCATCTGTAAAATGGGAAGGGCATGAGGTAGCACTATACAGTGTTCCTACTGGGAGAGCCAACTAAAAATTCAGATTCCCAGATGTCTCTTCAGATCTATGAGTCAGACTCCCCTGGACTGGGGCCTGGGTATCTGGAATGTTGCACAGCTCTCCCTGGCCCAGAGTTTGGAAGCCAGTGGGTTAGATGATTTTAAGGTTCCTCCCAACCTTAAATTAGACCACAGCTCTAGAAGGAACATTTTCAGGAGTAACTGAAGGAGAGTTGCAGGAGCTAGAAGTAGAAGGAGGCTTTGGATTTAGGAGAGAATTAGGAATTCTGCCACTTAGCAGCTCTGTGACTTCAGGCAAGTTACACAACTGCTCTGAGCTGGTTTCCTCTGTAACATGAAGATAATAAGCTATGCCTCCTGAGTTGCTGTGAAGATTCAGTGGCTCATTTACGTGGAGGTGCTTTGTATTTTGCAAAGCGCTGTCCACTGAAGGAAAATGGAGGAGTGTCCCCTTCCATACCATCTTGTCTTTAAGTTAGCACCAAAGTCTTCCTGTGGGGTGATGACACTAGACAGGATGGCAACCAGAGAGTCTTCATGTGTCTGTGAAGGGTAGGTCTTAGGGGTCTTGCCAGGGCCAAGCACTAGGCGGCGATCAGGGTCAGTCTTTAATACCCTCATGGTGGTCAGGACCCATTCAGCTCCCGACTCCCCAAGATCCCAGCTCTTGGGGATAGCCAGGGCCTTGAGTGTGCAGGCCCCTTTGGGAGTCAGACATGCTTGGGTCTAATACCCAGCTCTGCTCTCTGACCAGTCAGTAAATATTTATGGAGCATCCATAGCCCAAGCCAGGGGATACAGCTGTAAACAAGACAGACATGATCCCTGGTTCTGAAGAGCCCACACCCTGGAGGGAGACACACTAAACAGCCAGTCACACAAGTAATTGATTACAGTGGTGATAAGTGCTATGAAGGTGAAATAGAGCTCTGAGATGGGCCCAGACCAAGGCTAGGGTTAGGATGGGCTTCAACAGAGCCTTTCTGATGAAGGTAAAAGAGGGGTTAGGGAGTGCCCTTTCCATATTCTTACCTCACTTCCTCCTTCCGCATCCTTCTTGGGTCACACTTCTGGTCTGGAGAGAAATCTTCAGGGACAAAACAAGTCTGATTGCTCCTTCCTTCTATCCATCGTTTTATCCATCTGTCATCTATTTTTGAAACACCCCTATGGGCTATGTACTGTTTTGGGTACTTGAAGGTAAAGCAGAAAACAAGAGAAATCCTTGCCTCCATGGTACCTGCCACCTTCCAGTGGATGTTTTCCTCACCTGTAAAATGGGAGTGATGATCATATTGATCTCAGGTTTGCAGGGAGATTAGATAAGATAAACCAGATAATGTGCTTAGCACAGTGCCTAGAACAGAAGCAGTGCCCCCAAAGTATGAGCTTGTATTGTTATTGACTCCCGGTGTGATTATTAGACCTCTGACCTCAGGTACTCTTCACTTTTTCTTTGCAGCTCTTATTCCGCTAGTAATTAAATCATTTGTGATCATCTGATGAATGTCTGTCTACCTAGGCTTTCTGACGTGTAGGCCCTCCATAAACAGTGAGTGTGTGAATGTTGTTAAATGCTGTCAAGTTGGCTTTGACTCATAGCGACCCTGTGTACAACAGAACGAAACCCTGCCCTGTCTTGTGCCATCCTCACGACCATTGCCATGCTTGAGCCCATCATTGCAGCCACTGTCAGCCCATCTCTTTGAGGGTCTTCCCCTTTTTCACTGTCCCTCTACCTCAGAAGGAAGGCAGGGGAATCTACCATAAAGATTTACCATCTTGGAAACCCAGTGGGGGTCGCTGTGAGTCAGAATTGACTTGATGGCAGTGTGTTTTTTTTTTGTTTTGTTTTGTTTTAAATTGCGATTTGGGTGAAAGTTTACAGAGTAAATCCACTTTCCATACAGCAGTTCACATACACGTTGTCTCATGACATTGACTACAATTTACCACAATGCAACAGCTCCCCTCCCATATCCTCCTGATTGTTACCTCTTCCGTGTCCATCCCTCCATGCTCCCCTGCCCCCTGAGCTGTCTCCCTGTGTATAAACAGCCCTTCTTTCTCCCATGATTATTCTCTCCGAGGAGTGTATCTACCTAGTGTAAATGTTCAACTCGTGCCTGTCTTTTGTTTGGCTGGAAGCCACAGGTATGGGTTCAATTCCAGACCTGCAGGGCAGCTAGGGACCATAGTCTCAGTGGTTCCACCAGGCTCTATCAGACCAGCAAACCTGGTCCCCCTTCCCCCCACCCAAATGATTTTGAGTTCTGTTCCACATTGTTCTCCCTCTCTATCCAGGATCTCCTACATAGATCCCCCTCCGAGTGGTTGACAGTGGTAGCCGGGCACCATCTAGTTCTTCTGGTCTCATACTCGTATAGGCTGAGGATCACGTGGTGTACCAGTCGCGAGGACTAATTGTTTCCATGAATCTTTAGTTTTCTTCATTCATCTTTGCTCTGGACGAGGAGAGACCCATCGTGGCATGTAGATGGCTGCTTGCAAGCTTTTAAGATCCCAGTTGCTACTCGCCATAGTAGGAGGTGGAACAATGTTTTGTGTAGTATGTTATGCCAATTGAGCTTGATGTCGGCAGTGGGGTTTTTTTCTGCCTTACCTGGCATGATATCCTTCTCCAAGGACTGGTCCCTTCTGACAACATGACTATAGTATGAGAGACAGAGTCTGGCCATTCTCTCTTCTAAGGAGTGTTCTGGCTATACCTCCTCCCAGACAGATTTGTTTGTTCTTCTCACAGTTCATGATACATTCAGTGTTCTTTGCCAATACCACAATTCAAATGCATCATTACTTCTTAGGTCTTCCTTTATTCGTTATCCAGTTCTCACATGCATCAGAGGCTATCATGAGAATAAATTACATTATTTCGTCCTTAGGCCTCCATTTCCTCATCTGAAAAATGGGGTTATTAATAACCCCTACCTCGCAATATTGGTATGAACAAGTAAATGAAATGATGCCTGGACAACTTTCAGCCCAGTGCCTGGTGCATAGTAGGGGTGCTCACTAAACCTGAGCTGCAATGGTCTTTCCAGGCGCTGTCCATACCTTGAGGCCTGGGCTCAGGCTGAAGCTACTCCACAACACCTCCAACTGACAGCCAGTGACTGGCAGAGACCCCAGGTCCAGGGGCCCCCTCTCTCCCAGGTCAGCCGGGTTTGCACACTGGAGGGAGCACAGAGGGGGATGGCTGTGGGTGGTACATGGAGGAGGCTGGGCCACGGGCTGGTAGACAGGATAGAGTTGTGGCCACCAGACCATTCAGGGTATTCAGACCTGTTGCCTGTCCTGTTGCCCACATAGATCTCCAGTGTGACAGCCCAGGCGACAGAGCCGAGGGTAAGTAGCTGGGGTTCTCCTGGAGCCCTGGAGATGGGGGCAAGAAGGAGGGAGGGAGGCTGACAAAAGCAGGTTTCTCTCCTCAAGTGTGATCTGGAGTGATCACCTTGCCCTGCTAAGGGACTTCTCTCTCAGCGTGGAGGTCTTGTTTTCCCTGAGCCCATAACTCAGGGACTAGAAGGGGATGAACTGTGAATAACTGGAACTGGGGCTGGTGAGGGGTGCTTTAAGCAGGTGGTGGTTTGGGAAAGGCAAGAGAAATGAGACTTTGCAGGGGGTGGGGAGGGCAGGACCTCAGTAGAGGATGTGGGAAGTTGATGGTGTTCAATGAGGGACCTCCTGCCCAGCAGGTCCTGGTCCCGGCTTCTCGCACCCTCATGTCAGCCCCGGCCCCGCCCGGTGGCCTGCGGAGGACAAGGTCAGGATGCGTGTGAAGCCCCAGGGCCTGGTGGTGACTTCCAGTGCCGTTTGCAGCTCTCCTGACTACCTCCGGGAGCCCAAGTACTACCCCGGCGGCCCCCCCACCCCCCGGCCCTTGCTTCCCACCCGGCCCCCTGCCAGCCCACCTGACAAGGCCTTCGCCCATACCTTCTCTGAGAACCCACGCCCACCCCCACGCCGGGACCCCAGCGCCCGGCGCCTACCAGTCCTTCCCAAAGGGGACGACCCACTGCCCCCGCGTGCGGCCCGTCCCGTCTCACAGGCCTGCTGCCCCACGCCCGCTGAAGACAGCAACAGCTCCCGTTCTCGACGCCGTTGGGACAACGGGCGGGTGAACCTGCATCCAGTGGTGCAGCTGATTGACATCATGAAGGATCTGACTCGGCTCTCCCAGGACCTGCAGCACAGTGGTGTGCACCTGGACTGTGGTGGTCTCCGGCTCAGCCGCCCACCTGCCCCACCACCTGGTGACCTGCAGTATAGCTTCTTCTCCTCACCCAGCCTGGCCAACAGCATCCGCAGCCCTGAGGAGCGGGCCGCTCCCCACCCCAAGTCTGAGCGGCCCAGCCACCCCCTCTATGAGCCTGACCCTGAGCCCAGGGACAGTCCCCAGCCTGGCCAAGGCCATAGCCCGGGAACTACAGCTGTAGCCACCGGTCTGCCCCCGGAGCCTGAGCCAGATGGCCCTGATTACCCAGAACTCGCTGATGCCGACATCCTTAGTGAGCTGGCCTCCCTTACTTGCCCTGAGGCCCAGCTGCTAGAGGCCCAGGCTCTTGAGCCACCATCACCTGAGCCAGAGCCTCAGCTCCTAGATCCCCAGCCCCGCTTCTTGGACCCACAGGCACTAGAGCCACTTGGGGAAGCTTTGGAGCTGCCACCCCTGCAACCTCTTGCTGATCCTCTGGGCCTGCCGGGCCTGGCTCTGCAGGCCCTGGATAGCCTTCCTGACTCCCTAGAGTCACAGCTGCTCGACCCTCAGGCACTTGACCCGTTGCCCAAGTTGCTTGACGTCCCAGGCTGCCGTCTGGAGCCCCAGCAGCCATTGGGACCCTGCCCGTTAGTCGAGCCCTTGCACCTGGACTTGTGCTCACCCCACGGCACCCCTGGGCCTGAGGGTCACCCCAAGTACGCCTTGCGGCGCACTGATAGGCCAAAGATCCTGTGTCGCCGACGGAAGGCTGGACGGGGGCGCAAGGCAGACGCTGGACCTGAGGGCCGCCTGCTGCCCCTGCCTATGCCCACAGGGCTGGTGGCCGCGCTGGCCGAGCCTCCCCCACCACCACCACCACCACCACCTCCTGCCCCACCAGGCCCAGGCCCAGTCTCAGTCCCAGAGCTGGAGCCAGAATCTTCCCAGCCTGCAGTGGTCCCTCTCCGCAAAAACAAGTGCCGGGGTGTGCGGCGAATGGTGGTGAAGATGGCTAAGATCCCTGTGTCTCTGGGCCGGCGGAACAAGACCACGTACAAGGTATCATCCTTGAGCAGCAGCCTGAGCGTGGAGGGCAAGGAACTGGGTCTCCGTGTATCAGCAGAGCCCACCCCACTGCTGAAGATGAAGAACAATGGGCGGAATGTGGTGGTGGTCTTCCCGCCTGGTGAGATGCCCATTATTCTCAAACGTAAGCGTGGCCGCCCTCCCAAGAACCTTCTACTGGGTCCCACTAAGCCCAAGGAACCAGCAGTGGTAGTGGCTGAGGCGGCTACCGTGACAGCGGCTACCATGGCCATGCCGGAGGTCAAGAAACGGCGGCGGCGGAAGCAGAAACTGGCATCTCCCCAGCCGTCCTATGCAGCAGACGCCAATGACAGCAAGGCTGAGTACTCCGACGTCCTTGCCAAGTTGGCCTTCCTGAACCGCCAGAGCCAGTGCACTGGGCGCTGCTCACCACCCCGCTGCTGGACACCCAGTGAGCCCGAGTCAGTGCACCAGGCGCCAGACACCCAGAGCATCTCCCACTTCCTGCATCGAGTGCAGGGCTTCCGGCGGCGGGGTGGCAAAGCAGGCGGGTTTGGTGGCCGAGGTGGGGGCCATGCAGCTAAGGGAGCACGATGCTCCTTCAGTGACTTCTTTGAGGGTATCGGCAAGAAAAAGAAGGTGGTGGCAGTGGCCCCCGCTGGGGTTGGGGGCCCTGGCCTCACAGAGTTGGGGCACCCCCGCAAACGGGGCCGCGGGGAGGTGGATGCAGCTACTGGGAAGCCCAAGCGCAAGAGGCGGTCCCGAAAGAATGGGACTCTGTTCCCAGAGCAGGTGCCCAGTGGCCCAGGCTTTGGGGAGATGGGTGCTGAGTGGGCCGGGGACAAGGGTGGGGGTTGGGCCCCTCACCACGGGCACCCAGTTGGGCAGGCTGGCCGAAACTGTGGGTTCCAGGGAACCGAGGCCCGGGCCTTTGCCTCTAGTGGACTGGAGAGTGGGGCATCAGGCCGGGGCAGCTACTACGGCACAGGTGCACCCTCGGGCCAGACTGAGCTCAGCCAGGAACGCCAGAACCTCTTCACCGGCTACTTTCGCTCGCTGCTTGATTCTGATGACTCTTCGGACCTCTTGGACTTTGCCCTCTCAGCCTCACGCCCTGAGTCACGGAAGACATCGGGTACCTATGCAGGGCCTCCCACCAGTGCCCTGTCTGCCCAACGTGGCCTGACCACCTTCCCCAGCCGGGGAGCCAAGGCCAGCCCAGTGGCAGTGGGCAGCAGTGGGGCTGGGGCGGACCCCTCCTTCCAGCCTGTCCTGCCCACTCGCCAGACCTTCCCTCCAGGACGGGCAGCGAGCTATGGGATAACCCCAGCCACTTCAGACTGCCGGGCAGCTGAGACCTTCCCAAAGTTGGCTCCCCCACCTTCAGCCGTGGCCCGCTCACCTACTACCCATCCGCCCACCAACACCTACCCCCCCCAGTATGGTGGCTATGGGGCTGGTCAAAGTGTGTTTGCTCCGGCTAAGCCCTTTACGGCCCAGGACTGCGCTAATAGCAAGGACTGCAGCTTCGCCTATGGCAGTGGCAACAGCCTGCCTGCCTCTCCGAGCAGCGCCCACAGCGCCGGCTATGCCCCACCACCCACTGGTGGCCCCTGCCTGCCGCCTAGCAAGGCCTCCTTCTTTAACAGCTCTGAGGGGGCCCCCTTCTCCGGTTCAGCCCCCACTCCCTTGCGCTGTGACAGCCGGGCTAGTACCGTCTCCCCTGGTGGCTACATGGTGCCCAAAGGCACCACAGCCTCTGCCACCTCCGCCGCCTCTGCCGCCTCCTCCTCCTCCTCCTCCTTCCAGCCCTCGCCCGAGAACTGTCGGCAGTTTGCGGGGGCTTCTCAGTGGCCTTTCCGGCAGGGCTATGGAGGCCTGGACTGGGCTTCGGAGGCCTTCAGTCAGCTCTACAATCCCGGTTTCGACTGCCACGTCAGTGAGCCCAACGTGATTCTGGACATCTCCAACTACACGCCACAGAAGGTGAAGCAGCAGACGGCTGTGTCGGAGACCTTCTCTGAATCCTCCTCCGACAGCACCCAGTTCAATCAGCCGGTTGGCAGCAGCGGCTTTCGGCGTGCCAATAGTGAGGCCTCAAGCAGTGAGGGCCAGTCGAGCCTGTCCAGCCTGGAGAAACTGATGATGGACTGGAATGAAGCATCATCCGCCCCCGGCTACAACTGGAATCAGAGCGTCCTCTTCCAGAGTAGCTCCAAGCCAGGCCGAGGACGGCGGAAGAAAGTGGACCTGTTCGAGGCCTCACACCTGGGCTTCCCATCATCCGCCTCGGCCGCAGCCTCAGGTTACCCATCCAAACGGAGCACTGGACCCCGGCAGCCAAGGGGTGGACGGGGCGGTGGGGCCTGCTCAGCCAAGAAGGAGCGGGGTGGTGCGGCTGCCAAAGCCAAGTTCATCCCCAAGCCACAGCCTGTCAATCCACTGTTCCAGGACAGCCCAGATCTTGGCCTGGACTACTACAGTGGGGACAGCAGCATGTCACCACTGCCCTCACAGTCAAGGGCCTTTGGTGTGGGTGAACGAGACCCCTGTGAGTTCATGGGACCCTACTCCATGAACCCATCCACGCCTTCTGATGGCACCTTTGGCCAAGGCTTCCACTGCGACTCACCCAGCCTAGGTGCCCCTGAGTTGGACGGCAAGCACTTCCCGCCACTGGCCCACCCACCCACGGTGTTTGATGCTGGCCTGCAGAAGGCATACTCACCCACTTGCTCCCCCACGCTAGGCTTCAAGGAGGAGCTGCGGCCGCCACCCACAAAGCTGGCCGCCTGTGAGCCCCTCAAGCATGGGCTCCAGGGGGCCAGCCTAGGCCATGCGGCTGCAGCCCAGGCCCATCTGAGCTGCCGGGACCTACCACTGGGCCAGCCCCACTATGACTCCCCCAGCTGCAAGGGCACAGCCTACTGGTACCCTCCAGGCTCAGCTGCCCGAAGCCCACCATATGAGGGCAAGGCGGGCACAGGGCTGTTGGCTGACTTCCTGGGCAGGACGGAGGCCGTGTGCCTCAGTGCCTCACACTTGGCCAGCCCACCGGCCACACCTAAGGCTGACAAGGAGCCACTGGAGATGGTCCGGCCACCGGGCCCACACCGTGGCCCCGCAGCAGCCGCTGCTGGCTATGGCTGCCCACTCCTTAGTGACTTGACCCTGTCCCCCGTGCCGAGGGACTCGCTGCTGCCCCTGCAGGACACCGCCTACAGGTATCCAGGCTTTATGCCACAGGCGCATCCTGGCCTGGGTGGGGGCCCCAAGAGCGGCTTCCTGGGGCCTATGGCGGAACCTCACCCAGAGGACACATTCACCGTCACCTCCCTGTAGTGCCAACTGAAGTGCCGACTGGACCGTGAGGTTTTGTTCCTGGGTAAGTCTGGGGATGAGGTTCAGTGGGCAGAGGCTTGGGGGAGGTTGGACTGGGGATTTGTGAAGTGAGAGGGAAAGCTGTAGAGATGAGCAGGAGGAATTGCAGGATTTAAAGATACAATTGGGGCCTGAAAACAGGGAAAAGGAATCCAGGTAGTCTGGAGCTGTCTAGGGGTGCACAGGGAGTACCTGGGAAAAAAAACCCAAAAAGAGGTCTGGACATTTCAAGACATCCTGTTACTGAAATGGCTAGAGGACCACAGACTGGGTGGGGCCGCCCAGTAGTTCATAAGCATTTAGTTCCATCGTCCATGCTTGGTCCTAGGAACGGACCACCTGAGCCCCAGAAATCACTCACCACTTGACTTTTTGCAAGGGGGAATGTTTGCATCTCCCTGTGTGAGATCAGAGAAGGGAGCTGAACAAGGTGATCCCCCACCTAGGCCCTGTGTATTAGCCCCATTTGGGTTTTCCCTAGTGTTTGACTGACCCTGCTGGGCACCTCCATTGCCCCAGGAGCTTCATTTATCCCCAGATGTATTCGGTGGCAAGCACCAAGCTGAGAGCGTGGCCAGTGTGGCTTGGTCACATTCTGCAAGGGGCTTTACAAAATGGTTCAAAGTACCCTTTCCTAGTTTTCCAGGGTACCTCTGGGGGCCGTGACTCAATGAGGCCTGAGGTAGGCTTAGAAAGGGCAGGAGCCTATAGGGTGAGGATCCAGAAATAGTGAAGGAGTTATGGGATTCTGCCATCCCTGGAAGCCTGCAGCCAGTGGTTCTATCCCTAGACTAACTGTTTCAACCCTAGAAAAAGCCAGTTACTCTCCTAAAGCCTGATGCTTTTCCAGGAGTCCAGTTTTAGACACTGTTTTTGTCAGGCACTGTGACTTCATTTGTTGAGGTCACAGTTTCGGTATTCTCAAGCTTTGGTATCTACAGAAAAGAAAAGAGAAAATGCCTCCAAAGTAGTAAAAGGGGAACAGGGTTTGAGGAATCATTTTCTTGAAAAACATCTTGTTTCAGAGATAAAACCACAACTGGCCCATCAGATCCCACCTTTAGATAATAGACCTGTCACAAAATTGGCCCAGATGAGGAGGGTGGTAGTGAGATGGGCTGGGAGCTTGTCTGACACCCTCACCCTCCACCGCCTCTGCCACTACAGCCTCCTGAGAGTCTTTCTTCCTGGAGAAGCCCAAAGCAGTAGCAGGGCTCCTGGAAAGCCCCAACCCTGCACTGGAGAGGCTATTTGAGGCCAGGGTGACTCAGGGTCCTGGAGTGATCAGCAGTGGAAACTTATTACTCTCCCTCTACTTGGGTCCCAGCTCCTCTGGTACCTGAAGGGGGCAAAGGGCAGCACTTGGGTGTCAGGAGGCCTGGAGGAGGACCATTTCTCAATTGGCCACCAACTTGCTACATGCCCTTGGCCAAGCCTTTGCCCCTCACTGGACCTCAGTTTCCTCATCTGTTCAGGGAGATTTACGTAGTTCATCTTTTAGGTCCTTGCAGCTCTGTGTGGCATAGACAATGGATGAAACTTTTTTTTTTTTTTTTTTGGCAGCATATTTTCCCTCCTAATGAAGCCAGCCCAAGATTAAAATGGCCTTCCCATTCCCCGTGTGTCTCATTGTAAGCCGCACAACCACAGATCTGAAGCAGGCCAGGGAGAAGCTGCTTAGGGTTTAAATGTCAAACTCTTGATCCTTCTCACTGAAGAGGAGATGTTTCATGGATAATCCAGAGATGTGAAATAATCCAAAAACTGTTCCTCCCAGGCTCTGGATGGGAAAATGGATGGTTGTGGGGGCTGGGTGTTCAGGCAGGTCACAGCTCAGTGAAATACATAATGGAACCACCCAGTGAGGCCTGAATGCAGGAGGAACTGGGAAGCCGTCCAGCCCCACATTCTGGCCCTGCTCCCCTCTCAGGTCTGAGAGCTGACAGCAGTGTCCTCAAACCAACCAACACATGTGGTTGTTCCAGAGACATCTAGCACTGATTACATGCCAGGCATCCGGGATACCGTAGCGAACATCACAGACAAGGTCTTGGCCCTCAGGGAGCTTCTAGTCTAGAGGGAGAGATAATAAACAGAATGATGCAAAGCATTTGGTAATGACAACCATGGGAAGAACAGTGCAAGAGAGAAAAAGAGAGGACACGAGCCTGCAACAGGCTGACCAGACCTCGAACGTCAGGCCTATAGGGTGAGTGGGTGTCAGCTGGACAGTGAGTGGGGAGAGCATTGTGGGCAGAGGGAGCAGCAGTGTGCAAAGCCCTGGGGCAGGAAGGAGATGAGCTTTGAGGAACTGATGGGAAGTCGGTAACACCAAGTACTGGGGCGAGGTTGGCAAGGCCAGATCATACAGGGCATTGGAAGGAGTTTAGATTTTCTTCCATGACAAATGGGGAACTGTTAAAAGGTTTTTAGTTGGAATGCAATGGGTCATGTTGGAGCAGAGCAAGCATTAAAATAGGGAGACCAGCTGCAGGGTCAGGCAAGCAATGATGGTGGTTCGGACCAAGCATGGTAATAGGACTGCCCCCCTCTTTTTATAAGGTGGTTCACAAGCTGAGGTTGTGCCAGTGATCTATTAAATTCATGGAGGAGTGAGGAGGAGTTGGGGATAAAGAGAAGGAGAGTGGCAGAGAAGAAGGCGTTAAGGGCATCACACTGTCAACAGAGGGCTTAAGCAGAGGGCAGCAAGGACTAAGCACTTGGATACTGGGCACTGGAGAAGCAATAATTCACTTCAACCTCACCTTGTGAGCTCCTCCGTGCTCATCCCAGTGCCAGCCACTGGGGAGACTAAGCAGACATAGCCCCTGTCCTTGGGGAGTTCAGCATCTACCCCAGGAAGGTAACACAAGAACACAAAGAACTTGGAAATGCCTAGTAGAAAGTGGCAGGGGCCCAGAAGCAGGGAGAAGCAAAAGATTCTGCCTGAGAAAGTGGGTGTTGGGGTCAGAAGTCATCTTTCTGCCACCTTGGTGAGAAAAGGGGCACACATTTGTCCTGAGCCCTTTGTGTGGCACTGTCTCATAGATTGCACAGCAGTCGGGGTGGGGGGGTATGCCCCACCCACCCAATGGAGAGTTGTGGCAACAGGTGCTTTGTGGAGCTGGCCCATACTTAGCCAAGATAGGAACCCAGTACTGCTCCCTCCAGAATCTGAGTCCTCTCCCATGTGTTCCCAAGCCCCCCTGACTCAGTATCTGCAGAATGACGGGTTGGATCAGATGATCCCCAAAACTCTTTCTGGGTGTCTGGCATTTTAAATAGATTTTGAGATTCTGTGGAAGAAGCTGCATTTGAGCTCAACCTTGAAGAATAAGCAAGATTTGGACACACACAGACTGGGGGAACTGTGGGCAAAGGCAGGTTATGTCCCAATGTGAATTAGAAGGTGAACACTCAGAGGAACCAAAATGGGGAATCTGTGATCTGACTGAGCCTGAGCTGAGACTGATGATACAGAGAAGAGGAGGAGTCAGGAGAGGAAGGACAGTGGGGGGTGGGCCTTGGGCCAGGGCAGACCTCTTCCCCTCAGATGGAAAACAGAGCCAGACAGGCTGGCTCCGCATTGGGCCCCCCTCATGGACTGCAGATCAGTCAGACCAGACCCTGGGGACAGTGAGAGAGGGTGAGAAGGGTCCTCCAAGGTGTTCAGGAATCTTGAGTGCCTCACCCCTCCCCACTCCTCTCTGCCCTGGACCTGAGGCCAGGAGAAATGTCACAGGTCCTCCGAGGTTACACCAGCTGGAGCCTGAATGGGACAGGAAGCAGTTTCCAAGGCCACCATCCAGCTGGGGTCAGCGGGCATGCCCGGACGTGGGCCAGGCCCCAGCTGCTCTGGGCTTTGTCTCTGTGTCTTGAAACCTCAAGAGGTCATTTGATCTTGCCTCTGGCTCTGAGCAAGAGGTACTCATGTCAGGGGTCAGCCATTCCTGCTTTACTTCTTCCCGGCTCTCTGTGAGGTAGTCCTCCCTCAGATCCTATCTCTTGCCTCTCCTCAGCCATTTTCAGGCTAGGCTTTCTTGTGCCGAGCCCTCATTTCCTGGAAGTGAAATCTCTCTGTGAACATGCTCTCTCATGCTCCTCCTCTTCCATCTCCCCACATCTCTTTGGACTGGAAAGAACCCAAGGGAGAGGGGCCTGAAACAAGGGTGGTGGCTAACAATTTACCCATGGACGCAGACGGGCCTTTGTGTTCAAGCTAGTTCCATCCCTTAGCAGCTGTGTAACCTGGTGAGTCACTTAAACACTCCACATCTCTTGTGAGAATTAAATGAGGTTATACATGAAGCATTCAGCCTAGTTCCTGGCACATACCTACCAGTTGATTCTGACTCATGGTGACCCCCAAGTGTATCAGCGTAGAACTGTGCTCCATAGGATTTTCATTGGCTGATTTTTTAGAAGTAAATCACCAGGTCTTTCTTCTAAGGTTCTTCTGGGTAGACTTGAACCTCCAGCTTTTGGTTAGCAGCTGAGCAAGTTAACCGTGAGCACTACCCAGGAGCAGCTGCTGGCACATGGTAAAGTACTTAATCAGTGATTGGTAGATGAGTAGCCAGGGAGATTAATACCCTCCCCACAGACTGAATTCTGGGCCCTCTGAGACAGTCTGAGTCACACACCTCTGACCGTCTCTTCCTTACTTAGGACCATGCAGCCAGGCCTCCTTTACATGCCCTCCCTGCTTCCCTAGGAAGAAGCTTGTATTCTAGGGTGGAGTTGCAGCCTTTGGAGTTAAGCTTTGAAATACCACCTAGTTCTTTGCCTTAGCAATGAGGCTGAATCCTCCCTAAGGGGCCCAGGGACAAGGTGAGTCATAGGTCCCACCCTGATGGGCAACAGTACCCAGGCTCATAAATGACTTAGGTCAGCTAGAAACCCCATCCACACAATGATCCACATCAGCCCTCCGTCCCAGTGCACATCATCTGAAAAACATCTCCTTGTGACTTTCTAATATGTCATGATTTTCCCCCGGCAGCTTTACCATCTTTGTCATAACCTTTGCTGCCAAAGTGCCTTCTGTGCTACAGGGCAGGGGAATGTAAGTTAATTCTGTGTTCACTGTTGATGAACCAGTCAGGTGTTGGCATCCAGTGCTAGTGCTACTGCTGAACAAATGTTCAGGAACAGTGTGCCCTTCCCTCATGGAGCTTACAGCCTGTAAACAGGTATTCATTGAAAACCTCCCTGTGGGCATCACCTCCAGATGAGAGCCTGAAACACCCTTATAAGAATTACTGGAGACCATCCCCTTGAACCATATGAGCAGAGCAGGCAGCAAGAGTGTACCAGAGGCAGTAAGTGTACAGATTTGGGGCTTCTGGTGCTATCATCCTGGCTCAGCCACCAGGGTCGGTGTAGCTACCATCTATCAGGTATCTGTCCCAGCACCTGCCCCCTTGAGTCCATTCTCCCACTGTGACCACCAGAGTGCTTTTTCTTCAGTATCTTTGGGTGTGCAGTGTCTGGAGCTTCCAAAATATTTACTGAATAGATTGATTAAAACCCATCTCATCCTGTGGTGCAATTGTTTTAAAGCTTTTGATTGCATCTCTCCCTCCCCAGCTTCCTTGTCTACAAAGTAAAGGCCAACTTCCTAGCATGGCATTCAAGATAGCCAAGGTTGCCGTCACTGCACCCGGCCTCTTTTGACCCTGACCTCCTTTACACACACACACACACGCACACACACACACTCCTCACACACTCCCTTACCAGCCACAGAGAATGTGTTAAATCAGGAGGAAGCTTTCTGAGGGGCTTTTTTCCTGAACGTGCCCTATGCCTTTGCTCTGACTGTTCCCTGGCCTGCCTGAATTGCCCTTTCCTACCCTTCATCCATCTCCTCCCACCTGTCAGTTCCTGTCTTTCATTCAGAGGTCACCTCCTCCAAGAAGCATTCCAGGATCCTTCCCAAGCCGAGTTCATCTCTCACCTGTGATGGCCCTTCTGGGAATGCCCTCTTCACCACACCATCAACTTCTTCAGGCTGGTTACTCATCTCTGCACACTGTCCTACCTCCCCCTTCCCCACCACCGGTATCTCACCATGCCATATCATCTATGTTTCAGTGGGGTTTTTTTTTTTTTTCACTTCAGTTGAAGAGTATGTTGAATAGGGAGAACTGTAATAGGAAAGACAGAGCACTAGAGTGAGTGTGGGATAATTTCTCTCAGCCCCGCTGTCATCAGAATAAACCAGAGCAAAACCAAATGCATTGCTAACGAGTTGACTCTAACTCATGGCAACCCCACGTGTTTCAGAGTAGACCTGCGCTCTATTGGGTTCTCAGTGACTGTAATCTCACAGAAGTAGACCACCAGGTCTTCCGTGGTACTGCAGGGTGGATCTGAATTGCCAACCTTTTGGTTAATATTTGAGTACAAGCCATCATCAAGACACGTTCCTAATAATGGGGCAGGGAAGCATTGTGTAAATAAATGAACTCATATTCTCAGAGCTAACTGGCCTTTTGGAGTTCTTCACATACAACCCCTCCCAGTTTACAGAGAAGGAAAGGGACTCAGCCAACGACACATGGCCACCCAGTTAGTGAATCATGGAACGTTAGAGCCAGGAAGGGCCCTTGAAGACTGCCCAGTTACTGTTCTTGCCCTTATCCCAGCTTCCATTTGTTGCATGTCCAGCACAACGCATCATCAACGTGTGTCTTTACACAACATCTCCCAGCCAAGCGGGTGGAGAGAGGCAGATTGTGGGTGGGAGGGCTGCAGCCTCCTCCCAGGACAGGTGAGAGATGGGCGACACCCACAAGATCACACAAGGTTAGTAGGTGACTCTGGCTGTGAACTCCACTTGGTATCACTAGCAGGTATTTTAGGGCTTCTCTGTGCCCAGCAGTGGGGCAGTTAGGGGAAGATCCCTAAAGAAGGAAGGACTTGGCTGAGCCAGACTTTTAAGGTATGCCTGTGGTCACTGGTGGGCACAGATTTTTAAAACCTCCCCAGAGTAGAGGGAAAGCCCCACACCCCACAGCCTCCCCATCCCCAGTTAGAAGCCTCATCCCTCAGTGAACTCCACATCTACCCTACTTAGGGGTTTCTCCACTGTCAAGTGTGATCTGGGCCCCAGGGAGGCAGTTTCTTCTCCACATTTGAGGGACACACAAGTCTGGCTTTGCCTGAAAACGTTGGAGGGAGTATATCAGTCTTTGAACAGTTGTGGTTTGCCTCTAGCTCCTTGTCTTTGGGACACTATCTCAGTACCTAGATGTCTCCCATCAGCTTTTCAGTCCCCTTATTTTATGGACATAGAAACTGAAGTCCACACAGAGAAGGGACTTACCCTAGGTCACACAGCACATAAGTCTCAAATCCTAGTGCATTCTCTTTGCCTTGTGCTCTGCTACCTTGTTTGATGTTAAGACCCCCTGTTAGAGGCCAGAGACTGTTGAGTGCACCTCCTAGTTCCTTAGCTCATGACCTGGCAGTGAGTGAGTGTGAATACTTGTTTGCTACTTGCTTAAATGCACGGGAGCATGCTTTTTTAATCTCAGCTCAGTTATCCCTCTGGGCCTCCAGTGCCAGCCACCACTGATAGGCACCTTAATGCCCTGGCACCTCAGATGGCAAAGCTGCCGGGGCATGAGGCCTCGGTGACGTGGCTGTGCTGGTGTCTTTATGGTGACTTTAAAAGTTTGTCTTAGCAACAGTGGCTGGTGTCCTGAGGGGCCAGGCACATGCTAACATTGGGGATATGGACGTGCCAGGCACCGATCTCTGCCCTAGAGGAGCAGGGTGGTAGGGAGTGACAACTACATGGGTGGCTAGGGCAACAGGGTGGTCTAAGGAGGCATCTTGGAGATGTGCAAGATCTGAGCTGGACCATGCTCAGACTTGGATCAGTCACCACTCTGTCATTCAGTCAACTCACAATCTTGACCCCCTGGGTGTATGTGCTGGGCACTGTGCAAGGGTCATCATCCCCCTGCCAAGATTGGATTCGGACTCCCCTCTGCCCTCCAGCCTTCTCTTGACAGCCCCCCTCTCTTTGCATCATGATTGCTTGGTTTGGGTTCAGCTTCCCCCTCTGCTCTGTGAGCCCTTGAGGGCAGGGACCAGATCTATCTTGTTCTCTACTTGTCTCCAGTGCCCAGGACTGGGCTGCCTGGCACGTGAGCATTAGCTCTGTTTTGTAGAGAGTTGACCGTAGTGAGGTCAAGTTTCCAGAAAGCCACAGCATTCCCATTTCCCGGTCCCCAAAAAAGCCATGGGATTTTGATCCCCTTCCCGCTTTCCCATCCCCTGACCATCCCCCAGATTCTGCCAGAGTCTGGTGCTGGCCAAGTCGTGGAAGCTGGGGAAGCAGTGGGAGGAGGAAGGTGAGACCATGACAGGGCTGCTTAGCAGAGGGTGAGAAAGCCTCCCTGCTGCCTGGCCGCCCGGGCACCACGGGAACAGTTCTGGCAGGAGCCTGCCTGCTGGGCTGAGATCACCATGGAGACCTGGCTTAGAGAGGGTCACTGGCAGTGGCTAAGGACTAGAGGGGGCGGGGGCAGCAGGGATTTGTGCAGAGGCCCTTGGGGAAGCAGGGGGGCTAGGGTTCAGCACAATCTGCTTGTCCACTTATTTGGAGAAGCCCTTCCTATATCTCCTCCTCACTTGTCACCCCAGGACTCTACACGTGTTACCCAAAAGAGCTCCCTCTTTAGTTTGGTAGCTGTTCTTCAGCCATAGTATATGCCCCATCCCTCCAGCAGAACCTATCACCCCAGGTACAATAGACCTGCCCCCTAATGATACCCCTCTTATCTCTGCAGCTGTTCCTTTATGTCACCTTAAGTGTGAGAAACTGACATCCATCCCAACAGAGTACCCCCTGCCGCAAAAGCTGCTTTTCTCCCAACCACCCCAGTTGTAATACATCACACCCTAACAGGCCTATCTCTTACCCTACAGTGATATTCCATCCTCACCTCACCTGCAGGAGACCTGACAGCTCAACAAAGATGCCGCTCTTACCCTCCCTCTCATGCCTTGGTTTGCCCCCTGGTCTGTTGCACCGGGATTGGGAGCTGCCCCTGCCACTGCAGGAGCCCACCTGGTTCCCCTGGTCTGGGGAAGTTTGGCAAGTCCAGCCTCGGGACAAAACTCCCCAAGACTGACTGCCCAGCAGACAGCAGCCAAGGCTGAGTGGAATTTCAATGTGGCCCTGCTGGGAAGGGAAGCCAAGAAAAAAAGTACAAGGGAGGGGAGGCTTTCTGTCGCTGCCTAGTCCCTGCAGGTGTGAGGAAGGATGGATGGGCTTGCTGAGGAGACTTGGAAGGCAGTTTTAACAACCCACCCCCTGCCCCTGCCCCTTAATTCTGGTGGGATAGCCGTACCCTGGGGGTGGGAGGCCTGAATCTTGGGCCTCTGAGAGGACAGAACTGTGAAAAGGCCAGTCTAATGGCTGTCTTGGGAATGACCAAGCCCAGCCACATCCCCTCTGGGCACTTCCTTGCTCACCCCAGTGGAGCTGTGAATCTAGAGGATCTAGCCAACTTGGGGGTCTGGATGGGGAAGTCAGGTCCCCAGGGCCACACAAGCATAATTAGGACTGGCTAGGAAAAGGAGTCCTTCAGACATCAAGTGTCTGGTGATTGTAGGGACTGAGGACTTGGGAGTTTCTGAGCTTCAGGAAGGCAGGGTTCAGCCAAACATAGGTGGCCGTTGTATTGGGCAATTTTTTTATTCCTTCATTCAAACAGACTTCCTCATAAGCTCACCTCTCCAAAGAACAGAATGGCACTGGTGGGGGCTGGGAAGAAGGTTGGGTTTAGAAGAAATTAAAGCAGCAGCTCACACCTGTACTGTGCTGAGGCACTGTCTTCCCCATTACGTCATTTCCTCAGAACAGCTTTGGTTAGAGGAGTCACTAAGCTCATTGTTACATGAGGAAACTGAGGATTGGAGAGCCCTGTAACTGGCTCAGGCACCAGGACAATAATGACAAATAGTAATTAGTATCGTTGATTATGCACATACTATATGCCAGGCTCTACCTGCCTTAACTCATTGAATCCTCCCAATAAACCTGATAGTTCTGTTGTCCCCATTTCCAGGTGAGTAAGCTGAGGCTCGCAGAAGTTCAATGGCTTGCCCAAGGACATAGAGCTAGTCAGTGGTGGCACTAGCATTTGAACTCAGCTGTGTTTGACTCCAGAGCCCAAGTCCTTAAAAAATTCCACTGCCTGGAACTCCGACTCCTTGCCCAGCGAGCATATCCTTCACTTCTCAGTGGTGTGGACTTGGACATATGGCTATTTTACAGATGGGAAAACTGAGCTCAGAGAGGGCCAGAAGCAGTCCCGAAGTCAGATGTGGGCTAATTGGGAGTTTTCTGGGAAAGGAAGCAAAGGGGCTAGCTCCTCCCAGAATCTACCCTTTTCTCAGAGCTCATTGCCTGTTACTTCTAACCTCTGCTGCTTCTCTTGTGTTTCTTTTCAGCTTTCAGAAAACCAACGCCAAGACCCCTCCCACCGTCCACATCATCCTGTGGCAGGAGCGCCTGCCCCTCTGCCTCCCACCCCATCCCCCCTGCAGCCCCATCTCCCTCTACCCTGCCCCTCCCTGCCCATCTCCTCCACGCAGAAGCCGAAGGTGAGCCCTTTCTGCACAAAACCAGCAATTGTAAATACTTTTTAAAAATGTACAAAACTTAAAACACAGTTTTAGAAAAAGACAAAAAAAAAAAAAGAGAGCGAGAGAGCGAGCGTGTGCAAGAGGTTGCGAGCGGGGCCCCGAGGTGTCCAGAGCCCCTGCAAGTATGCACTGAGAAATTTATCTACAGGTCATTTGACAAAAATGAACAATATCCTATTTATTGTATATACTGTTTTATTATAAATCGTGGATTGTATATTGCATTCTGTAAACCTGCTGTGGTCCCGTGGTGTGCAAATTCGCATGGTGGGGGGGAGGGAGAAGAACCTCTTGCGGGAGCTTTTTTGTTTTTTTGTTTTTGTTTTTGTTTTTCTTTTCTTTCTTATTTTTCACTCTTTTGGGTTTTCTCTTCTGTTGTTGTTGTTGTTTTCTGTTGGCAGGACACACCCAAAGATCCAAGTTTGTATTAAAAAGAAATGAAAAAAAGCAAAAAAAAAAAAAAAAAATTGTGTCTTGTGAAAGGGGACAAGTGAGGGTGGGTGGGATGGAAGGGACATAGCTGGGGTTTGTCATCAGCCACTGGTTTCCTGGAGGAGTTGAAATGTCTGCCTGGGCTCCCTACCTCTGAGTTGGCCCTCTGCTGGAGATTTGGGCCACCTTTGCATCTAGTCCTCCCATTCCACCCCAGGTCCTAGGTCTTCCCTGCCACTGAGACCCCCATTCTATCTCAAGCCCCAAGTCTCTTTCTGTGGGCCCTTCTTTATGTCCTGAGGTCTTCCCTACCCCTAGACCCCACAGTCTTTCCAAAGTACAGGGATGTCTGCCCCTCTGAGACCCCTGTTCTGCCTCAGGTCCTGGGTATCCTCACCTTGAGAAGCCACCATTATAGGTGAAGTCTCTGCTTCTGTGTTCCCTTTCCATCCGGTCCTAGGTCTCTGCCTCTAATACCTTCATTTGTTCCAGATCTCCCCAGCCTTCGGCCCCACAGTTCTACCCTGGTTCAAGGATACCCGTCTCTGGGACACTCATCCAATCCTCAATCCAAGGTTCTCCCTTTCCCACTAGGACTGGAGTATCTGTTTGTCTTCCATTTTGCTCCAGCTCTGGGTCTCCTCTGCCTCCAGCACCACCCCCCCATTCTACCCTGACACTCATATCTGCCTTTGCAGAATCCAGGGTGTGACCAACGCAGTCACATCAACTTTTCGTTCTCTGCCTTCCCCTTTCTTTCCATTCTGAAAGCCAAATGCTGGGTCTGTTTCCTCCCAGCTTTTGTGAACTTTGAAAAAGAGAAAACTCCTTATCGCCTGGCTGTTTCTGGTAGGCCTGGAAGAGTGAGCTGTTTTCCGATCCCCTACCTTGGTGAGCTCTTGGCTGCCCTTGACCCAAAAGTGCCCACCTTGGGCTTTCTGATCTTTTTCCATACAAAAAAAAAAAAAAAAAAACTGGTTTTCAGTTTTTCCCATAGACCCATTTTTTAAAACTCTTTTGAAAGTGACTTTTCCGTGGCCCTCCCTGAAGCTCAGGAAAACACCAAAGGATGCCTCCACCTGGCTTGCCCTCCCTGACCCAATCCAGTGAGGCCCTTGAGAGCCTTATAGGAACCTTTTGTCTGAGGACACTCCTCCCCGGGAGAGGAGGTGGAAGGACTCAGACAGGGGCAGGTAGCAGTCCCCTAAAACTAGTCTCTGTGCTGACTGACTATAAAGGCTCACCCACAAGCCCCCTCCATGCTCAGAGATGACACTGTCCCTATTCTCCCTGGCTGGAAAGGGAAGTGGCATCAACACTTTACTGAAGCTGACAATCCAGCATAGTGCTGGAAGTAGGGGAGCAGTAAGACCCTTTGAGGGTGGGGGAGGGGAGCTTCTCAGAGAAGAAAACCTTAAAAGAGCCAAAGCTAAGGTTCCTGGCAGAAAAATGAAAGCGTTTCCAGAGGAAGGAGTATTCATGAAGACCTGGACGTGTGAGAGGGTGGCCGGAGGTAGGTGCACACATAATTGTCTGTTTGGAAGAGGTACTGTGTGTGTGTGTTTTGAGAGGAGAGAGGGCTTTGGCAAGGTCACTCGGGCAGAGTGGAGGCGGTTGGTGGGGGTGGCATCAGAGAAATGGTGGGAAGCTTGTGTTCAGCCCCAGAGATGCCTGCAGGGAGATTTAAATGAGTGTGTTCAGTGGCTGGTGGGGATGCTGTCCCTGTGGGACAGGCTGGACTGGGTTTGGGAAGAGGGTGAGGCCTGAGGGGCATGGGGTAGGGGATTATTCTGTGAAAAGGCATTGGGGCTCAACAATGAGATGGGTATTGGAAGAAGGAGGAAGAAAAGCATTGAAGTGTGTGGGCTTAGCTTTAGGGATCAAGGGAAGGGTGTGGAGGGGAGACCCAGGAAGGAAATGGGAGTTTAGGGAGGTGATTATAGCACCATGAGGGGGCTTTGGGACTCATTAATTTGAAGGGGGCTTGGGGATTCACTTGGAGAGACAGGGCTCAGAGAGAAGAATAGGAACCCAGAGAAGGGGTTATGGTTTTGGGGATAAGGAGGTTGGTGAGGAGAACAGAGGCTTTGTGAGAGATGAAGGGAAATACCAGTGAAAGAATGGGAGCTCAGGGAGAAGCAGGTCTCAGGCTTAGTAAAGTGTAGGAGAATTGAGGTGTTTCTTGGAGACCAAGGAGCTCTGGTAGCATAGTGCCTAAGGCACTTGACTGCTAACCAGAAGGCTGGCAGTTCAAACCCACCAGCCACTCCTCGGAAGGAAGGTTGGGCATTCCTACTTCCGTAGTGATACTGCCTCGGAAACCCAAGGACGGGTCGCTATGAGTCGGGGCCGACTCGATGGCAAATAACAACAACAACAACAACTTGGAGACCAGATTCAAGGGAGACCTCCAAGGGCCCAGGGCCCAGAGCCCAGCATTTCAGACAGAAGGTGCTGTGTGCCCTTAGGTTCTGGGGTCTCTGGGGAAGGGACCCAGGTAGGTGGGTCAGGATGGAGTTACCCTGTGCTGGTCTGGTCTTTTCGGAAGTTGGGGTACTACCACGGCCACAGTCCCATACCCCATCCCAGAATGCATCATAGCAACATGGTTCCTGGATGTTTGGGCTTTGAGCTCTGGTGGTGTAGTGCCTGAGGCATTTGACTGCTAACCAGAAAGCTGACGGTTCAAGCCCACCAGCCACTCCTTGGAAGGAAGATTGAGCAATCTACTTCCGTAGTGATATCGCCTCGGAAACCCAAGGAGGGGTTGTGATGAGTCGGATCTGACTCAGTGGCAGTGAGTTACCATTTATTAAACACTTCCGTGAAGTGTTTACTTTTCAAAACAATCTTTGAGGTAGAGAAAGATATTCAGCTCATTTGCAGATAAAAAAGGAGCCCCAGTGGTACAATGTTTAAGCGCACTGCTGCTAACTAAAGTGTCAGTGGACAGTTTGAACCCACCAGCCGCTTCTCACTCCCTGGGAGAAAAAAACTGACCATCTGCTCCTGTAAAGATTACAGCCTAGGAAACCCTATGGGGCAGTTCTACTCTGTCATATAAGCAGTGTCAGATTACCCAATAAGCAAGGTAAACACAGGCTTATTCGTGCTTACTTACTAATCTGTAGTAAACAGTGTCACATTTTTTCGTCACATCAGATTCTACTAGGTATGGCTGGCATCTCTCTCCCAACCCCACAGCACTTTCCTACAGAATCAAAACCTCTTCAAATTTATAGCCCCTAAGAGGGACAGGGTACTCAGTCATCAAGGTAAGCACAGGCTTACTTGTGCTTACTTACTAAGCTGTAGTGAACAAGTTCACATGGGTTTCACCATATCACTATAGATAGTAAGCACAAGTAAGTCAATGGTTACTTTTTCTTATTGGGTAATCTGCCCCTCCCTACAAGGTCACTGTGAATAGGAGTCTGTTTGAAGTTACATAAAACAACACAGATGAGAAGACAGGTTCGTAGACATGGAGTAAATAACTTGTCCAAGATCAAATGGTAAATTTGATCATATGGCCCAGGGTCTGACTCCATGTCTTGATTTTTCATAAAAATTTAAAGAGGAAAAGATCTGCTTATAAAATTCATCTAAAAATTAATCCATTCTGTAATAAAAAAAAGTTTAATGACACAAATAATAGCAATTAGTTATATAGCACTTACTCTGTTCCAGGCATGGTTCTAAACACTTTACATATATAACTCCTTTGGTCTACAACACAATCCTGTGAGTCTTTATTAAAACTATTATTACCACTGTTTTACAGATAGAAAATTCAAGTGAAGGGAAGTAATTTGCAGAGACCACTCAATGAGTGAGTGGTGACACCAGGGTTCAAACCCAAGTAGTCTGGTTCTACAGTCTTCACTGTACTTTTAACAGTGAAAAAACACTGTCCCAGTCCCTGGTGACAACACTTTATAATAGAGTCTATTCCTCTAGATCAGTGGTTCTCAGCCTTACTGTAGATAGGAATCACCTAGCAATTGTAAACACCTTTGAGTGTATATAGTTCAAAAATGCTGATGCCCAAGTCCTCCCCCATGAGATTCTGATTTTATTGGTCCAGGGTGGGGTCTGGACATGGTGATTTTTTAAAGCTCTTCAGGTGGTTATAATGTGCTGTGTTACAAAGTTGAGGACCTCTAATCTAGCTACTGTCCTGTGTATTCGCACACACCTACATTTAATGTATTGTCCTGGGTGTGTACATGATGACTTGTAGTGTGTACACTGTGATATCCATTAGTGTTTTTTACTCTTGAGTGGCTGTAAATTACTATGGGTAATTTGAATATGATAGGATTCTCTGAGTCTCTTTTAGAGACCCTGAGTGAATTCATTCATTCATTCAAAAAAATATTTCTTAAGCACCTATAAAGCTCTAAGCACTGTCCCAGGCACTAGGGGATACGCACTATACAGGACAGGCAGGGTCCCTGCTTTTGAATGTATAGTCTGATAGAGTTGACACATTTAGTTATGTGTCTTTCCCTGTGAGTAGCAGAAGTTTGGAAGGTTTCCTGGAGGTTGCTGAGGGGTAAATGGCCAGCTGGGGAATTTAGAAAGGTAAAAGACTTGCTGGTGTGGCTGTGTGGTGGATCTTCTGGCCCTGTGTTCAGATATGTTTGAGAGAGGAAGACCCAGGCCATGTTTCTAGGTTTGAATGAGTGTGGCCAACTGTGGTATGTGTGTAAAAGTGTATTTGGATCTGTGAATATATGGATAATAGTGTGTGGGGGAGTGGATAATAGTGTGTGGAGGAGTATGATGGGAAAGAGCAGTATGCAAGGTAGGCACCAGCCCAGAACAGCATACACGGACTTGGTACACACACACATACCCAAGCCAGTTGTGAGGAGGAGGTTGGGTTCCAGCCCCTTGGGCCCCAGACGCCTGGGGTCAGCCGAACTCTGCTTTGGGTATGTGGAGGAGGCACAATTGGGGCTGGAAACTAGTGTGGGAAGGAGGGAGGGAGGGAAGCTGGGGAGCCACATCCTTGATCTCATGTGTCTCATCACTTCCGGTCTTGGTGCTCTGAGCCCTGGGTGCTCCAAGTCTCCAGGTCTCTGCCCTCTGGGTCTCTCTCAAATATGGGGATCTTGACACCTGTTTCTCATTTCTGGGGCTGAGGCTAATCATGTGACTCCAAGTATTCACCTCTACCGCCTCTTCAGCTCCGTATCCCCCTCCTATCTCTCTGTCTCTGACTCCATGTCTAAGGCTGTCTCTGTGTCCTTCCCTGTCCTTGCCAGGTGGGGGGAGGGGGCTAGTGCTCAAGGAGCAGGTGTTGGCTCGCTCAGGCAGTAGAGAGTGAAGCCAAGGAGGGCATAGAGCCAGCAGCCCCCAGACATACAGCCACACTCCAGGACACACACTATGGGCGCTCCCAGGAAGGCACAGTGACATGTGGGGAGACACTCCCGAGGACATTTATAGGGACATACACACAGGCACACAATTCAATTCATAGCCACTACCAGAAACACACAAGGACAGAGTTGCCCTGAGACAGGGTCACATGCAAACACCAAAGGATCACACATACACAGACCTACTCACACAAATACTCATCCAGGCACACACGGGTATAAAGTATCAGACACACCTAGGGCATTCATCCACAGGAAAACCTAGGGCAATGGACACACTCAAGAAACACCTACAGGCACTAGCAAACACAGTCGCACATTCGAACACAGCTGTACAAAGGCTTAGGTACACTCAGTTACACCAAGGCAGTCACACTGAGACATACAAACTTAAGGGTAGAGACAAATGAGCACAGACAGACATACCCTCAAGGACAATCAGAGGCAGGCACACTGAGGGGGACACAAACACACAGGACACACCCAGGCACAGGCAGAACATTCTCAGGTACACAAATCCCTCTGAGGCTCAATCAGGAGCACCTGGGGACACACCCCTAGGTAGAGGGTGGGCAGAGGGGGACCCCGCACACCTGGTACCCACGGCGCGCCCCCAGGCGTGCCCGCAGCCCTAGTGTGTGTGTGCGTGCCGGTGCGTGCGTGCCCGCCTGCGCGCGCCGCCACCTGTGGGAGGAGAGGTGCGCACTGCGCCCGGGGCTGCCCGGCTGGCGCGACGCGGCGGGGGGAGCGGTTGCCATGGCGCGCAGAGCGCGGCAGCATACTAATGGCGCGACCACGGGCGCTGCCCCCACAGCTGCCCCCCTGCCGGACGGGCGCCCTCCTCTCACTCTTTCCTCCAGCTCCTCTGAAGTCACCCCGGCCGGCGGCCTCTCCCTGTGTGCCCTACTCCAAGAGCCGAAACCCCTTTCCTGAAACCTGGGAGGTTGTCAGGAAGGTCAGGGGTTGCAAGACTCTCCTCTCGAGCCCCAGAGAAGGGTCAGGCGGGTGCAAGGCAAAACTGGGCCTGGGCGGGGGTGGGGGTCTGGGGCCCTACAGGGGCTACCCGGGGCCTGGGCACCAACAGAGCAGCATAGCAGCTGGGAGCGCAGGTGCTGCCTTGGAAATGGGGGTGGCTATCCTGGGAGGGCCTAGGAGGGGGGAAATAAAGGGGGAACTTAACCCTGTGATTGCCAGAAGGCCGCCCTTCAATCTTCCCCAGGCTTAGTGAGGGAGGTAAAGGGAATTTGACCAATCGTTAATGCATCCCGCGCCCCTACAGTTCCATCTGCTTCCTACATCTCTCCAGACCTGGCTTGCCCTACCTGGGAGTGGGGGTGGATGGGGAGCTACCACCAAAGCTCGGTTCCCCCTTCATCAGCACCTGCCTCTCATCACTTCAGTCCTGCCCTGGTTGGACTGGTAAGATAAGGAAGAATGGAGGGGGTAGTGGTATAAGAAGGGTTAACACCTCCTCACACCTTGAACCTAGCCCTAGAGTCTCTCTGTCATGCTGCCCTGACCCCCCTGCCTCTCTACCCCACTGTGTTAATTGGGGGAACCGGAGGAAGGTTTGCAGGTAGAGGCTGTGGGAGGGGGGCCTAATGGGGGGAGCCAGGCTGTTGCCTAGCAACCCCACAGCTGTCTGTTGACCTAGAAGAAGCTGCTTCGTCTTGACACAGCTGGTGTTTACATGTAACCGAGGCTCTGGCTTAGCGCTTGCTTGGAGGAAAGCTGAGGCAGGGCCCTTGTGGCAGCCTGGCCCCAGCCCCTGGCTGTCGTGGGCTGTATGCCTGCCTGCCCTCTTTGCTTCAGCTCCCACCTCAACTCCAACTGAAAGAGACGTAGGAGGGCAGATCTCAGGGCTAGAGACCTTGAGAGAGGTGGGTGGATGTACACACACATACAGAGGAACACCCGAATGTACAGCCTGAGGCCTTCAATGCAGAAATAGTGGAAGGCTGAGAAAAAGTGTGGGGGAGTAGGAAAGAAGGGGTAGTGCCCAGTTTGTATATGGATTTCATCCCACATGGAGACCACCAACATACACAGGGACACATTGGACACACTTAGACTCACAAAATCAAGCTGATAGGCACACACATGTACATGCATGTACACATGTGCACATAGGCAGAGATGCCCATAGACTTAATGACATCCAGGCAGTCAGAGACACAGAAACACAGTCATCAATTGACCAAAACAGTCACACCCACATACATCTTGAACAGAAGATAAACAGGCACTGACCACCTAATAGAGACACACACAAAACACACTGACAAACAGAATACCTCACATGCTAACACTATCAGCTCTCCCATGTGTTCATTCTAGCTAGTGTTTGCAGGCCTGCATTGTGAAAGGCAGGGACCCAAACCCGCATACAGAGTCACCCACATGCAACATCATCACAGGGTGACACACAACTCACCAAACTTTTATTGATTGCCCACAATGTACAAGGGAGGCAGTCACTGACACAGGCGAAGACACACCCAGGAGCCCAACATGTGAAGAGGCAAGGTCCTTAAAGGACCACAGGCCCTGACATGCCCCACCCACACCCACACAAGTGCCCACAGCACAAACACTGGCCCAGGGTGTGGGCAGAGCTGAGACTCCTCCCTGCCCACAAGCTCTGATTAGCAGCAGACCCACCCTGAGGTCAGAGAGCCTAGCAGCCCCAGAACCAGGGCCAGATAAACCCATACCTATGTATGGCCTCTGGTAGCTTAGTGCCTAAGGCACTTGACTGCTAACCAGAAGGCTGGCGGTTCAAACCCACCAGCCACTCCTCGGAAGGAAGGTTGGGCATTCCTACTTCTGTAGTGATACTGCCTTGGAAACCCAAGGAGGGGTCGCTATGAGTCAGGGCCGACTCGATGGCAAATAAAAACAACAACAATGTATGGCCTGGACTTTACCTCCAACCCTCAGCCCTAGGAAGGAAACAGCACCAGCTCTATCCCTGGGACCCACACACACACACCTGCACCACATCGATTGAGAGAGAAGACACAACCCAAGTCCATCCCCAGGAGTCCCCTTTCTGAAGGAAGAGTCACAACTCTGTCCTCTGAAGTCCCCAGACTGACAGAGGAGGCACACTCCTGCCCCGTCTGATAGAGGCCATATCTCCTCCAGCAAGTCTTACATGAACAGTCTAGGCAGATCTGAACACCACAGACAGACAGACCTAAGTGCACACACAGGCAGATGTGGCAGCTCCTAATGTGTTCTTGAGGGCTTCCTGAAAGAGGTGAGCATGGTTTCTGGCTTTGGGGCCCTAGAGTAAAAGGGGGAGGGTGTACTGAGGAGGGCCTCCTTTTCTTCCCCATACCCTGCCCCCTCATCCAGCAGTTCCTCCTCCCCCCAGGGCCCAAGGGGCCTGCTGGGGCCCCACAGTCCCATCAGCCCAAGCAGTGAGCAGAAGGAGGAGAGAGGATATTTTTAGCTTCTCTGCCACTGACATTTCGCAGCAGGCGACCTGGGGTGAAGCTGAGTGAGTGCTGAAGGCTGGGAGAAGCCGACAGCGCCTTCCCACCCCTAAGCACATGTACACACAACCATGCACGTACACAGCCATGTCCCCCAACACTTCGCAAGGTTTGCATAAGTGCCCCAGCTTCAGGTACACAATCACACACCTAAACACACACATACACCTGTGCACACACTTGGTCCACATGTCACTTATGCATAAAACCCCACACACCTGGATGCACAAAACATCTACTCACCCATACATACACATATGCCATCCCCCACAAGTCATACATATAATACATTTCCCACATCTAACTAAGCATGAGCACATTCATTCATCATTCATTCATATGTATTCTGCACCTACGATGTGTTGGGCCCTAGGCACTAGGGATACCATGAACAAAACAGACAAAAATCCCAGCCCTCAAAGTGTTTACATTCTGGTGGGGGAAGTTAGTCAATAAACAAAAAGTATGTGCCTCAAGAACTTAGTCTCTTTCATACATAATCACAAGTGTTAACAGCCCCCTAACATTCTCTGCCTCACATATGCATACAACTGCATCCATAATCCATGCTCTGAACTCATACAGGCAACTCCACAGACGTACTTCAAAACAATCACAGCCATGATGTGCTCATAGCTGCACACATATGCAATACACACACCTCACAGATAAACACACATGCAATTCAAACACACACACATGCATAAATCCAGCCACACATGCACATAAGCACCACTGTACATCTGTATACAATTTAACTACCTACCCATATAGAACACAGCCTCCACAAGAGCTTGTAACTGCAAGTTCACATAGTTGTTCCTGTCTTGACACACACACAAACACATGTACACACTGTCCTTTCAGGGTAAAATTTCTCTGTCCATCACAGACACACACATATACATAGTCCCACAGTCCTTCCCCAGCATAGTTCCCAGTCTGTCTGCCACATGTTCACAGGTAGACTTACACAATCCCAGCACACTCACAACTTCACAGACACACCCAACTCCCATAACCCGAAGAAGCCACACACCCTAAGTCAACACATACTCAGGTTTACGCCCACCCTGCTCACCCCAAAACCTCCCGCCCTCCAGTGTGGTCATTGTGGTCAAAGTATACCACACTGGCACCCAGAATACGACTTCAGGGTTTGGGGGCTGATCCCAAGCCTCAGAGAAACCCTGGGACCCACATCTCTTGGGGAAGGGGCAGGATTCTGAGTTCAGTTTGCCCCTGATGCCCAGCCTGGAGGTAGAGGTGAAAGAATGTGCTAGCCACTACTACTCAGACCTGCCCTGACCCCTGCCTTCATCTCCTCCCCTCCTGCCTGTCTTTCTGAGTTCCTTTCCCTCTGTTTCTCCATCTCCCCATCCCACCCCCACCTCCCCAGTGGCCCTTGGCCCAGAACCAAGCCCTCCTCTTCTCTTCCGGGTTCTGCTGCTCTAGAGGGTATTTCAGGCTCTTGTGACAAGCAGACGGACTAACAGGCAAACAGACACACCACCTGGGACCAAATTAGGAAGAACAAGCAAGAGATAATTTTCATATTCTGAAAGCCTGGGAGGGAGAAAGAGCTAAATGGGCCAAGGGAGGGCAGGGCTTTTGGACTGGTGTGCACAGCAGACACAGCGGAGAGAAGGAGCCCTGCATTCCAGTCCTGGCTCTGCTGTGTGACCCTGGGTCAATTGCTGGCGCTCTCTGGGCCTCTTCTGTCTCTGTACAAAGAAGAAGCTGTAGTGGATGATTTTGAACCGATAGGATTCTCAATGATACTGTAGCAGTTATACAAACAGGGAGAAGGACTGGGAGCCTTGGGAGTCTGGTTAGAGCAATCAAATCTCCTCCCCAGAGCCTTCCCCCCTTGAACTTCCTCCACATCCCAGGCCTGGTCTCTAGTCTGGGTTGTACCAGCATCCAATAGTACCCCCTGCCCCCCAGCATATAAAAACACACATGCTTCTCCAGTCTCAGCACCTCCTTTGCCCTCTCTGGATCTCAGCCTCCTTGTTTGTGCATTTAGGGGCTCAAGTTCGGGCTGCATGCCAATGAACCAGTCTATGTGTGCACTGTCTGTCTGTCCGTCCTTCTGCCAGCAGCCTTCAGGCGCCAGGAGGGGGGGCAGCAGTGGGGGAGGTGGGGGCAGGGAAGGAGGCAGTGTTGACAAGTTCCAATGTCTGGCTTTCCCTCCTGGAAACCCCGAGCTAGGGCTGGCTCCCCCTTCCCTTCCTGTCTCTCTCACTCAAGCACGTCCCCTCTAAGAGCCCCTCTCTGCAGACACCCCCAGTGGAACCAAGCCCAGATTTGCTGCCAAGAAGGCCGACATTTCTTAGACTTGCCACGTTAAAGGGGCCTGCACAGGCATGCACTCAAATCGCCCCTCCACGTCTCCCTCCTGTGCACATTCAGACAACCCGAAACACACAAAGACACGGTTGGACACAGCAGCCACCTGTGCACACAGGAGGTAGCACATGGAGCGCATCTGACCCTGGGCTCAGAGACAAGTACAAACACAGCCATGTCTGCCCTCCCCCTTCCTACATTCAGCTCACCACAGACTCTGAAGCACTCACAGTTTCCAGCACACGGTGCTCACAGGCACGCACAAACACAGTCACACGCAAGGCCATGGCATACAAAAAAAACAAGTGCAGACCCATCACACAGTGTCCCCTGCATAGCACTACCACCACCCCACCCACTGTAAATGTAACCGCAGGCACACAATGCCTGTCCCTCCTGTCCGCTTGCACATGTAGTCAAGCAAATACATTCACATACGGTGTTCCCTGCATCACCAGAGATAACTACACTCACAAAGGCCTCTGGGCACAGAGACACAGTGTGCCCGTCCCCCTCTCCCTCCCGCCCCGGACATTTGGACTAGCCCACACAGTCACACAGTGTCTTCCTGGGCACAGAGACATGCACAAAATCACAGCCCCATGCAGCATCCCCTTATGCACAATCACTGTCCCTTGAGTACACACAGACAAGCTCAGGCTCAAACTCATCATTATAGCCTTATCTCCTTGTTCACAATACCAGATTCACAGGGGTCCCCAGCACATACACATTCACAAACCCAGGCACATATACTGACCCTTTTGTGCTCACATGGATTCTGTGTCACTGACAGTCTGCTTCTATGTGTACACACTGCTAAACCCAGCATTTTTCTATACACAAGCATGTACTCAAAACTCAGGACACACACAGCTTTCTCTTGTGCTTACACAAGCACACAGTAGCCCCGGCGTGTGCACAGACTCACTCACATAGTGTCATGTGTGCACATGGAGGCAAATACAGATTCACAAATTGTCCCAACGTGTTTCTCCAGGCACACACATATGTGTGCATCTTCCCACGGACAGACCCAGCTAACTGAACCTCTCACACACAGACACCCCAGTCTCCATGGGCCCTCGCAGGTGAGGGTGGGAATGTTGGAGGTTGCTCAGCCCTTGTTCCTTCCCTCTGCCGGCTGGCTCACTCCCTCCTGTCTGGCAGAATTAGCCAGCCCAGCCTCGGCTCTGGCTCTGGCTCCGGCAGCCCTGGCTGCTCTGGGCAAACTCTCGGTGGGTTGATCTCGGCTGATGCCGCATCAGCAGCAACAGCAGCAGGGACAAGAAGGCTGCAGGCGGCTGCCAACGTGGCAGACGGCGGGCAGGGCGACAGGAAGGAAGCTGGGCCTGTTCTACGCCCACTCACTGGGGGAGACAAAACCAAGGGGGCTGGATGAGCAAGCAAGGCAGCTGGGCAGGGGGACCTCATGTCCAGTCTGGGCTCAGGGCCCATATTGGCCCCAGACTCACTGGGTGACCTTGGACAACTAGCTCCCCCTCTCTGGTCCTGTTTCCTCCTTCAGCAAGTGAACAGTCTGGACTGGACAATTCCTGCAGCTCCAAAACTTTGTATCCAACTCACTGCAGAGAACACATAGGAAGAAGACATGGATTCACACTGTGACCTTGGGCTGGTCCTGTCCCCTCCGAGTCTCCACCTTTCAACTCAACAATAAAAATTCCTCACATCTGTACAGCTACCACCATTGACAAAATGTTCTCACTCTACAAAGATAGTACCATTTTAGAGATAAGAAAACCAAGGTTTAGAGAGGTTAAACAATATACCGAAGGTTGTCCTGCAAATGTGTGGCAGAGCTGGAACAGGAACTCAGGGCTTCTGGTTGTCTCTAAAATCAATCATCCCATGCCCCCACTGGTGCCCTGACTGCCCCTCAGCATAGACTCCCTCCCCCCACCCTGAGCCCAACCAGAGCCACCTGGTTCTGCCCTGGGGAATCAGGGTGCAAAGGCCAGACAGGCCTCCCACCGGCATTCCAGCTGCCACTGGGAACACAGCTGTCAGCAGGGCAGAGAGAGCCAGAAGCCGCCTCCCAAGCAGGCCCACATAATTGGTACATTGTCAGCTCAAAAATGGAGCCGCTGTGGGGTCTGAGCAAGCTACAGCCTTTCCGGGCCTCAGTTTCTTCATCTGGCTGTAGAATCAGTGGCTTGAGCTAAATGATTTCCAGGGCCCTTTCAGCTTGGGCAGTTGCCTAGGGAGTAAGCAAAGAGAAACACTGGGGGGAGGAAACTGTGTGTAGGTTCCTGGCCAGCCATGGGTGTGCCTCGGGTGGCTGGGCCTGGGGAATCTGACCCACCTGTAGGCTGGAGTCACACCTGGATCCTTTCTGAAGCCCCACAAAGGGGAGAGACTTGGGGAGGGGGCGGTGTTTGCAGGATGGATGGACAACAAATAGGTAGACAAAGATATGAAGGAGAGAAGGAGGGAAGAAAGACCCTCAACCAGGGTTCCAGAGGCTCAGCACCCCCTAGAAAGAAAGAGAACAAAAGGTAGAGAGGCTCCCCCTACCCACCTTCTTTGTTCATTGGACAAACCTCTTCTGATGCCCACTCTGCCCAGCCCTGAGCTTCACGTAAGGAATCCATTCTATCCCCACAGGGTTTGGTCTGTGGGGAGACACACGTGAGGCTACAATTTTAAGAGGGTGGTAAATGCTGTGGGTCAGTCCACTGTGGAGCAGCCACCCAGCTTATCTGTGGGTGAAAGGCTTCCTAGAGGTGGCATCACAGCCATTGAACTCAGACCTCTAGGATGAGTCAGAGTTCATCTGGTGGAGTTTGTAGGCTCGTGCATATGTATGTATGTGTGTGCATGTGTGTATGCAATTGTTACCCCATTTTATAGATGGGAAAATCAATCTCAGAGTCAGAGAGACAGAGCCAGGCTTGTACCCAGGCCTGCTGTACTGCAAAGCCAGTGTTTTTTGCTATGCCATGCTGCCTCCTGAAGGAATGAATCGCTAATGGTGGCAGTTTAGATGTAGTGACAATGAATTGGGGAAGAGATTCTGGACAGATGGTTCCCAATCGGCCCCCGCCTCTGGCTAGCAAAGCACAGGGTTGTCAGGGCAGGCAAAGCGGCCCCCTCCACTCTGCTCATGTGGGATGCAGGCAGGTCCCCTCCTGACTGTCTTCACCATCCCCCTCCAGCCCTTTGGCCCTGCCTGGGCGACCTGCATGAGCTCAGCTTCCCAGCAGCCCTGCGGAGGAGTCAGCCGGGCAGAGGCAGCCTCTGCCCTCACTGCTTGGCAGTGCCAAGGGAGGCGGGGCACAAAGGGGCGGGGGAGCCTTCCAGCCACCAGCCTCCCTTCTGTCCCCCAACTTGGGCACCCCTAGGGTTTGCTGCAGAGGTCCAGGCTGGGATGGGGCAGTGTGAGGCTGGGGAATGCTGGTCAGGCTCGTCCCCCATTGCCGCAGCCTTGTTGAGCTGCCATTAACAAGTGGCCGGAGGTTGCCGTGTCTCCATGGAGACCAGACAGTCAGTGCGGCTCCGGGGTGAGGGCCGTGATTAGTGAGTGTCAGCTTTGCCAGCCCTGCTCTTCCCACCGCCTGCCGTTGGGATCAGAGACAACAGGCCTGGCTAGGAGTGGGAAGGGGTGGGGAGGGCCCTCACAGGCAGGGGGGGCTCCCAGGCCCAGACCAGGTGCTGTGTCTTTATTTCCCCCAATGGCTGTTCAATCCCCTCCTCTATTCCCTCCCTGCCCCAAGATCCTGCCTTCCCTCTCCAGTCCATCTTCTATACAACCACCAGGGTGAGCTTTCTAAAACACAAGCTACATTCTGACACTGCCTTTCTTAAGAACTTTCCGTGGCTCCCCATACCCTTGAGGATAGGAGTCAAATTCCTTATCATGGCATTCGGGCCCTTCACTCGTTCATTCACTCATTCACACAACATCAACTATGTGCCAGGGAGCCTGCCAGGTATACACGGTTAATAAAATGAGTGAGATCCTTGCCTTCATGGAACTTGCAATCTAGTGAAGAAGACACACTAAACAAACAAACAAACACACAAAATCAGTGGATACACAAATCATAATGAGACCTGAGAATAAAATGAAGCAAGTGTGTTAGACGTCAATACCTTTAGGCATGGGGTGGGGTAGGGTTGCAACAACCTATCTAGGGTGGTCTGGGTGGCTACTCTGAGGAAGCAACATTTTTTTTCTGAATTACTCTTTTTTGTTGTTGTTGTTCTCCGAGGAAGTAATATTTTCACAGAGTCACAGACATTGATGAGGGTGCACTAGTGGGAAAATGGAAGGAAGAACATTCCAGGCAGAAGGAATGGCCTGTGCCAGGTGCCAGTCTCCTGCCATGGGAAGGCTCTGCCCTGCCCTACCCTGCTCCTCCCTCTAACCACCCCCCGAGCCCTCACTTCCTCATTTCCTATCACTTGGTTTTCCAAGTGAGAGACCTCTGAGTCATCTGTGCTCAGCGCTCATCAGTCCTGTGCTCTGTAAATTCTGTCACCATTTCTTCTCTGCCATTCCTCCAAAAGACCAAACGCGTTGCCATCACATCAGTTCCATCTCTCGGAGACCCCACATGTTTCACAGTAGAACTGGGCTCCACAGGCTTTTTAATGGCCATGATTTTATGGAAGTAGATGGACAGGACTTTCTTCCATGTGCTGCTGGGTGGATTTGAACTGCTAAACTTTGGGTTAATAGTCAAGCACAAACCTTTTGTACCACCCAGACTCCATCATTTTCACCGGGACTATGGCACCAGCCCCTTAACTGGCTTATGCATTCTGTCACTAGTTCACGCCTTCATCCGATCATGGATTGAGCACCCCCTATAGGCTGAGCACTGTGCTGGTCCTTGTGGAGGCAGCAGTAAGCAGGAAACTGAGAGGCTCCTCACAGGAGTCTAGATAAGGAGACAGTCAACTATGCCAGTACAGAGAAGGAGCAGGAGAATTTAATCTAGACCTAGGTGTCTAGGGGTACTTTCAGGAGGAAGGGCTGGCTAAAATGAGATTTGAAGGACACAAAGTTAGCCAGGCAAAGAGAGGTAGGTAGAGGATGTTCTAAGCAGAGGAAAGAGGAAGGAGCATGTGGGAAGGTGGGAAGGAAGAGAGGTCACAGCCTGATCCAGAGGCTGATAGGGAGCCACTGGGGGGCTTTAGCCCATGGGAAGCATGATCAGATCTGCTCTCCAGCGTCTATTCCCTTCCAGTTCATTCTTCACACTACAGTTAGAATCATCTTTCTGAAATAGACACAATCCTGTCCCTTTCCAGCTCTTAAAATCGTGCTCTGTCTCCCCAGTCCTTTAAAGTCTAAACTCTGCAGCAATGCACTCAGGCCCTTTGAGCCTCATTTCCTACCACTCCTCCCAGCCAGCTGACTCTGTGCTCAGCCGCACCCAAACAGACCATATCCTTCCATGTGGCTGGGCCTTTGTTCACATTGTGCATTCCTTCTGGAGTGCCCTTCTTCCTCTTCTCCAGGTAAGCGCTTCATCCTTCAGGGCCGAACACAGATGCCACCTCCTCCAAAAATCCTTTCCTGACTCCTGTTTGCCAGCGAGAGTAACCTTCTCCTCTATGCTCCCATTATGCCTAAGTTGTTGCTGTTAGCTGTCGTCAGGTTGGCCCTCAAGTCATGGCGACCCCCTGCATGATGGAACAAAACACTGCCCAGTCCTATGCCATCCCATGACCAGCTGAGGATTAGACTATTGTGCTAATCCATAGGGCAATTTATTTATAATTCAGTTTATTTGTGTTGTTGAAATCCATAGTTTTCATTGGCTGATTTTTGGAAGTAGATTTCCAGGCTTTTCTTCCTAGTCTATCTTAGTCTGGAAGCTCCACTGAAATTGGTTCAGCATCACAGCAACGTGAAATGTACCACTGATAGACAGTGGGTGGCTGTGCTCGGCTGGGAATCAAACCTAGGTACCCCATGTAGAAGGAAGAATTCTACCACTGAACCACCAATGTTCCCCATGCTTAAATTACATGTAGCTAATATTCACTGAATGCTTCTTTCTATTTGCTAGGCTTTATACAAGCATCAATATTCATTTAATCCTCATGACTGTCTTGTAAGAAAGTATTTTATTGTCATCCCCATTTTACTCATGTGAAACTGAGGCTCAGGAAGGCTAAGCAATAGGCGCGGGTCCCAAAGGTAAGACAGGATAGACCAGACCTGGGATTCAAACCCAGGCTGTTTGTTGCCACAGTCCATATGCTTAATCCCTATTCTTACACTAGTAAGATTTTCTAGCTTTGTCTCTGTCTCCCAAGAAGCCCTGGTGGCACAGTGGTTAAGTGCTTGGCTGCTAAAAGATTAGCAGTTCGAACCCCCCAGCCAGTCCACAGGAGAAAAGTGTGACAGTCTGCTTCCATAAAGATTTACAGCCTTGGAAACCTTATGGGGCAGTTCTAGTCTGTCCTATAGGGTTGCTATGAGTCGGAATCAACTCGATAGCAATGGGTTTGAGTTTATCTGCCTCATCCAACAGACTAGCAGTACATGGAGGCAAAGGTCCAAGTCTGATTCATCCATGGCTCCACATGAAGGAGGGGTGTGCAAATGTGTGTGGAATGAATAAAGAACTTTAGCTAGAACCCTACTAGAAAGTTGAAAGATGGGCTCATGGGCAGGTTTCTGAGGGTGAATTAAACCTTCCTGTCTGGAGTGTGTCTGGTCATCATCCTGGGACAGACTCTATTCCCAGTCCAGCACCTGGCTCCCAGCCAAGCTCCAACAAGGATCTGTGGTGTCCTTGGGAATCCTTGGCAAGAGAGAACCCTTCAAAATCAGACAGCTCCAGCTTTGAATGTCAGCTCTGCCCCTCAGTATAGCACTGTTGCCTTGAGCAAGTGACTTCACCTCTCTGAACCTCAGTTTCTTGATCTTTAAAATGAGCTCACTAATACTTTTCAGGGTTGTTGTGAAGATAATGATGGCTATTCTTATTATTTCCCAAGTGTCTATTATGTGCTGTGCCAGGCTTTGTCATTTATTTTTACTTAGTACTGTCCTTAGGCCCATACAACCAGGGCCCCATTCTGGGCATCTGTTGTCAGAAGGCTCACTCTATCCCTCCTGCACTGGGCCTTTCCCTGGAGTAAGAAGTCAGAGAGGCCAAGGAGACATGTCCACCTGGAGCCCAGTCCTTCTAGACCACCTCTGAGTATCCAGGATCCTGGAATCTTCTGAACTAGCTTCCAGAGCCTGGGTGGGCCTCTTCTCCAGTCCACATCACACTGCCAGAGTAGATTCCCAGGCCTGAGGAGTGGCCAAGAGGCAGCTGTTTGCTGGGGGTGGGTGAACAGAGCAAGAACATACAGCAGGGGGTGGGGGTGGGGTAGGAGGCTGGGCAGAAGGGATGCAGGAAGAGAAGGGCCTCTGGGTCTACTCTTATTAGGGACCAACTTACCCTAATTAAGCTTCACAAATGCCCTGGAAGTCAGCAATCCCATTTTAAAGATGAACTGAAGTTCAGATTAGAGGGGTGACTCTGAAGCCTGTCAGTGACTTTTGAGATGGCAGTGCTTTATATCTATTATCTCATTTCATTCTCACAATCACCTGCAATATAAATATTATTATTCTACTTTGTAGATGAAGCAGCTGAGGTTAAGGGACTTGCCTAAGGTCACATAGCTCCTGAGTGGAAGAGGTGGGAGTTGAACCCTGGCAGTTGAACACTAGACTCTGCTGCCTATATCCTTATCATGGTTATAGCTCAGTTCCTTAGCCCCTCTTCCTCAGTAAAGGTGATCTCTTTACCTCCTAGATGTAAGGCCAGAAACAGGCAGAAATGTGATCCAATCTGAAGCTGTTTGGGTGGGTCAGTCTTGCAGCCCCAGAACACCTGGGCAGGGGACTGGGGACTGCTCAGAGAAAAGTCTCTCTGGCCTGAGCTCATGACAATGTCCTCCTTCCTAGACTGTGGCCTGAGAAGATGGCGTCTTGTCAGGGCTGAGGCAGGTCTGCACACCCCCTTCCCTTCAAGGCCCAGCTGTGAGGCAGCTGCCCAAGCTCCCGCCAGCCCCACCTCTCCTACTCCCTGGGCCAAGCTACTGCTCTGTGGTCACCTGGACCCAATTTCCTCCTTCCTGCCTCCTCCATCTCTGGGAAGCACCCTTTGACTGCCCTGCCAGTTTCCAAAGGCTTCTCCTCCAGGAAGCCATCCCTGTCTGCCCCCCACTTTCACCCCACCCCCCAAGTCTCCAACCCCCTCTTGGAACACTCCAGCCCCTCCCTTTAGCCTCACACTTAGAGAATCACTTGGACCATTAGCCCATTTTCCATTTGGTTCCTGGCTGAACATTAGGTCCCCCTGGCCAGACTGTGAGTTCCCTTCCCCGGGGCGGTTATCACATCGTGAGCTTCCCTCTCCCCCCACAGTGCCTGGCAGGGAGGAGCCCAGAGCCGGAGCTGCCCACACTCCAGGAAGTGAACCTTGGTGTTAGGGGCCTGGAGCCAGCATGGCTATTCTTCAAACTTTTGAGGTCAGCCTACCTCTCTCATTTGATAGGTGAAGAAACCCAGGAGGCTCAAGTAGGGGAAGAGACTTGCCCAAGGTCACCCAGAGGTGAGCCAGGACTCAAACCCACATCTTCTGACTATCCAATCTAGGCTTCTGACTTGTTTCTAATCTTTTCAGGTCCTCATTTTCAAGCAGGAGATCAAACTGGTTCCTGACAATGGAGTGCCAGAATGCTAAATGGCATATATGGAAAAGCTCCAAAGAGATTATTATCCAACCTCCTTCCATCTTCTTCCATTTCATAGACAGACAAACTAAGACCCAGAAAGTAGAAGGGATCTCTTCAAGATTACACAGAACTAGAGTTAGAGCTGAGATAGGATTATACATCAAGCATTAGGGACCACTGCTATATTCATTCATTCAACAAAGATATTTTGAGACTCTACACCAGGCTTTGTGCTGGGTGCAAGGAATATAAGGGTAATAAAGACAGTCATAGCTGCAAGGGACATAAGGGGCTTCAGGTGCTGCTTCTTAATCTGGGTACTGGTTGCATGGGTGTGTTCATTTTGTGAAAATTTATTATGCTGTACATTTTGGCATATGTACTTTTTTGCATGTATATTTCAGTAAAAAGTTGTTTTTTTTTTTTTTCAAAGAGAGTCACAAGCATTGAGTATTGGAACTACAGGATAGTGGGGCAATGAGGCATTAAACAACTAATTAAACAAATAATTGCTTAATTATAATTGTGACAAGTACTACAATAAAGTTGAGGGTTCTATGGGTTGTGTAGTGGGAGGACCTGATCTAATTTAGGAGTAGTCAAGGGTGTGGCTTAAGCTGAACTGTAGAGAACGAGCAGAAATTAAGAATGGGATGATTCTCAATCCCTTCCTCACACCACACACAAAAATCAATTCAAAAGGAATCATGGATCTAAATGCAAAAACTAATACTATACAGCTTCTAGAAGAAAACATATGGGAATATCTTTGTGATGCTGGGATAGGCAGATTTCTTAGGACATAAAAAGCACCAGCCATAAAACAAAATTAACAGAGGATGGAAAATCAACAGAACATTCAAGACAGAAAATAGTTATGCAGGAAGGCCCACAGGAAGGAAGGGATAAGGTGTGTTGGAAGAACTGAGAAAAGGTCAGAAGGAATGAAGGGGAAAAAGTGAGAGCAAGCCCAAGCAGTAGGAAAGGGCTAGAACTTTTAGGGCTTTGTGGGTTGGGTTAGGAGTTAGGACTTTACCCTAATGGTACTAGGCAGCCAGAGAAGGATTGTTAAGTAAGGGGGGTGGCAGGAGTAGGGACTGAAATAACAGTTGGGACTGATGTGACCTTAACCAGGGTTTGCAAAATCCAGTGTTACCTTCTTTGATGTACCCAGGATTGCAAGGAAGAATAAAAGGAGACATCTCCCCCTTCCCTGCTCAGCAGCAAGACAAGGCCAGGCTTGGATTCTGCTTCCTTGCAAATCAAGATGTAGTTTTACAACTTGAAAAGTCACTTAATCCAGGTGCCAGGGTGAGGCGAGGCATTGCAGGTGGGGACTTGGCTGTGAGGCCCTGTCCTGCCTGGCCCAGCCCTGGTCTTAGAGGAACTGGAGTCTGCCAGCTCCCTCCCACGCCCTAGCTCCTGCTAGAGCCACACCTCACCCCTTCTCAGCACCTGGGCCTCCTCACCTCTTCTTCCCTCTCTGCCTTCCCTGGAGGGCTCAGGAGTCTCACAGGAAAGGAAGAACCCAGAGGTCAGGAGTTTCCTCAACCCACTCCCACACACATACCAATATACTGGCACCAGAGTTGCAGTGGGACATGGACAATGAGGTCCCAGCAGACCCCAGCTGTCTCACTGTTCAGGCCCCCTCCCTGCACGGCACTCAGGAAAGGCATTGAATGTGGGGACTCAGTCCATATTTACTGCACACTTGCTGTGGGCCACACACTGTGCTGGAGTTGAGGAGGATGTAGTGCCTGCTCTCTCAAACTCTTGGGGCAGTGGGGAAAGGAGACCATCCACAATCAACAATATTATATTGTAGGTGCTTTATGAGTTGGGTCCGATGCGATGGCACATAACAACAACAACAACAGGTGCTTTTTAGAGGTGCAGCATGCGATTAGGTATAGAAAAGGAGACTGTTTTCTCATGGGAGAATACAAGGGCAGTGTTTGCACTGGGAGACAGCTCAGGGGACAGAAATGCAGGAAAGAAGGACACAGGGAATCAGTGACTACAGGGAGGAAGTGGGAAGAGAGCTGTTACATTGTGGGGAGTTACAGTCAATGTCATGAAACAAAATGTGTATGAACTGCTGTATGGAAAACAAAATTGGCTCTGTAAGCTTTCACTAAATCACAATAAAAATTAAAAAAAAGAAAAAGAAAATGAGACTGTTTTCACTTGGGGAAGGGAATGTGGATAGCAAGGAAAATTTCTTCTATGAGGTAACATTTGAGCTGGGCCATAAGGAATAGGTAAGACTGATAGTAAGGAGTGCTCTTTCTAGTAGAGGAAAGTCTAGGACTTATAGTGACTTTTGAGAGTGTCAGGGACTTTATGTATTCATTTAATCCTCACAATGACTCTATGCAGTAGTATAATTATGCCCATTTTCCAGATGGGGAACTGATTTATTTCAAACTCCCACAGCAGACAAGTGGCAGAGCTGGGACTTGAACCTAGGTCTGGCTGCTTCCACAATCTTAACATCTACTCCATAGAGTGGCTCAGGCAAAGGGCATATGCAGGAAAGGGGCAGGAGGTGAGGCTGGAGGCAGGAGTTGGGTGGAGGAAGACTTGGTGAGGAGTGTGGGCTTCTCCAGAGAGTAATAGGGAGCCATGGAAGGTTCATTAGTGAGAGGAAGAGTGAAGAGCAGTGACATCCATGATTAGCTTTCTGTTTCCAGAGGCCCATTTTGAAGGAGGAGAGAGATGCTGTAAAAATCCAAGAGAATGATGAGGGTAGAGCATGGAGGGAAGGAGGTGCTTTGGGGAGACACTGAGTAGAACCCATGAGCTAATTGGTTTTGACAGATGAAGTGGAGAAAGGAGTCAAAGATGACGTCCCAGGTTTGTGGCCTATGTGCTCCTGAAGGAAGCCCAATAATTGGTCACTAGGGACTCCTTTCCCATGGTTCAGATTCACACAGCTCTTGCAAAACTTTTTCCTGGAAAGGGCTTTATTCTTCTCCAAATACTCACGTACATTCTTCATTTATTCTACACATATGGAGCACCTACTGTATGCCAAATGATGCATGTATCTGGGAACAAGCTAAACTGGCCTTATTAGTGGTATAATGGTGAGAGCTGGGATCTGGGTTTGACTCTTGATTTTACAACTTGTGATAAGTCCTGGCTCAGCCTCCTGGTTTGCTATAACCAGCAAGTTACTGAATTTCTCATAGTCTCATCTGTAAAATGGGCATAATAACAGTACCTACCACATGGATTAAATGGGTTAATACATTTAAAGCCCCTGGCACCAGGTAAATGTTCAGTGTTAGCTGTTATTATTATGGAGTTCACATTTTAGTGGGGAGACACAGCTAATTACAAAATTAATTATTTAGTTATAGCAATGATAAATACCCTGAAGGAGCAGTACAGTGTGGAGGGTAAGGGAAAGCTTCCCAAAGCCAAGGATGGTGCCACTGAGCTGAGCCGAGTTGGAACTGGCCAGCTGAAGCCAGAAAGAGGCAGGATATGTGAGGCAGAGGGGATTTGAGTAGGCAAACCCTCAGGCAGAAGGAGGTGCTGAGAGGTCAGTGTTTCTGTAACTGTATCTCCTTGAGGCCTCAAAACAGCACTGAGAAGAAGTAGGTCAGGCAGGCACTCTGCTCCCATTTTACAGAAGGGACACTAAGTCCCAGAAAGAAACCGTGACTTCGCTAATAAATGACTGAGCCTCCTGGTCAAGGCTCTACCCACTGATTCAGAGTCTGGAGGGGACAAGTCTGAGAAGAGGCCTTTGTCCCTTTGCCTGCTGGGGCGGGAACAGTTGGAGCTGAGGCTGGGGCTGGCCACCGGCAGCTGTGGCGGCCAGAGCCGCATTCCTTCTCCTGCCAGCAGAGCAAGTCCAGGCTCATGGCAGGGGCCAGGAACTTTCTGTCTTAAAAAAAAAAAAAAAAAGTACACTTTAGTCAACATAAAAGTTGTGACTTTAAACAGACATAGCTCCCAACAGGCTTTTCCAGCCCTGAGTCTCTCTCACTCCCCAGGGTAAGCCCCCAAGCAGCCAAGTTTCTGGGAAAGGCAATGAGACTTGGACTTAGAGTCCAAAGACTTTGTGGTGATGTCTTGGTTCAGCCTTCAATTTGCTGTGTGACTTCAGACAGGTCACCAGCCCTCTCAGGGCTTAAGTGTCTTCTGCAAAACAGAAGATGACCTAAAGTAGGGTAGGGGGCCCCAGCAACTGGTTCTAGCCAGCTGCAGCTGCTTTGCTGCCCTCTGAGTTTGAGGCTATGGGACCTTGGGGGTCCGGAAGCTGGGGACAGGCAAGCCTTTCATCTCTGCTGGCCCAGGGTCGCTGCAGGTTGGCAGGCCTCACATCCCGAGATCGTGTTTCAGGCTAGAAGGGGCCTTCCTGTGACCTCAGCTGGCCAGCCCTGCCCCTGCCTCCCTCTTCCCCATTCTCACCAGAGGGAAGCAAGCAGCAGCCCGCCCAAGGTCACTGGCCAGCAAAGTGGTTGTCCTTCGGCCTGCCCTTCCCTCCCACCCGAGCCAGCCCCCTCCCACCTCCCACTGTAAAGCCTCAGGTCTCCTGGGCCATTAGGAATCTGCCAGGCGAGGCGTGGTCTTTTTCCTCTCTGTTGTTTCTTGGCTTGTTTTCCTGGTTCTTGAACAGCCGCCTTCTGCAAAAGCCTCTGGGTGCGTGTTCAGGAACATTTTTCTTTTAAAAAAAGAGAGAGAAATGCAGCCATACTTTGGGTAAAAAAGCAACCAACTCTTTAATCCTTCCCTGTAACCTCTGGCTCCTCAGCCAGGTTGGCTCCAGCTGCTGGGAAGGAAGGCCCTGCTGGGGTGAGAGAGCTGGCTTGCCCCCCCACACACACACCGCCTCTGCTCTGCCTTCAGGGTTTGATCTGGCTTCTGGAGCCAAGAGAAGACAAGCTGCAAGGCCTAAAAGAGCTTAGACAGCATGTGGGGGGAGGGTGCTGAGGGGATGGCTGGAGACTCTGTCCCTCTACCCACTTGACCACCTTCTCAGGAGTTACAAGATCAGGATATTTCACTTCTAACCCATCCTATTCCAGCTTTCATTCCTTCATTCTTCTGTATTATGACTCACTGGTCTCCCCACGAGTTCTCTGACGGCTGTCTCCCATCTTTGTACTCCATTGCCCAGCCCAGGGCTTGGCATGTTATAGACTTTTATACTCCAAGGAGGGGTGGCATTCCATGTCCCTCCCCGTGCCCCCACCCCCTGCTTTGAGAAACCCAGCATATAGTAGGTACTGGAAAATGGTTTTTTGCGTGTATGTATGCGTGAATTAATAAATGAATTTAAGCCATAAATAGGTCTTTAAAAATATTCAGATTGATCTTACAGAAAGGGATGTTTGATCATGGCATATCTCTGTTAAAATCCTTCTTTGCCTTCCTGCTGCCCTCAGAACCTAATCCAAAAACCCCTCCATCTACTCTTCTCCCTACTCACCAGCCTTCATCAAAGGATTTGCTTTTCCCTTAACGTGCCATCTTTTTTCTTGCCTTGGACCTCTACCTGCCACAGAGTCCCCAGATGTGCAAACAGTTAACATGCTTGCTGTTAGCTGAAAAGTTGGTGGTTTGAATCCACCCAGAGGCACTTGGAAGAAAGGCCTGGCAATCTACTTCTAGAAAAAAAAAAAAATCAGCCATTGAAAACCCTATGGAGCACAGTTGTACTCCAACACAAGAGGTCACCGTGAGTGGGGTGGACTCGGCAGCATCTGCTGCCTTCCACACCCTTTCCCACCTCTTACCTGACTGACTCTGGTAACCTGTCAGATTACCCAACAGGCAGAACAAGAAGGTGTTTGGCAAAGCAGAGGCACTAAAAACATATTTTTGCAAATAACTTGACATTTGATAACAGAAACATTGAAGATTGAAGTAGTATTCATGGGAAAAATCAGAACTTTATTGGAGTTCCTTACCTTTTTTTTTTTAATGGCTTAGTATTGTTTTTATGTTGAATTTATACATGGGCTAAGACAATGGTAGGTGACATAGTCTGGTTCTGATTTTTAACACCTCAACTCCTCCAGGAAACCTTCAGTGACCCCTCCAGGTGGATTGTGCTCTCTCACTGGTGCTTCCAAAGCCCCTCTGGATTTTTCCTTGAATATCGACATTTTTGCTCTACTTCTTGGTTTCCCTTTCCCCACTCAAAGTCTATAAACTCACTGAGGGCCCAAATAATATCTATCCATTTCTGTACCTGAAGTGCCCAGTATAGGACCTGACATAGGACTGACCCCAGACACATTACTCTCTAGTCTTTATTTATTTAGTCCCCTTTGCAGGGTCTGCCCTACACAATACACCCTACGCCCTTACTTCATAACACAGTTTGAGGAACTCATACTCATCCTTCAAGATGCTACCCAAGTGACCCCTTCTCTGTAAACTTACTCCTACTTCCCAGTGAAGTTCTGCTTCTGTAAGCTCATAGCTCCTGCTGCAATGGTGCTTCCCTCTTTCATCATAATTTTTGTTCACAGGTCTCCTCTCTCATCAGATTCAGAGCCGCTGGAGGGCAGGGGTTGGGTAGATTGATCCCGGGATCCCCAGTGTTCTACACTGGTCTGGCCAGAGCAGGCAGCAACATATAGTTGTCAAATAAATAGACTGGAAGATGTCACAGAGGAGGTAAAATTCAGGCAGAATTTTGAAGGTGGGAGGATAGAGAATAATATGTACTTACTGAGGACATAGAGTCACAGTACAGATAAAAACAAATCTTAATAACAATAATCGTGGCAACTATCACTGAGCACACCATAGTGTGGTACATAAGAGCACAGATTAAGCTTTACTTCTTACTGTGTGACCATGGCAAGTAATATATTTCTCTGTGCCTCAGTTTCCTCATCTGTGAAATGGTGATAATAATAGTATCCGAGATTAATAGGTTGAGCTCTGGTGGCATAGTGCCTAAGGCATCTGGCGGTTCAAATCCACCAGCCACTCCTCAGAAGGAAGATTGGGGAATCTACTTCCATAGAGATACCACCTTGGAAACCCAAGGAGGGGTTGCTATGAGTCAGAATCGACTCGATGGCAGTGAGTTTTTTTTTTTTTTTTTTTTAATATACGCAAGAAGCTAAGAACTGTGCCAGACATACCTGGCACTGTACGTGTTTGCTGTCACTACCATTGTCTCCAGTGCTGAGCACTTCAGTCATGCCAGGTCCTTTCATCTGGCATCTCATTTAGCCCTCACAGCAGCCTGAAAGGCACGGATTGTTGTGACCTTTTACAAAGAAATAAGGCTTGGCAAGTAGAGCAGCTTGCTAAGGTCCCTCACTGGGTAAGTGGCAAGTGTAGGATTTGAACCCAGGCCTCTCTGATCCCTTGGCCCATCTTCCCTGACTGTGCCACCTGGCTGCATGAGGAAGGGGAGGAGAGAAGATGGCTCCGTGGGAAGGCAGGGAGGTTTCACCAAGCTGGGGCAGCGGGAACAGAGCGGCAGGCATTTTTCCAGAGCTTTCATTTCTGACTGCCTCTTCTGAGCAGGTGAAAAACCCCACAGAGGGCCCTTCACTGAGTCCTCCCTCCTCTCCTCCCCCTCCCCGCACTATCTCGGCCCCCACGCTGGGAGGGGGGAGGTCAGGCATGCAATGTGGGGGCTGCAGAGGAGGGGAGTGAGGAGGTGGGGGAGTATCATTCCAGATCCTTCCCCTCCAGCAACCCCCTCTTCCCCATCAAAGGCACTATGCTCCGGGAGGAGAGAGCATTCCAGGTGGAAGGAATGGCAAATGCAAAGGCTGTGGATTAAGGATGTGGAGGCGGGGAAAGCCTGTGAGCTTGGCTGGAACTGAGGTTCAGGGCCTCCTGGGATTGCTCAGTGGAGAAGAACTTGTTTGACGAGAGAAGAGAGAGAGAGAGAGAAAGAGAGAGAGAGATGCAGTGGCCCCAGCATGAGTTAAGATGCCAGAGGGAGGTTAATGGGACCTGGAGATGAGGATTCTGGGCTCCAAGCACAGTGCTCTCCACCCGCTCCCCCTCAGATGGGTGGTGTCGGGTGATTCTTTCTGGCCCCTCTGCTTTGTTCCTTCCCCTGGAATCCCTTAGCAGACTTTGCTCTGCCATCTCTGTACCAGGCACTGGCTCATGGCTTTCTATGTATCCTCTCCTGTATTTTCAATTCTACAAGATCAGTATTATTCATTCCATTACACAGATGAGGAGACTGAGACTCAGTAGGTTATGTAACTTGCCTGTGGTCACACAGGGCACAAAAGGCAGAGCTGGGACTAGAACCCAGGTCTGTTTCCAGAGATGGGCAGTCTTGCTTGTTATACTTATTTCCAGAGATGGGCAGTCTTGCTTGTTATACTTACTGTGCCTCAGGCTGCTTTTCCGGAAGTGATCACCATTCCCATAGCAACACTGAAAGGCACTCTTGTGCAGACTGCACTTTATATTTTATGCAGGCCCTATTTCTTCTGTTCCTCACAGCAGCCCTGTAGGCAGAGCTGTTATCATCCCTATTTCATAGTCATGGCTCAGAGAGGCTTTGTGTCTTGGCCAAGATTACAGAGCCATTAAGTGGCAAAGTTGGGATTCAGACCTAGTTCTGATGAGCTAAATAAATGCCTTTCTTGCTTCCTCTTGCAGAGGAAGAGGGTTTGACCCTTGCTCTCTCACTAGCCTCCAGGGACAGGGAACAGGCTGTAGTTACTTTTTAGACTTGGTAGGAAAGGAACAGAGTTTGGTCTTTGGAACCTGGGGACTTGTTTTGGGTAGGGAGTGATTTTAGTACTCCAGGTGACACTTCTAATTCCTTGGATAGGAGAGGGAGGGAGTGCCTCTTAGGAGCAGCAATCCTCAAGTTCCATAATTGGATCTAAATCCTAGCTGTGCTGCTTCCTGACTGGGCAACTTTGGACAAGTCACTTAACCTCTCTGTGTCTCCTCTACCTCATTTGTAAAATGGGGATGAAGCTCTGGTGGCATAGTGCGTAAGGCGTCTGACTGCTAGCCAGAAGGCTGGCGGTTCAAACTCACTAGCTACTCCTCAGAAAGAAGACTGGGCAACTACTTCTATAGAGATACTGCCTCGGAAACCCAAGGAGGGGTCACTATGAGTTGGAACCAACTCAACGGCAGTGAGTTTGGTTTTGGTTTGAGTTTATAGGACTGTTGTGAGAATTAAATGAGTTAATGCATGTAAAGCATTCAGCATATGTTTGGCATATTAGTAAATACTCAATAAATGACAGTAATATCACTGTTTATAACATATATATATGTTACTAATATGTATATCTATATTAGTAGCTAAAGCACTTGACTGCTAACCAGAAGGCTGGCGGTTCAAACCCACCAGCGACTCCTCGGAAGGAAGGTTGGGCAATCCTACTTCCGTAGTGATACTGCCTCGGAAACCCAAGGAGGGGTCGCTATGAGTCAGGGCCGACTCGACGGCACATAACAACAACAACAACAATATCACTATTTATATATGTAACATCACTCCATCTGAAAACAACTTATGTGTCTTCGTTGCCTAAAAGGATAAACCAAGATTCCTGTTGTTAGACAATCTTTAAGCAAAGGCCAGAGTCTTAATTTCCAGTGTAAGTAGTAACTACTATTATTAATAATCATTGCATTATTAGAGTTAACATTCAACAAGTGTTTACCATGTGCACCATGGTAAGCGTGTCACATTAATTATTTTATCTTATTGTTGTTGTTGTTGTTATGTGTCGTCGAGTCGGACCCGACTCATAGCGACCCCTCCTTGGGTTTCCGAGGCAGTATCACTACAGAAGTAGATTGCCCCATCTTCCTTCCAAGGAGTGGCTGGTGGGTTTGAACCGCCAGCCTTCTGGTTAACAGTCAAGTGCCTTAGGCACTATGCTACCAGAGCTCCTATTTTATCTTATAGTTCTAAGAAATAGAAGCAATTATAATCCCCATTTTATGGATAAGAAAACTGACATGCAGAGAGGCTAAATCACCTGTCCTAGGTCATGCTGCTAGGAAGGTTTGCTTGGCTCCAAAGTCTCCTATGACAATTAGGGTCAGGTGACAACTCACATAGGACTTATCTGCCTGCATCAGCTCTCTCCCAATGCATCTGCTGGATCTGCTGCCTCAGAGTCACCTCTCTCCACGCTGGGAAGACCAAGTACCATTTATGGAGGGCCTTCCACAGGCCAGGAAACTTCATACACATTTCTGCACTGAATCTTCACCCTACCTTATGGTCCTATTATCATTATCTCCATTTCTCAGAAATACAACTGCCACTCAGAGGTGGCAGAGCCAAGATTCAAACCCTGTTTCACAGCCTGCAGTCTTCCAGAAACTTTAGTACAGAGACCCTTGGAGAACAGTCTTACTTTCAAAGCCAGGTACTCTCTCCTATAACACCCTCCTCATTCCTCCAGCAATAACCACGATACTCCCAGGGTGGCCCATAAGGTCTGTGTGTTCTGCCCTCTCTCCCACTGCCATCAACAATATTGGCTTAGATGCCCTTTCTCTTGGCCTATAACACCTCTCCCCACCTCCATGCACCTTGGTTCAGGACTATTCACCCAATCTGCCCCAGATATCACCTCCTTAGGGAAACCTCCTCTGACCCCAACCCATCCCCTGATGAATATGAATATTCATAAACACATTGAACTTTGTCTTCTTGTTCCTTATCACAGTTTCTGTGTTTTTATTTGTGTAACCATTTGTTTGATGTCTTTCTTCCTCACCAGACTCTAAGCTCCATGAGGATCCAAGTCTGTTTTGCTCACCATTGTAGTTACAGCACTGGCAGGCTGCCCTGCGTGTGGTGGGTGCTTAATAATATTTTATGGAATGAATAAATAGCTACCACTCACTTTACACACACAACTCATTAATTCCATAATTAATTTATTTAATACTCACAATTGCCCTGTTGTCCCCATTTTACAGAAGAGGTAGGTGAGGATTAACCAAAAAAAAAAATTAATTAATTAAACCTATTGCAATAGGAGCTCTGGTGGCGTAGTGCCTAAGGCATATGACTGCTAACCAGAAGGCTGGCAGTTCAAACCCACCAGCCATTCCTTGAAAAGAAGATTGGGCAATCTCCTTCTGTAGTGATACTGCCTCAGAAACTCAAGGAGGGGTCGCTATGAGTTGGATCCGACTCGATGGTTGTGAGTTTGTTTTTTGGTTTTATTGTCATCAAGACTATTCCAATTCATAGCAACTCTATAGAGTTTCCAAGGCTGAAATCTTTACAGAAGCAGATTGCCCCCATCTTTCTCTGGAGAAGCAGCTGGTGGGTTTGAACTGCTGACCTTTCAATGAGCAGCAAAGTGCCTAACCACTGCATCACCAAGGCTTCTAGGTAAGAGTTAGAAAGCTAGAAAGTGGTAAAGATTGGACTCAATTACAAATCAGTTTGACCCCAAAGCAAGCCACTACCTTCTGCACTGCTGCCTCCCAGCACCCAAAGGCCATAGTCAGGATTGAAATAGTCACTGGTTGTCAGCCACATGTCCCAATTTGAGCTAGGAGGTAACCAATTCAGCCTGCACTGAGGCCCTTGTCCATACCACACCCACTTGGCGGGCTCTGCCTTTCTGAAATTTTAGGTTACTCCCCCTCCCACTCCCTTTTTGGCCTCCTTTCTTTCCAGAGAGGGAAAAGAGCTAAGAATTTCAGCCAAGGCAGCCCTTCTGGGAACAACAATCCTGCGGTGAAGAGAGCCCTGTTCTGAGAATGGTGAGACCTGGATTTAAGTCTTGGCATGGAAGCTGCCCTGCTGAGGTCCTACAATGGCATCAGTGCCCCTCTAGGAGCTTCTATGTCCTCATTTGGGATTCTGCCTGGACTGCTGACCTCCCTGTTGTTCCTTACTCACCTCCTGATTCCTAGGATCTCATAAACAGCTCAGGCATACTTCAAGGGTCATTTTTTCCTCCAGTAACCTTGGTGATTGACAAGTAGCTGAAGGTTGGCCGGAATCTACATCTATCATGACCAGAGATATGGGGGACTATCCTAGAACACTCAAGAATGTTAACCTTCTCAGGAATGTTAAGGTGATGGAGGAGAAGTCTTTCTCAGGTGACACTTGGTCTGGAAGGGATAAATACAGAACTGGAAACGAAGACACAGGTTTGAGCCCCAAAGCTGTTTCAAATTCCGAGTACCCCTGGGCAAGTCACACATCATTGAAACTCGGTTTTCTCTTCTGCAAAATGAAGATGACACCTGCCTTACAGGTTATTCTGGTAAACCAAAATGAGGTATCTTTTACTAACTGCGGAACATGTCACATAGTTGTCCAGTTGCAGTTTTTTTATAATCAACATGATGAGCTCATGCATGAATCCTTAACCACCTCAGGATGTGAGGCAGGTATAACTAAGGCTTAATCAGGGAAATAGCGGCTGAACCAGGGTCTAGCTCACCTGACCCAATACCAAGGGCCTTTCAGAACTTGCTCCCAATCCCAGGACCCCGGATCTTGCCCCTGTGATCTTCAGGGCCGGGCTGGAGCTTATGACTCATTCTCTTATATCTCCACCCTACTTTCGGCAGGGTCTGAGATCGAGAGGGAAGGAACAAAACCATCTGCAACTTGAGGGGTGTCCATAGAAAGTTTATGGAATTGGCCCCTTCTTTCCACAAAAAATACTGATTCTTTGAACTTCAGCGAGAAGAATTCGCATTTCAAAACATTTTGCATGATTTTTACACTTTCTTAAGTGGAATTTTCCTACTTTAAATTTAGCAGTTGATTTGCTTTAATTTCCACCCCCACTTCATTTGGTTTGCCCCCTGCTGTTTACTCCGTTTGCGGAAGTCGCCAGGGTGGAGCTCCCGGGCCAGTACATTCAAATACGTCTTTTGCGTAGTTATTTAACTGGCATTTCGATCAGGCCAATGGAATACATGGAAGCCCCGGGCTGTTGGGGCAGAGAGCCAATCAGGACCGTTGGAGGGGTGTGGCTGCGTCCCAGGGCGGGGAAATCGCGTAATGGCGGACGCGGGCCGGGAGAGCGCGGCTGGGGGCGTAGTGTGTTGAGGGGGGTCTGGCTGTGTGGCAGGTCGCAAGACGGCCCGCGGGAGCAGACCCCTTGCGGAGACGAGGTGGTCGGCCGGCCCTTCTGTCGCTGAGGGCGCCCGCGCGAGGCCAGGTGAGCAACAAGTTCCCTCGGGCGGGTCCTGCCGTCTCGCTGTGAGGCGCCAGGCCCGGCCGGGCGGCCCCACCCGCGTCGCGCGGGGTCCCGGGGGAGTGGGTGCAGTGTCTTCTACCGCGGACGGGCAGAGACCGAACGACCCGTCAGCGCGAGGTGGCGTCCTTCCCCACACCTTCTCTCCCCCTTCAGGGAAGGGATGACCTGGAGACCCCCACCCCCCACCCCAGGAGACTTGGAGGGGCCCGTGGTTCTGTGAGGTTGCGAAAGTGCCCGAACTTGACTGGGCCCTGCCACCAGCTCGCTGTGTGACCTTGGGCAAATCACTTCCTTCTCTGGGCCTCACTTTTCTCATTTGAAAAACGAAGGCTTTGTAGGCAGATATACATGAGTTGGATCCCAGATATTTGAGATTTTGGGCAAGTTCTTTCCAGGTTGAGCACACTTTCCGTCATCTGGACAATGGAGTTGGGTGCTTTTTTACGCTCTCAGCCAGCTAAATTGTGGAGTGGCAGGGATAACAAGGAGGGGGTGTGTGCGTGTTCAGGATGGTTTGCAGGGTAAGGAAAAGAGTAGGTTAAAGGTGCTAGGTGCTTCCTAGATCATAATGGGTGAGGTCGGGTTGTCGTGGTACTCTTAATCTCAGAGCTTCTGAATTGGAGAAGTTTTATGCAATTTTTTCATAGAATCAGAGAAGTGGAAGGAATCCTTGGATCCTCTTAGGGCTGTGGACAGGAATTTAGGCCCAGAAGTTAGGAGGGTTAGGAGGAAGTGGGAGAACATTTATGGTGCTCCTGCAATGTACTACTTAATTTTTATGGCAACCCTTGAGAGGAAACTAAGTCAGAGGAGTTAAGTTACTTGCTTAAGGTCACACAGTAAAGCGCAGAGCTTACTAACTTTTAAGGTGTTTGCTCTCGTAATTACTGGGCAAGAGGAAGTCACTGTATTTAAAAGGTAAACCAAACCAAACCAAACCAAACCCAGACCCATTGCCCTCAGTTGATTCTGACTCATAGCAACCCAGTAGGACAGGATAGAACTGCCCCATAGGGTTTCCCAGGTTGTTCATAGAAGCATCTTTCTCCCATGGCATGGCTGTTGGGTTCTGAACCTCTTACCTTTAGATTGGCAGCCAAGCGCTTAACCAGTATACCACCAGGGCTCTTATTTATTATGTTTTATTTAAAAGATAGTAGTGGGACAGTTTGTTTTTTCACCAATGAGGGGAGGGAACTGGCTCCAGACACTCAATTTGATTTCTTGCATGGTGCAGGCTGGGTTGTGATCCCTGGATGGTTAATTATAAGACCATCCCTTTTGTTCCATATGTGAGTTGAGAAGGACCATTTCTAAATTGTAAAAGTCACTTTGAAGTGTGTCAGAACTTTAGAGGACTCAACTTGAATCCTGGCCAGGTGGCCTGTAGAAGAAAGTTCACCAGCTATTGACTTGACTCTTGGTTCAGGGTGGTGCCAGCCAGTTACTTGTGCTCTTTTCTAGAAGTCCACATTTGCTTGGGACAGGGGAAATTTCCTACTTATTAGTTTAGATTTTTTTGGATTCAAGGGATGAAAGGTCAACAGCTTGATTCTGATTGAATACTATTTCTTTCTTTGTGATCCCTGTTAACTGACTTCTAGATGAGCAAAGATTGTGCACCTGAGGTAGGAGGTAGTTGGGTACTATGAATTCTAACCATTAATTTTCCCAAACCTTGGGGCTTTAGGTTAATCAAAATGGTGGGACTGACTGTGGGTGTTGTTTTTATATGTTAATGGTGAAGAAGAAAATTGGAAGAGGAAGTTGCTAAGAAAGAGGGCGTTTCTTAGCAATGGAGCCAATATGTATTTCTTTGTTTGAAATTCTAAAACCAGAAAAGCAGCAACTAAAGGAGGAAGGAAGGAAAAAACTGTAAAACTTTTCTTCCCCTTCAAATATCTTTAAGAGCTGTCCCTGTCAGAGGCTCTCCTTTCACGGAAAAAGGTCCAATGCAATCTATCCAGTTTTCAGAAACTGTACTCTACAATGAACTAATTTTAAATCTTAAACCCTCAGAAATAATGTTTTTAAAAACCAGAATATTTCACTGAGTAAGTTATTTATCTGTGGATTTCTTTTTCTTAACATATTAGTAATTCAGTGTTTGCCTATATTTTAATTGTCATTTAATCAGTGGATTTCAGCCTAAGAGGAATTCATGTAGATATAGATATAGATTTCACCATCACTTGAAATATAACATAATTGGTGTATTTGTGTTTTTGACATTTGTTAAAAGGCCTTTTAATGCTATGTTTTCTAGAATTGTATGAATGTGTGATAGGTGTTAAGATATTGAATTGATTGCATATGAAGATCTTCATTCATTCTCAGCATTTATTTTCTGTATAAGAAGACAGTCTTAATTAGTGTACCAGTCCACAGTACCTTATTCAGAATCCTTAGGGGAAAAAAATTCTTGGGGCCAAATGTGATTCTGAATTTAGGATTTTTGGATTTTAGAAAAGAAATATAGTATATATACTGCATGTCACATAGCACTCCCAGAGAGGTCTGGGGTACCACCTTGTAATCAAACACATTACAATTTCTGTAGTAAAATGTCTGAATGTTCACACCAACTGAGATAAATAAATGCTATAAATAACTTCATGTCTTTTCACATCAGGTTTTGTGGCCAAATGAATAATAAAAAACTTGTTTTTCACAGCCTCTTGGATTTTGGAATTGAAGTTGAGGGATTGTGGATCTCTATGGATAAAAATTATATGATGACAAGATTAGTTACTGGGAAGAATATTGTATAACCATGATAATTTCAAAGTCAGGTTTTCAAAACAGTATTACATAGAAGACATTTTTTGGTTTGTGTCATGTAACAATCTTGCTGTAATCAAAAAGTGCCAGATGTGCATTTTCCCTTAACTACCGAAATTTACCTTTTAATACCCTCACTGGTCCCAGTTTTAGATATCAGAATAACACCATCCTTTTTTAAAATAGTAATTTATAGGCTATTGGGCTGATCATTTTTTTATTTAAAAAAAAAAA
>NW_006921618.1:14885580-14890607 GCF_000298275.1 Orycteropus afer afer | reverse complement strand
TTCAACTCATATGCCTGTCTTTTATTTGGCTGGAAGCCACAGGTGTGGGTTCAATTCCAGACCTAACGGGCAGCTAGGGGCCATAGTCTCAGTGGTTCCACGAGGCTGTATCAGACCAGCAAACCTGGTGACCTGTGGGTATTTTAAATACTATGCGTATCTGACCCAGGAGCTCTGATGTCAATATATACCCATTGGCACAAGCATGTTGTAGATAATAAATAAATATTTGTTGATTAATTTTCTATTGGTTCTGGCACGGGTTGGGGGGTAGGGTGGGAGAGGACCCAGATTTTTCATAAAGTAAAATAGCTTTTCAAGACAGCAACTCACATTTAGAGATTGTCAGATCTGGACCCATAATCAGTTCATTGCTGGCAGACTCCAGTCACGATCCTCACTTGGTGACTTAGGCAGGAGTTTGAACACAGTCTGTGGCCTTACTGACTAGAGTTGATCAGGGTAATAGTTGCTAAATTGGCAATAGGTAGAAGTGCAAGGATTCTTGGGGATTTGGGAAGGCTAGTGGGCAACAGGGAGCTTTGGTAGCATATTGCCTAAGGCACTTGACTGCTAACCAGAAGGCTGGCGGTTCAAACCCATCAGCCACTCCTTGGAAGGAAGATGGGGCAATCTACTTCCGTAGTGATACTGCCTCGGAAACCCAAGGAGGGGTCACTATGAGTCGGACCTCCGACTCGACGGCACATAACAACATAACGAGTGGGCAACAGTCATGCCAACAGAAGAAATAGAAAGTTGTAATTTCATTGGTTCTCCAACCCAGGTTATTAATTGCCTTGGAATTGTTTCTGACCCATGGCAACCCCATGTGTGCAGAGCAGAACTGTAGGGTTTTCAAGGCTGTGACCTGTCAGAAGCAGGATACTAGGTCTGTCTGCTGAGGTTCTGCTGGGTTGGTTTGAATCTCCATTTCAGCAAGTGGTCAAATGCTTAACTGTACAACCCAGGAACCTTCCAACACAGTGCATAGAGTGTAATTTGCATTCTGTAGCTTTTTGTTGACTGAAGAAATGACTGGCTTTTTGGGAAAAGGAGTATAGACTGTGAAATAATATGCTTCCTACTCATCCTTTAGCATTGGGCTAAGATGTTGTCTATTCTGTGAACTGTGGCTGGTAAAAGTTGAGTGACTCTTGTATGCTAAAGCATTGATGAGATTGTCAAATCTGATATCAGGCAAATCTGTAAATTGTCCTATCTGATCATGAGCTCCTAAGGGCAGAACTGTATTGTTGTTGTTTTTTCTTTTTTAAATGTGCCCAGCACAGGCAGTTGCTAATACTGCTTCAATTATGGGTTCTGTATTCTTTTATTTCATTTTTTTAGGCTTCTTTTTATTCCAGTCTTTTCAGTTCAGATCAGCAAACATTTATTGAGTGTCTTCTGAGAGGTAGGTCATTCTTGGACCTTTAGGTATGGTTTCTCAACCGTGGCACTATTGATACTTTGGTCCAAATATTTCTGGTTGTTGGGGCTATTCTGTGCATGTAGGATGTTTAGCCGCATTCCTGGTCTCTACTCATTAGATACCAGTAGTATGTTGTTGTTGTTAGGTGTCATCAAGTTGATTCTGATGCATAGCGACCCTGTGCACAATAGAATGAAGCAGTGCTGAATCCTGCACCATCCTCACAGTGCTTGCTATACTTGAGCCCACTGTTGCAGCCACAGTATCAGTTCATCTCGTGGAGGGCCTCCCCTTTTTCTCTGACCCTCTATTTTACCAAGCATGATATTCTTCTCCAGGGAATGGTCCTTTCTGACAACATGAGCATAGTAGGTGACATCAGGTCTGGTCACTCTCACTTCTAAGGAGCATTCCTGTTTCACTTCGTCCAGGGCAGATTTGTTCATCCTTCTGGTACTCCATGGTATTTTCAGTATTCTTTGCCAACACCACAAGTCAAAGGCATCAATTCTTCAGGCTTCCTTATTCATTGTCCAGCTTTCACATGTGAATGAGGAGATTGAAAATATCATGGCTTGGGTTAGGCCCACTTTAGTCTTCACAATGACATCATTGCTTTTTAACACTTTAAACAGGACCCTGGTAACAGATTTGCTAAGTAGTATCAGATAGTATTACCAGTAGTATCCCCTGCCCCTTTAGTTGTAGTAATCAAAAACGTCTCCATATTTTTGTAAAATATCCTCTGGGGGCCAAATTTGCCTCCTGTTGGGAACTACTGTATCAGGGGTAGGATGGTGGGATAGCAGAGGGCAGTGAATATAGGTATCTTCAGGTGAGCTCTCCTTTTAGTCCTTTTTCCTGGTTATATAGTCTCCTGTGTAAGAAAGGAAAATTGGGAGGTGATGAGTTTAAAATAACCCCTTTATTTTTATTCTGTTCATCTTTTATTTTATTTGGTTTAAATATATTAGAGCAGTACAGGCAACTGGATTATTTATGCAGGCTATTTAAATTTAATTTCTGCCATTGATAAAGATTAGATGGAGTAAAATACTTCTAGACTATTTCTACCTTGCATAAAAGATTTTTTTTCTGGGAAGAGCTTATAGCTGAAATTTAACACCTAAAAAATTAGCCAGCATTATTTTATAGGGAACTTACTGGGATTCTTCCTTTCTAATTTTTGAACTTGATGACTGTATCTCTTTTGATGTCCCTGTATAGATACTTTCTTTATGACTCAAAAAAAAAAAAAAAAAAAACCACCATGTTTAGCTAATGGACTTGCTTTATAAGCTTAGTATTTTTTTGTAACAGATTGGTCATGGTAATGGTCCTTGAGTCCTTTGAGCATTAGTAAAATAATGACAAGTCTGTAAGTAACATTTGGGGACTTCTACTCTCCTTTGGCCAATTCTCCACAAAGTAACATTATAGTCATTCATGTCTTAGTCACTATTAAAGTGAAGTTGAATGAGTGTTATTTTTTTCCTGTTCCATTTGAAGTTATGAATGGTACTCTAGAGAATTCAAATGTATAGTTATGAATGGTATCTCAGAATAGTTACCATTTATGCAAATGAAGCACACTTCTTAACTTAGAAATCAAACAGAATTGAATTAGAAAAGAGAAGAGTAGAAGCAAGAATTCTTGAATGCGTGAATGTTCAGATGTTAGAAGTATCTTAGAAAAAATCACTTTCATCATGATTTCTACAGATTAATAAACAGTCTGAGATTGATGGAAGAGGCTATTAAACTATGCTAGTGCTATTACCTTTCAAACTCTTACTTTCCTTTTCTGGTAAAATATGAAAAAGTCTGAGACATGGTCTTTCAGTTACAAGATTAATTCTAGTTGTACAAAATTAAGTTTCTTTCTTTTAGAATATAGTAGCCCTTTTGGGAAGGAGCAGTGGTTAAAATATTCAACTTGGGTTCCAGTTTGATCCTTTCATGCATCCTTTCACACAGATATATGATACTGGCTCAGGGTGAAATACAAACCTTACAATTGACAAAGTAGAATAGGAAGAGCAGTTCTCCTTTCAAGTAATTAGAATTGCAACCTTTTTCCCTCCTGATTGTTCCAGCAAGTACTCAGTCTGAAAGTTTTCCCTAAAAGCAGGTCTTGAGAAATTATGTTTAACTGTGTAGATGGAGGTCTTGAAATCTTTGGAGCATGTCCATTGATGTTCTCTGTAGAATTTTTTTTTTTCCTAGATTTTATGTATTTTGTTGTTGAGAATATATGCAACAGAACATATACCAATTCAACAGTTGCTACATGTACAATTTAATGACATTGATTACGTTTTTCAAGTTGTGCAACCATTCTCACCCTCCTTTTCTGAGTTGTTCCTTCCTCATTAATATAAATTCACTGCCCCCTTAAGGTTCCTATCAAATCTTTCAAGTTGCTGTTTTCAGTTTGATCCCATATAGATCTTAAAAGAGCATACTGCTCAAGGCAGACTTTTTTTCATTAGTTAAGCTAAACTCTTGTTTTGGTTTTAAGCTGACTTCAGAGGATTTTTTGGTTTAAGCAGGGCTTCCAACCTGTTCCAAACAGTTCTGTCATGGCCAGTGGAAACAAGAGTAGTATACATGTTGCATAGCTAAATCTCTAGTATGTTGGATTTTGACATGAGTAGGATGCAGTCAGTGGTGCTAAGGAGCTCTGGTGGCCTAGTAGATAATGTATTTGGCTGCTAACCAGAAGGTCAGCGGTTCAAACTCACAAGCCATTCCATGGAAGGAAGATGGGTTGATCTCCTTCCATTAAGATTTACAGCCTTGGAAACCAAATGGGGATTACTGTGAGTTGGAATCGACTCAATGGCAGTGAATTAGGTTTTTTTTTTTAGAGGAAACAGACAGTGGTGTCCTACTCAAAGATGGTGGCCAGCTGCTCTGCTTTGAATGTGTGTTGCTCTCCGCAGTTGTGCCAATAATCCAGTCTCCAGTATCACATTTTGTTTATCCATTCATCTGTTGATGGGCCTTTGTAGAATATTGATAGTCTTTAAAGAGTAGTGTTCCTGATACCAAGGCATCTGTGAGAACCAACCTTGCTCCCCTTTTTACTTTTAAGTTTCCTTCAGCATTCATTGGACGATTATTTGCAAAGCAGAGTGCTCCCACTTTGATATATCTATATCTATATCTATGTCTGTTCTTCTGGCTATCTATCTATCTGTTTATCTATGTATCTCATTACATTTCAGTCCCCAGCACTTGAGATAAATTTTATTATTGTTGTTGTTAGTTACCATTCAGTCGGCCCCCAACTCATAACAATCCCACTTGGGATTGCACTGTTGTGATCCGTAGGGTTTTTATTGGCTGGTTTTCTGAAGTAGGTTGTCAGGCCTTTCTTCTTAGTCTGGAAGCTCTCCTTGTAACCTTTTCAACATCACAGCAGCATGCGGGCTGCACTTGAGGTACATTGGCCCAGAAAAGAACTGTGATGTCCTGCATGGAAGGTGAAAATTCCACCACTAAAGTAAACATCTCAACATAAGAAAGCAAAAATCCTCACAACTGGACCAATAAGCAGCAACACAATAAATGGAGAAAAGATTGAAGGTGT
>NW_006921618.1:14883453-14885335 GCF_000298275.1 Orycteropus afer afer | reverse complement strand
GGAAGACTGAAGAAGAGTTGATGCTTTTGAGTTGTAGTGTTGGCAAAGAATATTTAAAGTACCATGGACTGCCAAAAGAACGAACAAATCTATCCTAGAAAGAAAGGCAGCTGGAATGTTCCTTGGAAGCGAGAATTGCCAGGGTTCATCTCACCTGCTTTGGTCATATTGTTAGAAGGGACCATTCCCTGGAGAAGGATATCATGTTTGGTAAAGTGGAGGGTCAGTGAAAAAGGGGAAGACCCTCAACGAGATGGATTGACACGGTGGCTGCAATAGTGGGCTCAGGTATAGCAAGGATTGTCAGGCTGGCACAGGACGGGGCAGTGTTTCATTCTATTCTACGTAGGGTTGCTATGAGTCGGAGCTGACTCAATGGCACCTAACAACAACAACAAAGTAAACAGATTTAGGAAGGATAAGTAACTTCCTCAGAGTCACTCAAGTAATAAATGGAGGATTTGAGATTTGAAACCTCTTTTTTTAATAAGCTCTTTTAAAAGTAAAATTTACATACAGTGAATCGCATAGATCATGTTTAAACATTTGTATAAACATCCCAATCAAGATTTAGAACATTACCATAACCCTTTAGAGTTCCCTCATGTAGTATTCCCTTCTAGTCAATTCTCACCCTTCATAGACCGCCACTGTTTTGATTTCTATCTGCAAACATTAATTTTGTTTGTTCTCAAATCATACCCACCCACTGCTGTTGAGTCGGATCCAACTCACAGCGACCCCTCCTTGGGTTTCTGAGGTGGTATCACTATGGATGTAGATTGCCTAGTCTTCCTTCCGAGGAGTGGCTGGTGGGTTTGAACTGCCAGCCTTCTGGATAGCAGTCAAATAAATGCCGTAGGCACTATGCCACCAGAGCTCCTTCAAATCATACAGTATTCAGCTTTTGTTGTCTTGCTTCTTCTGTGTAACATAAAGTTTTTGAGATTCATCTATGTTGATGTATGTATCAGTGTAAAGCCAAGTCTTTTGATGCAGATCTAGAGTTCTTTCCAACAAACTGCAGCTCTTTAGTGTGCTTATTCTTAATCACATTCATGCTTTTGCTTTGGTATTACATGTAACTTACTTCCCTTTTCTAATATCCTAGATGTATTCATTTAAAAAATCTGTTTGAAATTACAAAAGTGATATATTCTCATTGCAACAAATTACACAATCAGAAGTAAATAGTGAAAGATTTATGTTTTTTTTAGCATTTATGAAAATAATGAATGTTCTTTGTTAAAATAAAGATCACCCAATTAAGAAAATGGGAAGCAGAGAGTAAGAATCACTTATAATTCCACCAGTTAGCATTTTGATATAGTTTCCTCTTTCTCTGCACTTTATCATAGTACTAAGATCATAGCTTAGAGATTTTCAGGCTTACCTTCTATATTTGTCACACTCTAATCAGTTCCTAGGATGTCAGTCAGTGTTCATGCTTCTGGGCACCATACATCTGTCTGTCTAGTTGGCCATGTTGTCTCTCTTTTGCTGTGTTGGTCCCATCAGGCAACATTCATGAACATTTATTGTGTACTTTATCATCTCCCATCTCATTCTTGTGTACCCAATACTCAACTTCTTTCTCATGCAGCAGGAGGCAGTAGAGTACAGTGGCTAAGAGTGTAGATTCTTGAGTTAGTCCACCTGGGTTCAAGTCTAATCTCCTCCATTTACTAGTTCTGTAGTCTTGGGTAAGTGGCATAACATGTCTTAGTTTCAGTTTTTTCATCTGAAAAATGGAGACTGATTTCATTTTACTGTTGTTGTTGTTGTTAAGTGCCGTTGAGTCGTTTCCGACTCATAGCGACCCCATGCACAGCAGAACGAAACACTGCCCGATCCCGCGCCAGCCCCACAATCCCTGCTATAC
>NW_006921618.1:14877100-14878188 GCF_000298275.1 Orycteropus afer afer | reverse complement strand
GTGCTTACCTCGCTCCTGGTTACTAAGGTGAGGGGAGTCTCTTTCCCAGCAGTGCTGGTCCCTCAGTGTCTCACTCAGCAAACTCGTTTTACTGTAACAGAGCCTAACTTAGAGGGGCATCGGAAGGATTAAATGACATCATTACTTAGTCAAGTGCTCAATACATGTTAATAGTTGTTGTTGTCATAACTTAAGAAATTTCATGGAGTTGTCGACTTCTTGTAAGATGGAGGAATAGACAGACAAGCAACACAGACCCTCTTCAACAAAGAAAAGAAAAACCAATTGACAGAGATACAGAAGATAATCCTGGAGCGCTGAACTTTGAGAGGAACTATACAGAAGTGGATTAGGCACCAACGTGTGGAAAAATCTGAATGAAAACAGTGAGTACAGAGGCGGTCAGAGCTGTTGGTATTCAGGACCAACAGCCTGAATATTTCCAAGTGGTGTTGGGACCTGAAAATTGACCTAAAGATCAGCCCTGGTCACCAAGGGCTGCAGGGACGACTGCGCTGGTGGCCTCTGACTAGGAAGGGAAACAGCAAGGTGGGAGACAACCTGAGCTGTTGACTTTCCACTTTCCAAAGGGTGCATCCATCTTGATTGTTTGCATGTGGCAGCCATTTTGGATATTTAAAGTGACCGAGGGTGCAGCCATTTTGAATCTTTACAAGTGGCAACCATTTTGGATTTTAAAGTGGTAGCATTCTCATTCCGATTCCAGAGACCTGAAAATAGGCTGTTTTTGCCAAGGTCATCAGGGACATGTGAGAGGCTGACAACAGGAAAGGGGACAGGTGATGAGTGTGTATAATTGCTGCCACTAGCAAATAGAGGAGCACAGCACAGTACCTTGCTTGCGTAGATAACATACAAAGAAAGAAAACTAAAATCTTGGGCAAGTCACTCCAACATACAATCACCAATTAAATATAAACACAAAAATGTCATAGTGCTTCAGAGACAACAGAGCATCACAGTCCACACAGGGAAGCAAGATAAAGCAGGAGAAACAAGGGACCAGGATACAGACCCAAAACACATCCCTGCGGTAGACGCAGCATTGGAACTTCCGAATAAGGAAT
>NW_006921618.1:14875248-14876549 GCF_000298275.1 Orycteropus afer afer | reverse complement strand
CTTCCATCAAAAGGAATACCCTATGTGTAATCGGAATTCCAGAACAGAAAGAGAAAAATAAAACTACAGAGAAAATTGTAGAAGATTTGTTGGAAGAAAATTTTCCTGGTATGATGACAGATGAGAATATACCCATTCAGGAAGTCCAGTGAACTGCGAACAGGATAGACCCCAAAAGAAGATCACCCAGACATACCATTATCAAACTTACCAAAACCAAAGACAAAGAAAGAATGAGAGTAGTACAGGAAAAATGAAAAGTTATCTACAAGGGGCAGCCAATAAGACTAAGCTCGGATTTCTTGGCAGAAACCATGAAGGCAAGAAGACAATGGGATGGTATATATAAAACACTGAAAGAGAAAAATTCCCAACCAAGAATTACGTACCCAGCAAAATTGTCCCTTAAATATGATGGTGAAATTAGGATATTTCCAGAAAAGCAGAAATTAAGGGAATTTGTTAAAACCAGACCAACCTTACAAGAGATGCCAAAGGGTGCTCTTTGGACAGAGAAGCAACAACAGCCAACAACAACTGACCATTAACACATATGATATAACCGAGAAAACAACCCAGCTATGGAAGTCTCCAAAGTAAATAAGCCTACAAGATTGTAAACAGGGAACCAGAGACATCAATTGACAAATGAGGATAACTACAAACCAGAAAGAGGGAAAAAACTGTGTCATTACAGAACTTCTAGATGGTAGGGAAGTCAAGAGAACTACAAGATAGAACGGACTGTTCCAAACTTGGGAAGAAAATTATAAATTACAGGGTAACCTCAAAAAAATGATAATTCTTCACGTCAAAAAAGAGAACCAGCATAAATATTCAGCAAATACTAAAACAATAGCAATGAAGGAAGTGATAACACAATTCATAAACAAAATGAACTCAGCATAGAGAATTACATGGAACAAAGAAATGGACACCATGAAAAAGCCCAAAACAAAAATGGCAGCAACAAATCCATAAATGCCAATAATTACATATCTGGCAAGGGACTTACCTCTAAGATTTATAGCAGAAGAGTGGATGACTAAACTAGGGTACATACACATAATGGAGTGCTATGCAGCACTAAAAAATAATGTGGAGTCTGCAAAACACCGTGTAATATGGATGAACTTGGAAGACATTATGCTGAGTAAAAGAAGTCAATCACAGAAGGACAAATGCAGTATTAGTTCATTGTTGTAGAGGGTCAAGGAAAGATTTATATATGGAGGGAAACTTTCTTTGTTGTTGCCAGGGGTGGGAGGGGAGGGGAGGGAACACTGAAAGAAAAAAAAAAA
>NW_006921618.1:14873272-14874868 GCF_000298275.1 Orycteropus afer afer | reverse complement strand
CCATCCTCACAGCACATCTTCAGATTTGTTGTTTACGGATGAGAAAAGTAAGGCTCAAAGAAGATTAGTAATTTGCCCAAGGTCACAGAGCTAAATTTACTGGGACTAAAATTCAAAACCCCTGACTTTCTAACGCTTAAACCTGGGCTTTAAAAGGAAAATAAATAAATATGTGTGTGTGTGTGTGTGTGTATTGTTCTTTGGACTTCTAAGTAATTTGTGACTTCTAAAATTTGATGCAGAAGTCTTTACCATTTCACATCCTCTTTCTTTCATATTAAGGAGTTCTGGTGGCGCAGTGCCTAAGACATTCGATGGCTAACCAGAAGGTTGGTGGTTCAGGCCCACCAGATGCTTTGTGGAAGGCCAGTGGGACAGTCTACTTCCATAAAGATTTACCATCTTGGAAATTTAATGGGAGTTGCTGTGAGTCAGAATTGACTTGATGGCAGTGAATTTGGTTTGGTTTTCTTTCGTATTAAAAAAAAAAAAACAAAAACCCCACTGTTGAGTCAATTAGACTCATAGCAACCCCTCCTTCCTTGGGTTTCCAAGGTGGTATCTCTACGGAAGTAAATTGACCAGTCTTTCTTCAGACAAATGGCTGGTGGGTTTGAACCTCCAGCCTTCTGGTTAGCAGTCAAATGCCTTAGGCACTACACCACCAGAGCTCCTTCATGTTAAAGTGCTCTGTATTTCTCTCTTTCTATTTTTAAAAAATCTGTACTCATACAGAAACCCCTCTGTCTTTTGGACTTTTTGAACGTGTTTCTGGCCCTTCTGTCTATTTCACCTTTCTTGTGCTATGATGACCACAACTGCACATTCTATTCTAGGTACAGATACACTGTGGTTTGTTCAAGGGTAGGATAATGTGTTCTGTGTTTTCAGGGCTTTCATAATAACAGCCAGCATTTTGTTGCTTTTTTGTAGCTATATTCAGAGTCCAGAGACTCTGAAACTCCTTTCCTATCTTGTAACAGGTAGCTTGGAGCACATTATCTGTTAATTATAGTGTGGACTATTTTTCCATTACTGCATTACCTTATTTTTGTCTATATGGAAGCTATTTGCCACATTTCTGGACACATGCAATCTTATACTATTGTGCTTTTATTCTGTGAGGTCATCTGCAAACTGGAACGATTTCACTAGATAATTTTCTTTCTGGAAAATTTCTAAATATGTTAATTGTGATTAGTTTTAGCATTGATTCCCTAGGGAACCCCTGTGTTTATACATCTGATAAATAGCTCCTTCTCTAGATCTTTATCTAGAGAAGGGACTATTTATCAAAATCTCTTCATTTCTTTTTCTAAATGAATTCTGTCCAAGAAACATTTTTAAATAATATTTATTTACTGTTTTCAGAACCCCTTGGAAAAGTGTTTTGTTGTTGTTGTTGAATTCTGTCCACTTAATTCTCATTTTCTGTACCATGTGTGCATGCTTTCCCTTCAGATGTTCATATGTGCTGCCTGAGGCCTTGCAAATAGTAGGTTCTCTGTGTTGTTGTTGTTGTTGTTAAGTGCCGTCGAGTCGTTTCCGACTCATAGCGACCCCATGCACAGCAGAACGAAACACTGCCCGATCCCG
>NW_006921618.1:14867568-14869332 GCF_000298275.1 Orycteropus afer afer | reverse complement strand
TTTTTTTTTTTTTCAAATCTTTTGAAATTTATTGAGACTTGTTTTATGGCCCAGTATGTGTCTATCCCTGGTGAACATTCCACATGAACTTGAAAATAACGTTTACTTCACAGTTGTTGGGTGTAGAGTTCTATCAGTATTATTTGGGTCAAGATGGTTGATAGTGTCATTCAGATCTTTTATGCATTCTTACTGCATTTTTGTTGTTTGTTTATCAGATCTTATAGTTTTATTGTTTTGTTTGATCAGTTACTGATATGTTGTTGTTGTTCGGTGACCTCGAGTCTGTTCTGATTTATAGCCACCGTATGTACAACAGAACAAAACATTGCTAAGCCCTGCACTGTCCTCGCGATTGCTGCTATGTTTGAGCTCATTCTTGCCTCCCCTGTGTCAATCCATCTCGTTGGAGATCTTTTTGTCGCTGACTATACTTTACCAAACATTATGTCCTTCTCCAGGAATTGGTCCTGGATGATAACATGTTAAAAGTATGTAAGACGTGGTCTCACCATCCTTTCTTTTAATCAGCATTCTGGCTGATCTGGTATTTCTCCTGAGACAGATTTGTTTATTCTTCATATGCAGTGCATGACATATTTAATATTATTTGCCAGCATCATAATTCAAAGACATCAATTCTTCTTTGGTCTTATTCACTGCCTAACTTTTGCATGCATATGAGGGGATTGAAAATACCAAGGCTTGGGTCAGGTGCACCTTAGTCCTTAAGGTGACATCTTTGCTTTTTAATACTTTAAAGACGTATTTTGCAGCAGATTTGCCCAGTGCACTATGTCATTTGATTTCTTAACTGCTGCTTCCATAGGCATTGATTATAGATCCAAGTAAAATTAAATCCTTGACAACTTCCATATTTTCTCTGTTGATCATGATGTTGCTTATTGTTCCAGTCGTGAAAATTTTTGTTTTCATTATGTTGAGCTGTAATGTATATTGAAGGCTGTTGTCTTTGATCTTCTTCAGTAAGTGTCTCAGGTCCTCTTCGCTTTCAGCCAGCAAGGTTGTTTCATATGCCTATCACAGGTTGTGAATGAGCCTTCCTCCAATCCTGATGCTGTGTTCTTCATATAGTCCAACTTACTTGGATTATTTGCTCAGCATACAGGCTGAATAAGTATAGTGAAAAGATACAACCCTGATGCACGCCTTTCCTGATTTTAAACCACATAGTATCCCCTTGTTCTCTTTGAATGACTACCTCTTGGTCTATGTACAGGCTCCCCATGTACACGATTAAGTGCTCTGGAACTCCCATTCTTCACCATGTTCTCCGTAATTTGTTATGATCCACACAGTCAAATGACCTTTTGTAGTCAATAAAACACAGGCAGACATTTTTCTGGTATCCTCTGCTTTTAGTCAAGATCCATCTAACATCAGCAGTTACATCCCTCATTCCATGTCCTTTTCTGAACCCAGCTTGAATTTCTGGCCATTCCCAGGCAATGTACTGCTGTAAATTTTTTGAATTATCTTCAGTAAAAGTTTATTTCCACATTCTGTTGGGTCACCTTTCTTTGGAGTAGGCACAGATATGGATCTCTTCCAGTTGGTTGGTTAGGTACCTGTCTTCCAAATTTCTTGCTGTAGATAAATGAGTGCTTCCAGCATTGCATGTATTTATTAAGATATCTTGTAATATCTGATGTCTTGACTGCTGCTTCCATGGGTGTTTACCGTGGATGCAAGTAAAATGAAATCTCTCTGACAACTTCAATCTTTTCTCCATTTATCATGATG
>NW_006921618.1:14861780-14866302 GCF_000298275.1 Orycteropus afer afer | reverse complement strand
TCCTTGGTATATTTCTTTATTTGTGAAACCTTTTTCTTGACTTTTTACAATAGTGGTCCCATATAATATTTGTCCTTTTGTGATTGACTAGCTTCACTCAGCATAATATGCTCTAAGTTCATCCATGTTGTGAGATGTTTTACAGATTCATCATTGTTTAACATTGTGTGGTATTCCATTGTGTGTATGTACCATAGTTTGTTGATCCATTCCTCCATTGATGGGCATTTAGGTTGTTTCCATCTTTTTGTTATTGTGATATTGCTGTGATGAACGTGGGTGTGGGTATATCTGTTCATGTTACAGGTCTTATTTCTCTAGGATATATACCTAGTAGTGGGATTGTTGGATCATAAGATACTACTAGTTCTAGCTTTTAAAGAAAGTGCCATACCATTTTCCACAGTGGTTGCACCATTTAATAGTCCTGCCTTCAGTGTATGAGGGTTCCGGTCTCTCCATACCCTCAACAACATTTGTTGTTTTCTTTTTTGAACTTTGCTGTTAGTAGTGCTTGGGTGAGAGGATATCTCATCATTGTTTGGTTTGTGTCTCTCTAATGGCTTATGCTCATCAGCGTTTCTTCATGTGTATGTAAGCTATCTAAATATCTTCTTTGGTAAAGTGTCTTCACGTCTTCAGCCTATTCTTAAAGTGGATTATTTGTCTTTTTGTTGTTAAATGGTTGATATTTTCTATAAATTTTAGAGATTAGCCCCTTGTCTGATACGTCATTGCCAAAATTTTTTTTCCTAGTCTTTGGGTCCTCATTTTACTTTTTTGGTGAAATCTTTTGATGCACATAAGTGTCTAATTTTTAGGAGGCCCCAGTCATCTATTTTGTCTTCTGGTGTTTGTGTGTTTCTAGTTATATTTTATATTTATACCCTGAATTAGGGCCCTTAAGTTTGTCCCAGTTTTTTCTTTGATGGTCTTTATGGTTTTAGGTTTTATGTTCAGGTTTTTGATCCAACTTGAGTTTGTTTTTGTATGTAGTGTGAGATATGAATCCTGTTCCATTTTTTCTGCAGATGGATGTCCAGTTTTTCTAGCATCATTTATTAGGTTATCTCTTTCCCATTTAATGAGCTTCGGCCCTTTGCCAAAGATCAGCTGTCCACAGGTGGATGGATTTACTTCTGGGTTCTCAGTTCTGTTTCATTGATCTGTGTTGGTCATTGTACCAGTACCAGGCTATTTTAACTACCGTGGCTGTATAGTAGGTTTTGAGGTTGGGGAGTGTGAGACCTCTACTTTGTTCTTTGGTGGTGCTTTACCTCTCCCTGGGGTCTCTTTCTTTTCCATAAAAAATTGGTAGTTAGTTTTTCCAACTCTTTAAAGAAAGATGACAAAATTTGGATCGGGATTGTATTATTCTATCTCTAGATCATTTTATGTAGTATTGACATTTTCATGTTAAGTCTTCCTGTCTGTGAACATAGTATAGTATTCCATTTATGTAGGTCTGAGCTCTAGTAGCATAGTGCCTAAGGCACTTGACTGCTAACCAGAAGGCTGGCGGTTCAAACCCACCAGCCACTCCTCGGAAGGAAGGTTGGGCAATCCTACTTCCATAGTGATACTGCCTCGGAAACCCAAGGTGGGGTCGCTGTGAGTCGGGGCCGACTCGACGGCAACTAACAACAATAACAACAACTTTCGGTAAGGAGCTCTGGTGGCATAGTGCCTAAGGCATTTGTCTGCTAACCAGAAGATTGGCAGTTCAAACCCACCAGCTGCTCATGAAAGAAAGATGGGGCAGTCTACTTCTCTGAAGATTTATAACCTTGGAAACCCAGTGGGTGTTGCTATAAGTTGGATTCGACTCAATGGCAGTGCATTTGGTTTTTGGTTTGAGCACTTCTTTGCTTTTTCCCAAAGATTTTTGTGTGTTGTGTTTTCATTCTTGTTTGAGTCAAAGAATTTTTAAATTTTATTTTTTTTTCTTCTGTTTCCTAGTAGTAAAAAGCAAACTTTTTAAAGGAAAACTTTATGCATAAAAGTTTACATTTCAAGCATAAAAATACAGGGAATGGTATAATAAATTCTTAAGTATCTGCCATTCACTACAACAATAATCAATTTATGGTCAGTCTTGTTTCTCGTAGTAGCACCTCCCCCCTTGTTATTTTTTCAAATTAACAATGTAAATTTTTATTTAACATTGTTACCTTGCCTATAGGACTCTAGCTGTTTAAACATTTGAATCAACATGCTTTTATGTTTTGGTTTTTTTTAATAGCTTTACTGAGATAAAATTGGCACACAGTAAATTGCATATATTTAAAATGTAAAATCTGATATGTATACACAAGTGAATCCACCACCACAGTTAAAATAAGGAGCATCTCCCTCACCCCAACTATTTCCTTCTGCCCTTTTATAATCACTTCCTCCAGTCCCTTTGCCCCCCACCTCACAGGCAACCACTGATCTGCTTTCTATCACTATAGATTAGTTTTCATCTTTTAGATCTTTTAGCATTTTGTATAAATGTATACACTGGTGAAACAACCACCACAGTTAAGATTATGGGTATTTCCACTGTATGTACTAATCATACTGTGTACTCTTTGTTTTGTTTTATCTGGCTTCTTTCACTCAGGATGGTTATTTATTTTATTTTATTTTTTTGCTAATAATTCATTGTATTAATATACCACAATTTGTTTATCTGTCCATCTACTGAAGGACGTTTGGATTGTTTCCAGTTTTTGATTATTGCAAATAAAGCTGCTATTACAAACATTTATTTGTTCAGAGATCTTTGTAAGGACATAAGCTTTAATTTTTCTTCTTTTTTTTTATTTTTAAATTGAGATATCAATCGCATACCATACTTTTTGAAGTGTACAATTCAGTGGTTTTTAGTATATTCACAAGGTTGTACAACCACCACTACTATCTAATTCTAGAACATTTTCATTACCTGAGAAGGAAATTCCATACCGATTAGCATTCACTCACAGTTTTTCTTCCCATCTGCCCTTGGCAAACCACTAATCAACTTTCTATTTCTCTGGATTTGCCTATTCTGGATATTTCCTGTAAATGGAAGCATACAGTTTGTGGCTTTTGTGTCTTGGCTTTTTTTTTTTACTTAGCTTAATGTTTTCAAGGCTCATCCATGTTGTAGCATGTATCAGTACTTTTATGTATATGCCATATTTTGTTTATCCATTCATCTATTGATGAACATTTGGGTTGTTTCCACTTTCTGGCTTTTGTATATAATGGTGTTATGAACATTGGTATGCAAGTATCTGTTTGAGTCCCCATTTTCAATTCTTTCAGGTATGAAATTGCTGGGTAATATAGTAATTCTACCCATTTGTAAGTTTGTTGTACTGTGGTGGCTTGCATGTTGTTATGATACTGGATGCTATAATGCCAGTATTTCAGATATTATCAGGGTCACAACACCCACATGGGCAAGTTTCAGAAGAGCTTCCAGACTGAGACTGACTAGAAAGAAGGCCCTGGCAATCTGCTTCCAAAAAACATCCATTGAAAACCATCCAGGGATAACAACAGAACATTGTCTGATATGTACTGGAAGATGAGCCCCTGAGGGTGGAAGGACTCAATAACAATGACCAGAAAGATGACTTAGGGCCAGGCAACATTTCATTCTGTTCTGTATAAGGTTGCCATGAGTGAGAACTGACTTGACAACAACTAATAACAATGGCTATTCTATATTTAACTGTTTGAGGATCACTAAACTGTTTTACGCAGTGACTGTACCATTTTACATTCCCATCAGCAATGTATGAAGGTTCCAATTTTTCTATATCCTCTTCAATATTTGTTACTTACTTATTTATTTTAAAATAATTTCCATCCCACTGGGTTTGAAGTGTTATCTTATTGTGATTTTTATTTTAATTTCCCTAATAACATGATACTGGGCATCTTTCCATGTAGTTGCCATTTATATTTCTTTTTTGGAGAAATGTCTATTGAAGTCCTTTGCCTTTTTTTTTTTTTTAATTGTGCTTTGGGTACAAATGTACAAAGCAAATTTGTTTTACAGCCCTTTCTCTATTTTTTAATTAGGTTGACTTTTTGTTGTTGAGTTGTAAGAGTTCTTTACATATTCTGGATATTAAACCCTTATCAGGTATATTATTTCCAAATACTTTCTCCTGTTCTGTAGGTTATCTTTTCACTTTTTTGATAGTGAACTTTATTCTTTTATTATTTTTTTTATTGTGATTTTATTGTGATTTGGGTGAAGGTTTACAGAGCAAATTCACTTTCCATACAGCAGTTCATATACACTTTGTCTCATAACATTGACCACAGTTTACCACAATGCAACAGCTCCCCTCCTACTTCCTCCCCACAGTTACCTCTTCCCAGTGTCCATCCCTCCATGGGCTCCTGTCCCCTGAGCTGTCTCCCTGTGCGTAAGCAGCCCTTCTTTCTCCCATGATTGTTCTCTGCAAGGAGTGTATCTACTTGAAGTAAATGTTCAACTCATATGCCTGTCTTTTGTTTGGCTGGAAACCACAGGTAT
>NW_006921618.1:14855143-14861150 GCF_000298275.1 Orycteropus afer afer | reverse complement strand
AGAAGTTCAGGTAATGATGGAAGCTTGAATTAGGTTGGTGGCAAAAGAAATGAAGAGAAGTAGAGGTGGTGGTGATGTTGTTAGGTGACATTGAGTCGATTGCACCTCATAGTAACCCTGCGTACGACAGAATGAAACACTGCCTGGTCCTGAGCCATCCTCACAATCCCTGCTATGCTTGAGCCAATTGTTGCAGTCACTGTGTTGATCCATCTCGTTGAGGGCCTTCCCCTTTTTCACTGACCCTGCACTTTACCAAGCATGATATCCTTCTCCAGGGAATGGTCCCTTCTGACAACATGACCAAAGTAGGTGAGACAAAGTCTGGCTGTTTTTGCTTCCAAGGAGCGTTCTGGGTGCACTTTTTCCAGAAGAGATTTGTTTGTTTTTCTGGCACTCCATGGTACTTTCTACTAGTATTCTTTGCCAATACCACAACTCAAAAACATCAACTCTTCTTTGGTCTTCCTTATTCATTGTTTGGCTTTCACATGCATATGTGGTGATTAAAAATATCTTGGCTTGTGTTAGGCACACCTTAGTCTTCAAAGTGACATCTTTGCTGTTCAACACTTTGAAGAGGTTTTTTGCTGCAAATTTGTCCAGTGCAATATGACGTCTGATTTCTTGACTGCTACTTCCATTGGTGTAGATTATGAAGCCAAGTAATATCTTTGACAACTTCAGTTTTGTCTTCATTTATTGTGATGCTGCTTATTGGTCCGATTGTGAGGATTTTTGTTTTCTTTGCATTGAGTTATAATCCATACTGGATACTATAGTCTTAATCTTCATCAGTAAGTGCTTCAAGTCCTCTTCACTTTTGGCAAGCAAGGTTGTGTTGTCTGTGTATCACAGATTGTTACTGGCTTTTTCCAATACTGATGCTGCATTCTTCTCAGTTTATTTGCTCAGCATACAGATTTAATAAGTATGGTGAAAGGATACAACCCTGACTCACACCTTTTCTGATTTTAAACCATGTGGTATCCCCTGTTCTGTTTGAACAACTGCCTTCTAGTCTATGTACAGATTCCTCATGAGCACAGTTAAGTGTTCTGGAATCCCCCATTCTTTGCAATGTTATCCATAATTTATTATGATTCATACAGTCAAATGCTTTTGCATAATCACAACTAAACATCTTTTTGGTATTCTTTGCTTTCAGCCAAGATCCATCTGACATTTGCAAGGATATATCCTGTTCCACGTTCTTCTCTGAATCCAGCTTGCATTTCTGTTGTTACTATATTGCTGCAACTATTTCTGAATTACCTTCAGCAGAATTTTACTTGCATGTGATATTAATGATATTGTTCGATAATTTCCACATTCTGTTGGATTGCCGTTCTTTGGAATGGGTACAAATATGGATCTCTTCCTGTCAGTGTGCCAGGTAGCTGTCTTCCAAATTACTTGGCATAGATGAGTAAATGCCTCCACCACAGCATCCATTTGTTGAATCATCTCAGTGGGTATTCTGTCAATTCCTGGAGCCTTGTTTTTAGCCAATTCCTTCAGTGCAACCTTGACTCCTTCCTTCACTACCATTGGTTTTGATCATATGCCACCTCCTGAAATAGTTGAACATCAACCAATTCTTTTTTGTACAGTGACTCTGTGTATTCCTTCCATCTTTTTTTGATACTTCCTGCATCATTCAATATTTTGCCTATAGAATATTTCAGTATTGCAACTCGAGGCTTGAATTATTTCTTCAGTTCTTTCACCTTGAGAAATGCTAAGCATGTTCTTCCCTTTTGGTTCTCTGACTCCAGGACTTTCCACATTTCATTATAATAATTGACTTTGTCTTCTGGAGCTGCTTTTTAAAATCTTCTGTTCAGCTCTTTTATCTTGTCATTTCTTCCATTTGCTTTAGCTACTCTCCATTTAAGAACAAGTTTTAGAGTCTCTTCTGATATCCATGTTGGTCTTTTTTTTTCTTTCTTGTCTTTTTACTTTCTTCATGTATGATGTTCTTAATGTCATTCTACAATTCATCTGGTTTTCAGTCATTGGTATTCAGTGTTTCAAATCTGTTCTTCACATGGTCTCTAAATTCAGTGGAATGTAATCAAGGTCTTATTTTGGCTCTCACAGACTTGAAACATTTTCTTCAGCTTCAGATTGAACTTGCATATGAGCACTTGATGGTCTGTTCCACAGTCAACTCCTGGCCTTGTTTTGGCTGAGGATACTGGGCTTCTCCACCTCCTTTTTCCACAGATGTAGTTGATCTGCTTCCTGTGTATTCTGGCAAGGTCCATGTGTATAGCTGTCATTTATGTTGTTGGAAAAAAGATATTTGCAATGAATAAGTCATTGGTCTTGCACAATTTCATCATGTGATTTTCTGCATCATTCCTATCACCAAGGCCATATTTAAAAAAAAAAAAATTTATTGTGATTTGTGTGAAAGTTTACAGAGCAAATTCATTTTTGATATAGCAGTTCATACACATTTTGTCTCATGACATTGACTGCAATTCCCCACACTATAATAATTCTCTTCCCACTTCCTCCATGTAGTTACCTCTTCCCTGTGTCCTTCCCTCCCGTGCACTCCTGCCCCTTCAGCTGTCTCCCTGTGCAAACACTCCCCTTCTGTTCTCCCATGATTGTTTGCTCCAAGGAGTGTATCTACCTGATAGAATTGTTCAGCCCATATGACCAACACCATATTTTTCAACTACCAGTGATTTTTTTTGTTTCCAACTTTCGCATTCCAGTCACCAGTAATAATCACTGCATTTTGATTACATGTTTGGTCAATTTCAGACTGCAGTATTCGTACAAAATCTTCAATTTCCTCATCTTTGGCGTTAGTGGTAGTGCATAAATTTGAGTAATAGTAATATTAATTGGTCTTCCTTATAGATGTATGGATATTATCCTATCACCAACAACACTGTACTTCAGTATAGATATTAAAATGTTCTTTTTGATGATGAATCTGATGTCCAATGCCAGCCATTTCAGCTCACCAATGCCTAGGATATTGATCTTTATGTGTTCCATTTCAGTTTTGATAGTTTCTTATTTTCCTAGATTCATATACTTTGTATATTCCACATTCCAATTATTAATGAATGTTTGCAGCTGTTTCTTCCTATTTTGAGTCATGCCTCATCAGCAAATGAAGGTCCTGAAAACTTTACAACATCCACATCATTAAGGTCGACTCTACTTTGAGGAGGCAGCTCTTCTCCGGTGCTATTTTGAGTGCCTTCCAACCTGAAGGTTCCATCTTCTGGCACTGTATCAGACAGTGTTTCATGGGTCTTCATAAAGTTTTCCAGTAATATATCAGATTATGTTTCACTGCTGTTCATAAGGATTTCAGTGTCCAGTTCTTTCAAAATTGAATGGTCCTATCCTCCTTCCTAGTCTGTCTTAGTCTGGAAACTTCACTGAAACTGGTCCACTATGGGTAACCCTGTGAATATTTGAAATATCAGTGGCATAGCCTGCAGTCTCACAGCATCACACAAGTCGCCACAGTATGGCAAACTGACAGATGGGTGGTGGTGAAGTGGAGGTATTTAGAATGTATTCCAAAGTACTTCCAAAGTAGAGTTAATAGGACTTAGTGACTGGTTAGATAAGTGAATCAAGGAAGTAGACAAGACAATGCCATGAGACAAGGTATATGTAAACTGTTGTATGGAAAGTGAATTTGCTCTGTAAACTTTCACCCAAATCACAATTAAAAAAAAAAAAATTCTTTTTGAAAGTAAAAAAAAAAAGGAAGTAGACAAGGATTGAGTATGTTTTCCTTCTGGAAGCTTGTCTTAGCTGTTGTAACACAACTAAGAGATGTTCTTGTTCTCCTTCTGCCTTTTTGATTCCTCCCTTTTTGAATGTCTCTTAGTTGTCCTGTCCTTTGACCTTAGTTCTCTTTTTAAATGCTTTTGTATTGGGAAATCATCTACTCTCATGTCTTTAACTTCATGTAATAACTTCCAAATCTGTATTTCTACCACTGAGCCCCAGTCTCAAATTTCTATTGGATTACTCTACCTGGATATCTTGTCTGTATCTCCCACTATTCATGGATATCTGCTTTTGGGAACCAATGATCAGATTGTGTTACAGCTTGTTTCCTCCTCTCTTGGAATCCTCCTCACTTGGAAGACATGTTTACAGGCTTTAATGGTGGATTTCATACCTTGGTTATGGAACCTTTGCTCTAGAGAAGTATATTTCTAAGTAAAATACTTAACATACCTGAGAAGCATTTTGTCCTTCAGGACCTCTCAGCTCCCTCATAGGTCAAAATGAGAAGGTTAAGCTTATCTTCTGTTCTCCTCTCCACTTCCACTTCCACCCACCAGCTTGCTGCTCTTCCGCCTGACTCACATATTTCTTTTCATTCATTCACCCAGTCATTCGCTTATTCAGCACATTTCAATACTGGTATAGGTTGGTCCAACACGACGGCATATAACAACAACAACAACATAGATCTGCCAAAAATGCTAGACGTTGGGTCCACTATTCTCCCAGTTCATCCAAATGTAAAACCTTAGTTACTATTGATTCTGCCCTTGCCAAGACCCTCCCAGGTCTCTCCCTGTATCTTTCTCCCACTACTCTTAATTTAGATCATTATTACCTTTTACCTTGACTATTGTTCCTACTTCAGGCTCCCTCACCACCTCCATTCTGTTCTACACTGCTTAGATGAGATGTGTAACATCTTCCTAAATATTGTATAATCTATAATGTCAATTGTATGACTCTCATTGCTTACTGACTAACATATAAACTTGGTTAATATTTAGAATTCTGTGATCTGGCCCCAATTTGTCTTTCCAGCATTGCTTCCTACTGCTTTTGCAATAATATACTCATCTTCATTCCCCAGATGTGTCTCATTGTTTTCTACCTCTGTGCCTCTGCTCACACTATCCACATGTGATATATACCCCTTGTCTCTGGATGTCCTAATGCTGCTCATTCTTCTTCTTTCTTTCTTTCTTTCTTTATTATTGTGATTTGGGTGAAGGTTTACAGAGCAAATTCACTTTCCATACAGTGGTTCACATATACTTTGTCTCATGACCTTGATCACAGTTTATCACAATGTAACAGCTCCCCTCCCACTTCCTCCTGATAGTTACCTCTTCCCCTGTGTCCATCCCTCTATACACTCCTGCCCCCTGAGCTGTCTCCCCGTGCATAAACAGCCTTCTTTCTCCCATTATTGTTCTCTCCAAGGAGTGTATCTACTCATGTACCTGTTTTCTTTGGCTAGAAGCCACTGGTGTGGGTTCAATTCCAGACCTGAAGGGCAGCTAGGGGCCATAGTCTCAGTGGTTCCACCAGGCTCTATCGGACCAGCAAACCTGGTCCCCCCCCCCCTTTTTTTTTCTCCAAATGATTTTGAGGTTTGTTCCACATCGTTCCCCCTCTATATCAAGGATCTCCTACATAGATCCCCTTCTAAGTGGATGACATCATCCATCTAATTCTTTTGGTCTCATAGTCATAAATGCTGCTCATTCTTAATGTCTACTTATAGGACACTCCTCTGTGACTTCTGTGACTTAACAATATTTAAATCGTAGATCCATTACTTTTTACTGTGTTTTGTCTTTATGTACTTTACTCATCTCTCCTACATGACTAATCTCCTTAAGCGGAAACTGTTGCTTTTATCTCTTCATCTTCTATAATGCTAGGGCCTTTGCACTTAGTATTTACTCAATATATTGATATTTGTTGGTGAGATAATCTTTCAGTGTGTCCTATAGGCAGAAAACTAGATTGAATGACTTCTTAAGGTGTTAAGCAACCCCATGATTTATTTTCTTGGATTTTTGTAGATTGAAGAGCTGAACAAGTCCTTACAGATAAATATGTCTGCTCTTTTCATTTTAAAAAAACAATTGGTATAGAAAGAAAATTTCAAACATATGCAAATATACAAATAAACACACTGCTGTCAAGTCGGACCCAACTCACAGCAACCCATCCTTGGGTTTCTGAGGTAGTATCACTA
>NW_006921618.1:14854253-14855043 GCF_000298275.1 Orycteropus afer afer | reverse complement strand
GAGGAGTGGCTGGTGGGTTTGAACCACCAGCCTTCTGGTTAGCAGTCAAATGCCTTAGGCACTATGCCACCAAAGCTCCTTATGTGCAGATATAGAAAGCGTAATATAATGAACCCCTACATGCCCATCACTCAGCTTCCTTTAACAATTAACAACTTGTGTTCAGTCTTGTTTCATCTGTAACATTCCCCATTCTTTCACTCCAGTTAGATTCTTTTGAAACAAATTCTAAAATCATATCATTTCAATTATTAGTAATTTCAGTATGTAGCTGAAAAAAACATAAATACTCCTTAAACAAAATTTTTTTTAGGAATTGTCAGAACAGCAAGTTAATGCTCAAGTTTCCACAATTGCTTTTTCTTTCTCTCTCCCTCCTGCCTTTATCCCGCCTTCTTTCTTTTTGAACATTTGGTTTATTTGAATCGGTGTCCAAATAAGGTCAATACATTGATTTGGTTTACATGGCTCCTAAGTCTCTTTTGGAACGCTGGTGGTACAGTGGTTGAGTGCTTGGCTGCTATAACTGAAAAGTCATTAGTTTGAACCACTCCATGGGATTAAAGACATGAGGATCTACTTCTGTTAAGATTTCAGCCTAGCAAGTAGCAACTGGGATCTTACAAGCTTGCAAGAGGCCATCTAGATGCAGCGATGGGTCTCTCTTTGTCCAGAGCAAAGAAGAATTAAGAAAACCAAAGATCCTTGGAAGCAATTAGTCCAAGCAATTGGTACACCATGTGGTCCTCAGCCTATATGACTGTGAGACCAGAAGAACTAGATTGTGCCC
>NW_006921618.1:14852897-14853725 GCF_000298275.1 Orycteropus afer afer | reverse complement strand
GCTCTGTTCTATAGGGTCACTATGAGTTAGAATCAACAAGTCTCTTTTAATCTATAGGTTCTCTTTTATATATATATATAAATTCCCCTATTTTTTATTGTTGCTGCTGCTTTTTAAGAAACCAACTTGTTCTATAGTTTTCCCATCCTGGATTTTGGTAATTGGATTCCTATGATTCATCTATGTTTCTTTATCCCTTGGTTCCTTATAAACTACTTGTTAGTTATAGAGAAACATTGTCTGATTAAAATAGACAAGTCTCAAATGAAATTTAAATTTTTAGTAGGTATGTTAACAAGATAAGAAACAGGTGAAATTCATTTTAATACATATTTAATTAACTCATTGGATCTAAACTATTACTATTTCAACATACAATCAGCATAAAAATTACTAATGTGATATTTTTTATTTTTATTTTTTTGCATTGGGCAAATTTTCTGCAAAAACCTTTTTTTTTTTTTTTTAAATTGTGAATGGGTGAAAATTTACAGAGCAAGTTCACTTTCCATACAGCAGTTCACAAACACTTTGTCTCATGACATTGACCACAATTTAGCACAATGCAACAGCTCCCCTCCCACTTCCTCCCAGTAGTTTACCTCTTCCCTGTGTCCATCCCTCCATGAACTCCTGTGCCCTGAGCTGTCTTCCTGTGCATAAGCAGCCCTTCTTTCTCCCATGATTGTTCTTTCCAAGGAGTGTATCTACCTCAGGTAAATGTCTTTTGTTTGGCTGGAAGCCACAGGTGTGGGTTCAATTCCAGACCTGAAGGGCAGCTAGGGGCCATAGTCTCAGTGGTTTCACCAGGCTCTATTGGACCAGCAA
>NW_006921618.1:14845966-14849142 GCF_000298275.1 Orycteropus afer afer | reverse complement strand
GATCTTTTCAAAAAACCAACTTCTGGTCTTGTTGATTTTTTCTGTTGCCCTTCTGTTTCATTGAATTCTTTTCGAATCTTGGTTATTTCCTTTCTTCTGGTAACTGTAGGCTTTTCTTGCTGTGCTTTTTCTAATTGTTGGAGGTGTTGGTTTAAAGTGTTGATTTTGGCTCTTCTTTTTTGATGTGTGCAGTTATTATTATAAACTAATGTGATATTTTATATTATCTTTTTCATACTAAGTCTTTGAAATCTGGTGTATATTTTATACTTAACAGCACATACCAGTTTTGACTAGCCACAATTCATATATCTAGTGGCTGCCTATTGGACATTGCAGCTCTAGAGGCTTGACCTGAATCAGGTTCCTTATTTTGACAATAATATTTCACAAGTGGTATTGTATACTTCCACCAATAAGCTCATAATGTTGAAGTGTATCTTTTTATGTTGTAAGTGGTCATAGATAATCATTACCTAGATCCATTATTTCATGAGATATTTGCAAAATGATAATATGCTAATTCTATCAATCTTTCTTCACTTGTTACCTGAATACTTCAATAAAGAAAAACTTTCCTTCATCAGTACTTTGGTTACTCTGAAATGTGATTTATATAGGAAAGGTAGGATAAATACTTGATCCTTTCTCTTTATTCCTTTATTTGCTAGTTTTCAGAATAATGAGTTGGTTTCCCTGGTGTACTCCAGAGGGCACCAGTGAGTTTTATGTCTTTATTTTTTTAAAGCTGCATTTGAACTTACAGATTTTAACTTCTTTGGTGTGTTTTGATCCATTACAATTACTCTTACTGATGTCCAAGTTGTTCCATCTTGGACCAGTGGGAGCCTCTTCAGGTTGACTCCTGATTCCTTTTGACTTAATTGCATTCGTTGTTGATAGGGAGCTCTGGTAGCATAGTGCCTAAGGCACTTGACTGCTAACCACAAGGCTGGTGGTTCAAACCCACCAGCCACTCCTTGGAAGGAAGGTTGGGCAATCCTATTTCCGTAGTGATACTGCCTCGGAGACCCAAGGAGGGGTCGCTATGAGTCGGGGCTGACTCGACGGACAGCAAATAACAACAACAACAACAGTTGTTGATAGTGTTCTTTGCTTTCTCCTAAATGATAAGATGTTCCAGACGCAGTCTGCACATTTCCTTTCCTTTCTGCAAGGAGCTCTGGATCTATTTAGTGGGACTTTATATTTAAAGGTCACATTCTTGGCTCCATCATTTTGTAGATGAGGAAAACAAAGCCTAGAGAAGTGAAGTGATTTAACCAAGGTCACACACACAGAGTTAACAGCTGAATCTAGCCAAGAACTCTGGCCCCCTGGTTACCTCTGTGCTCTTGCCATTCTGTCTTCCTCTACCTCATTTCTAGGACAGGTGGTTTAGCTACATTTAAGCTCTTACTCTAGGCCATGGTGGTGGGTGGTGGTGTTGGAATGGGTTTTGTGGGTGATTATTGAAAGTACAATCAAACCTCATTAATTTGGGCTAATTGGGGGAAATCCTAGTGAGAGTGCTATATGTTGTTTTTCTTTAGGAGCATCTGTTACTTCTGAGTTCATACAGTAGATGAAACTAGGCTAATAGTGTTACTGGGTTACTTTGCCTTTGCCAGGTAGAGGTCCTTGTACCTGGCTTAATGAATAGCTGAGAATGATGTGCAATTTAACTTTAATTGTATGTAAATTAGAATCCTGAAATGCTTAAAAACAGCTCATTAAACATTTCTCCCTGCAATCTTATTTGCAATCTTTCTTTAGACTTTTCTTTATTAGATTGCAGAGGTAAACTTTGGCTCAAGTCTGAATTTATTTCAAGTTTTAAATGTGTGGAGTCTACACTAGTAAAATGTTTCCATAAAATTCAGAGAATATTAGGAAGAATATCTGAGAAGGTACAGAGGAAGAACATCTAAAAGTCAGACATCTGGAAGTTTTAGCCCATGAATACAGCTCCTTGCATTTAAAAGTAAACTGAAGGTTCTGTTGAGTCCAAAGGAGCTTCCAGAAAGTTCATTCACTTACCTCAGAAGTAATGTCACTTTTGGAACTCACTCAGATAATTGTGTATATTGAGAGACCGAGGACTTGATTTGTTATGGCCGCCTATGTTGCCTGCTGGCTCTGTGGCTGAAAGTAAGTCAGTTGACCTCTCTGAGCCTTAATTTCCTTATCTGTAGTAAAGTAATTAAAATTGGGAAAAATTAACAAAAATGAAGAGACAACCTATATATGATAAGGGTTTGATATCTAGAGTATATAAAGAAGTCCTGCCATTTAACCACAAAACAAATGGCTGAATCCAAAAATGGGCAAAGTGCTTGAGTAGATATTTAACCAAAGAGGATATGCACATGAAAACCCCAAACCAAATCCACTGCTGTAGAGTCAATTCCAACTCATTGGGACCTTATAGGACAAGGCAGAACTGCCCAATAGGATTTTCAAGGCTATAAATCTATATAGAAGCAGACTGCCACATCTTTCTCCTGGAGAGCATCTGGTAGGTTTGAACTGGTGACAACTGAATGCTTAACCACCATGTCACCAGGGCTTGTCATTACTCATTAGGGAGATACAAATCAAAACCACTCTAAGATACTACTACTAATTAACTCCCACTAGAATGATTATGGGAGCTCTGGTGGCATAGTGCCTAAGGCATTTGACTGCTAACCAGAAGGCTGGCAGTTCAAACCCACCAGTCACTCCTTGGAAGGAAGGTTGGGCAATCTACTTCGTACAGATACTGCCTCGGAAACCCAAAGAGGGATAGCTATGAGGATAGGATGGCAGTGGGTTTAGAATGACTATGATTGAAAAAAAGAAATAAAATAAGTGTTGGCAAGGATATGGCGATATTGTGAATGAACAATTTTCTTTAATGAGAATGAGCACAAAGCTCGTCCCTATGAGGCAAGGTTAAAGATAGCCCAAGTGTGCAACTTCTCCCAGCTGCTGTACCACTCCATCATCTCTAAAATCAACTACTCTCCTTCCCCTCAGTACACTTCCTTATGTCTTTGGGTTCGATAATTTGCTGCTATACCTTGGAAGGAAGATGGGGCAATCTACTTCCGTAGTGATACTGCCTCGGAAACCCAAGGAGGGGTCGCTATGAGTTGGGTCTGACTTGACGGCACATAACAACAACAACAACA
>NW_006921618.1:14844801-14845711 GCF_000298275.1 Orycteropus afer afer | reverse complement strand
CAAAGTAGGTGAGATGGAGTCTGGCCATTCTCACTTCCAAGGAGCATTCTGGCTGCACTTCTTCCAGGACAGATTTTAGTTCTTTTAGCAGTCCATGATACTTTCAATGTTCTTCACCAACAGCACAACTCAAAAGCCTCAACTTTTCTTCAGTCTTCCTTATTCATTGTTGAGCTCTCGCATGCATATGAAGCGATTGAAAATACCGTGGCTTGGGTTAAGTGCACCTTAGTCCTTAAGGAGATGTCTTTGCTCTTCATCTCTTGAAAGAGGTCTTTTGCAGCAGATTTGCCCAATGTAGTATGTCATCTGATGTCTTGACTGCTGCTTCCATTGGTGTTGATTGTAGAACCAAGTAATATGAAGTCTTTGACAACTTCAGTCTTTTCTCCTTTCATCATGATGCTGCTTTTGGTCCACTTGTGAAGATTTTTGTTTTTTTTATATTGAAGTGTAATTCATATTGCAGACTATAGTCTTCGGTCTTTATCAGTAAGTGCTTCAAGTCATCCTCACTTTCAGCAAGCAAAGTTGTGTCATCTCCGTATCGCAGGTTGTTAATGAGCCTTCCTCCAATGCTGATCCCACATTCTTCATATAGTCTAGCTTCTGAGATTATGTGCTCAGCATGCAGATTGAATAAGTATGGCGAAAGGATGCAACCCTGACACACTCCCTTCCTGATTTTAAACCATGCAATATCCCTTTGTTCTATTCAAACAACAGCTACCTGGTCTAGTACAGGTTCCTTATGAGTACAATTAAGTGTTCTGGAATTCCCTTTCTTCTTAATGTTATCCATAACTTGTTGTGATCCACCCAATCAAATGCTTTTGCATAGTCAATAAAACACAAGTAGACATCTTTCTGTTATTCTTTGCTTTGAGCCAAGATCCATCTGACATCAGCA
>NW_006921618.1:14810684-14836671 GCF_000298275.1 Orycteropus afer afer | reverse complement strand
TAGCAGGGTGATTTTTAGGTTAATTTTTAGGTCCTACCACCACTCAGGAATGTCCAAGCTGTTTGTGCCATCAGGGGCGTTCAGGTCCCTGCCAGACCGTAGCTCCGTATGTCTCCTTTTTTGGTATTTTCACGCAAATAATTCTGCTGGTTGGGGTTTAGTCCACTTCTGCATCCTTCCCTTCAAAGTTTAGCAGTCCAAGATTATCTTCTGTGTCTGTGTCAATTGGTTTCCCTTTTCTTTGTTGAAGAGCGTCTGTGCAGTTCTTCTGCCTAGTCCGCCATCTTGCCAGAACTCTGAGTAAAGCTTTTAGAGCCTTCATTTGCTGATGTGACCCAACTAAAAATTAGAAGAAACAGCTGCAAACATCCATTAGTAATTAGAACATGGAATGTACAGAGTATCAATCTAGGAACATTGAAAGTTGTCAAAAATGAAATGGAACACATAAAGATTGATATCCTAGGCATTAGTGAGCTGAACTGGACTGCTGGTATTGGCCATTTTGAATAGGATAATCATATGGACTAGTATGTCAGGAGTAACAATTGAAGAGGACAGCATTACATTCATTGTCAAAAAGAACAGATCTGTCCTGAAGTACAACTGTGTCAGGATAATGTCCATATGCCTATAAAAACCAAACCAAACTCACTGCTGTCGAGTCGGATCCGACTCATGGGTTTCCGAGGCATATTACTATGGAAGTAGATTGCCAATCTTCTTTCTGAGGAGTGGCTGGTGGGTTTGAACTGCCATTCTTCTGGTTAGCAGTCAAATGCTTCAGACACTGCACCACCAGAGCTCCTATATGCCTATAAGAAAGGAAGAATTTTGCTGAAAATAATTCAAAAACAGTTGCAGCAGTACATTGACAGGATACTGTCAGAAATTCCAACCAGATTCAAAAGAGGATATGGAACAAGGGATAGCATTGCTGATGTCAGATGAATCTTGGCTGAAAGTAAAGAATTACCAGTAAGATTTTTATCTGTGTTTCATTGCCTTTACAAAGGCATTTGACTGTGTGAATCATAACAAATTATGGATAACATTGTGAATAGTGGAAATTCCAGACACTTAATTGTGCTCATGAGGAACCTGTACATAGACCAAGAGGCAGTCATTTGAACAAAACAAGGGGATAGTGTGTAGTTTGAAATCAGGAAAGGTGTGTGTCAGAGTTGTATCCTTTTACCATACTCATTTAATCTGTATGCTGAGCAAACAGTCTGAGGAGCTGGGTTATATAAAGAAGAACATGGTACCAGGATTAGAGGAAGACTAGTTAACAACCTGTAATACACAGATGATACAATCTTGCTTGCTGAAAGTGAAGGAGACTTGAAGCACTTACTAATGAAGATCAAAAACTATAGCCTTCAGTATCAACATAAAACAAAAGTCCTCATAACTGGACTAATAAGAAACATCATGATAAATGAAGAAAGGATTGAAGTTGTCGAGTTTCATTTTACTTAGATCTGCAATCAGTGCCTATGGAAGCAGCAATCAAGAAAACAAAATGACATATTGCACTGGGCAAATATGCTACGAAAGACCTCTTTAAAGTGTTAAAGAGCAAAGATGTCACTGTGAGATCTAAGGTGTACCTGACCCAAGTCATGATATTTTCAGTTGCCTCTTATGCATGAGAAAGCTGGACAGTGATTAAGGAGGATTGAAGAAGAAATGATGCCTTTGAATTATGGTTTTGATGAAGAATATCGAATATACTTCAAACTGCCAGAAGAATGAATAAATTTGTCTTGGAAGAAGTACAGCCAGAATGTTCCTTATAAGTGAGAATGGCGAGACTTCTTCTTACATACTTTGGACATGTTATGAGGAGGGACCAGTCCTTGGAGAAAGACATCATGCTTGCTAAAGTAGAGCCTCAGCAAAAAAGAGTAAGACCCTCAATGGAGATAGATTGATAGAGTAGCTGCAACAATGAACTTAAACATAGCAACGATTGTGAAGTTGACTCAGGACTGGGCGGTGTTGTGCATGAAGTCTTTGTGAGTTGGGCCTGCTGACCCAACAGCACCTAGCAACAACAGTTGGGAGTAGAGGTACAGTGGTGGTTCAGTATAGAATTCTCACCTCCCATGAGGGAGACTAGGGTTCAGTTCACATCTGAGGCACCTCATGTGCAGCCACCACCAATCCATCAGTGGAGGCTTGTGCATTGCTAGGATGCTGAACAAGTTTCAGTGGAGCTTCCAGACTAAGTCAGACTAGGAGGAAAAGTGAGCTACTTCCAAAAATTTGCCAATGAAAACCCTGTGGATCACCACAGTCCAATCTGGGGATGGTGCAGGGCTGGTCAGCAATTTATTAAGTGGTGCATGGGGTCACCATGAGTAATTGGAGGCTGACTCAGTGGCATCTAACAACAAGAACAACAGTTGGATCAGAGGAGGGCTTGATTAATTCTTTCTGGGGCACAGAGTCAGGGTGGAAGCAGTATGATTTGAACTGGGCAGGGAAGCATGAATAAAATTTAAGAAGCAGAGGAAAAAAAGTGGGTATTTTAGAAAGTGGGAATATCTTGAGTGAAATTAGAGGCAAGAGCGTGAAGGGCACTTTGGTGAGCAGTGACTGGAGTGTGGAGTATTTGAGAGGAGGCTAAAGAAGTAATAATGGTGTCAGATAGTGTTTATCTTGATCATTCCATCTCCATCTCAGTCATTCTGACATCCCTGACTCATTCTCAATCTTAAAATGAAAAATTTTTGAGTTGTCTCTGTGTCAAGTGACTGAGATTTGGTTATGTAGTTTTACCTTAGTGGTGGAGAAGACCTGTCTTCATTTGGTTAATTTATGGGAGATGGCTGCCGACCATTGCAGGCTTTCAGAAAGGAGATTGATCTCATTGTATTAAAGTCTAACAAAAAACATTGGCAAGGCTATGAAGCAGTGGAACATTGCAACCAGGAATGTAAATGGGTACAACCATTTTGTAAGACAGTTTGGCATTACAGGCCAGTCCTTGGGTTACAAACAAAATCTCTTCCTAAGTCGATCTTTAAATCAAATGTGTAGGTAAATCAGAATAGGTACATACAGTTCTTATTTGGCATCAGTTAGGTAGTGTTTGTCTTAGAATATGGTGTATACTTTACCTTTCTATGCATATAAAACACTTAAGATACATTTCTGAGTACACCAAAACATCTTTTTCATGAGCATCAGAAAGTAATGCATGTGTTTGTTGCTATAAACCATTGTATTTAACTCAAAATTTTAATACAGTAGGCTTTATGTCAGTCTATTCTTAAGTAAAAGTTGTTCGTAAGTTGTGCATTCTTAACCCAGCACTTACTATATCTCATGATTGAAAGTGTGCATACCCTGTGACCCAGTAATTCTACTCATAGGTGTCTACTTTGAGATGCAGTAAATGATTTAAAATGATCCTTCTAGCCATTCATGGTTTTGTGACTCCCATAAAATAACTAGGAAGACTATACAAAAAAAAGTACTTGAGACCCTTGCAGGGGGCAGAACCATGCAGATGAGGTATATGGAACCCTAATGAGGGAATTGGTTAGTTTTGTCATTCTGCTATGCTTAAAATAAGCCATCCCAGAGGTGGAAGAGGGGAACCTCACTACCATGAAGAAGAGCCAGGAACAGAGAATGTCTTTTAGACCTGAGGTCCCTGTGCTGAGAACCCGCTGTACCCAGGAGACAGCTGAAACAGAGAAATGGTGGCCATAGCAGAACCAGCAGACTGGCATAAGATGGTGGTGGGCTTTCTGACCCATGGATTGAGTTGGCTCCAGTGGGTGTGCCAACCCATGGAGCAAGAGTACTGACTACCTTTGGGAAAGAGGTTTGCTAGCAGAGTAGGGTGCTTCCATGCACTCACTGGCATTGCTGAAAGAGCTTTTGTAACACTTACCTGGACAAGACCGAGACCTGTGCTTGGGACCTTGAGAAGGAGCCCTGCACAGCCGAAAGGAGCTGAGAACTGTCCTCTATTGAAGGAGGAAGACTTTACCCGCATGGTTCCTGATCCTGATCCCAAGTTATAATCTACCAACTTCCCTAATAAACCTCATTACTCTGAGTGTGGTCTGTGAGTTCTGTGTGGCTGTTGCAAAGAATTACCAAACCTAGCAGAGAAGTAGAATGTTGTAGGAGGCTAGTGTCAGAGTTGGTAAAAAGGTTGGAGAGAGGAGATATATCTGACCTCCACCTCATAGGAATGGGCTGATTTGATGGTAGTTCTCTTTCCTTCTGAAGTTAGATGAGGTCTGACACCACCATGCCATTTTTTGCATACCCTAAAGAATTCTTGGGCATATGCACCAGGAGATGTAAACAACAACAACAACAACACTGTTGGCTATAGCAAAAACAAAAAATCCACACTGGAAGAAATGCCAGTGTCCATCAACTTTAGATTAGATAAGTAAGTCATGGTATGTTCATAGAGTGGAATACAATGTAACAATGAGAATGGGTAAATTGCATCTGTAGCAACATGGATGAATCTCAGTAATAAGATGTAGAATGAAAAAGTCACAGAAGAACATACATATCTGTGTGTATACATGTTATGATTAGATTTGTAAAATTTCAGAAATGTGAAACTAAATACTATAATATATAGAGACAGAAATGTAATAAAACTATAAAAAAAAAATAAGGAATCAAGATAGTGGTTCTTTCAGAGTGAGAAAGGAAGGAGGTAGGTTTGAGGGTTGGTAGGCAGGGGAATTTAAAGCTAATAGTGATAGTCATCTTTTTTGGTGGTGGGTACACTGAAATTTGTCGCCATGATTCTTGATACCAGAAAGGCAAACCGATTGCCTGTGAGTTGATTCTGACTCATAGCAACCCTATAGGACAGAGTAGAACGCCTCATAGGGTTTCCAAGGCTGTAAATGTTTATGGAAGCAGACCGTCACAACTTCCTTACATAGAGCAGCTGGTATGTTCGAACATTGACCTTTTGGTTAGCAGCTGAGTGGAGTGCTTTAACCATTGTACCACCAAGGCTCATTATTCTTGATACCTTATATATATTAAATTTTTTGTATCTATAAATAAAGTATTAAGAAAAGTTTGGGGATACCTGATCTAGTTTAATGTTCTCCCTACTTCTGCTTTTATACATAAACATTTTTCCAGAATGTAAAAACTGAGGCTCAGAAAGATTAAGTGATTTAATTGTTCTAGGGAGAGAGCTTATCAGTGACAGAACCTGGTCTCAAATCTAGTTTAGAGCACTTTCTATATCTTATATTGCAACTTTCCCATTATGTAGATTCTATCCATCAATTAGAAGTGCTTCGACCTAGTCTACTGCCTCAGCCTTTCACCTCTTCATGTAGTCCATTCTCCACACTGCTGCCAGGGAGCTTTCTAAATGCAAATCTGGTCTTGTCACTCCCTGGCCTCAATCTTAAATAGCTCCCTGTAGCTTTTGAGCCTGGGTGGTGCAGTGATTAAAGCGCTTGGCCGCTAATTGAAAGATCAGCAGTTCAAATTCACCAGTTGCTCCACAGGAGAAAGATGAGGCAGTCTATTTCCATAAAAGATTTACAACCTTGGAAACCCAATGGGACATTTCTACCCTGTCCTGTAGTCAGAGTTCACTCAATGGCAGTGAGCAATGAGTGAGTATAGCTTTCAGCACATTACAACTGCTATAGCCCAGCATACAAGGCTCTTTGTGCCTCAGCTTCTGTGTATTTAATTAGCCTGATCTCTCATGACTTCTGTGCCCCAGCCACACCAAGCTATTTGTTGTTCCTGGGACACTGTTTGCCTCTGTACACACTGCTCCCTCCACCTGGAGCTTTTCCTCATAGCTTTATTTGTCCTTTAAGACACAGCTCAGGTGTTTACCTCTTTGAGGAAACTTTTCTTAACCATCCTACTCTAACCTGAGCTGGATGCCTCCATAACTCCTTTGACTTAACATTTGTGGTTATACTTAACACAGAGTATTATTATTCCCTTTATTTATTAGTGTCCTTCAGTGGCTTGTGAGCTCCATAGGAGCAGTGTTGAATAAAATCCCCAGTGTGTGGCACTGTGCCCAGTACATAAGGTTTGTTGAATGAATGAATGAATGGACAAATAACTGGATATCACTTTATATAAGTCCCACCTATATTTGAAGTTGGGAGCTCTGGTGGCGTAGTGCGTAAGAGCCTAAGGCATTTGACTGCTAACCAGAAGGCAGGCGGTTCAAACCCACCAGCCACTCTTTGGAAGGAAGATTGCGGCAGTCTACTTGTGTTGTGATACTGCCTCGGCAACCCAACGAGGGGTCACTATGAGTCGGATCCGACTTGATGGCAGTGGGTTTGGTTTGGTTTGGTTTGGTTATATTTAAAGTTATTTGTTTGCCAGATTCTCAGTGTACATATTTAAATAGTGTTCCACTTGTCATTGGAGTAGAGAAGGGTAGACATAATTTACAAAGGGATTTCTTTTCTCTAGAGGAAAGAAAGGCTGGTGGGTGGGTAGGTGAGTGTGGGAAAAAGTATTGAAGGGGAGGGAAGCAAGAAGTTGATTTGAGAGGAAAAGGAAAGGTTCAGAGGCTTATTAACATTTTAGGCCAAGTGCCTAGAGATTTAATGACAGCCTGGATTTCTTTCAAGCTTTGGACATGTGCTAATTTTCATGACTTACCCTATGCTGACCTTCCTTAGCCTTTTTGGAAATTTATCTCCTTTGGCTGATAACTCTATCACTTTTCTCTCTTTACATTAGGGAGTAAGAGCTTTGAGGTGCATGAATAAAAGGGCAGTGGCAGATAGCTAGTGTTGGACAGGGTGGCTTTGGTTTTTTATTTTTAATGTCTTACTGTGCTCTGTCACAGAGTGGACCCCTGATCAGTCCCCTGGGTTTGGGAAGTATACATAGGTCCTGTCTTGTGACCTGGTAAGCTGCTAGGATTTAAAGCTGAAGTTGAACATGGGCGATTCATAGTAGGTGTTTTTCCCTCAGGAACCATTGCTTTGGGACCAGCAATCTGGACACCTTCCCCATCCTCACCTTAATAAGGGCCAAAACCTTTAAGCCATGTTCTTTGTGATTCCTACCAGATGACTGAGTGGGACTGTGCAAATGTGAGGTGCCTGTGGCGTCGTTCATTTGATAAATATTGAGCATTCTTTCTATGCCTAGAACAGTGAGTGATAAGCACTAGGATCAGAGATGGTTGATATCACCAGCCTCAAAGAACTCAGTCTAGTGGGTGCTTGGATAATTTCTTTTAGAAGGATGAGCACAAGGCTGGTCCTTGTGAGGTAGAGGTTAAAGATGTCCAAGATGTCCAACTTTTCCAAACTGCTGTGTCACTCCATTATCTCTAACATTGACTACTCCTCCCCTCAGTACTCTTCCTCCTGTCTTAGGGTTCCATATTTCACTATAACGTCTCACAAAACTTAACACACTGCCAAGGAAATGGCTCATGTGGTGATGGAGGCTGGGAGGCTGGCAAGGCCCAAGTCTGTGGATAGGTCTGGAGGATTCCCCTTACTCGTGTGGTTGCAGAGGCTGGTGAACCCAAATTGATGAGTCAGATGGCTGGCTGCTGCTGTCTCAAGGCCAAACAAGGGTGAGATGATGACAAACCGAATGCAGGACCAGAGCAAGAGAGCAAGCTCCCAGGATATTCACATATATACCTTCAAGGAAATTAAGGGTAGTGAGTTGAGTCACACCCTCCAGCAAGGTGGGACTCAAGATGTATCCTTCCCTAAAGAGGCATAGAGACTAGAATTTACAGTATATCGCAAAATGGAGGACTATGGCTAGAAGACTCACATTAAGAAAATCAGTCATTTTAATGTGTGATAGAATAGGCAAGCACAAAATGTTACAGGAGTTTAGAGAACTAATATGTGGGAGGGCAAGGGGGAGAATGATACCAACCTCCTTTGGGGCAAGTCAAGAAATGTTTCATTTGAGCTCAGTCTTGAAAGACCTGTGAAGTTGGTGAGGGGTCTGGTGGAACGTTGTTGTTGTTATGTGCCGTCGAGTCAGACCCGACTCATAGTGACGCCACCTTGGGTTGCCGAGGCAGTATCACTACGGATGTAGATTGCTCACCCTTCCTTCCGAGGAGTGGCTGGTGGGTTTGAACCGCCAGCCTTCTGGTTAGCGGTCAAGTGCTTTAGGCACTATGCTACCAGAGCTCCTGGTGGAACATTAGACTTGAGCAAAGTTGTGGAGGCAAAAGAGCATGAAGTGCAATGGAAGGAGCTGTAGGACTGCAGGAGGTGGGGTGGGGGCAGTAGTATGTGTGTGCATGGATGTGTGAGACGTGAAGCCATACCATGAATGACATTTTTCTTCCCTAGATCATAGTGATCATCAATAGAAATGTTTTATTCTTCCAATGTTAGGTGCGTAATGTTTCTCTTAAGTCTGTTAAGTAACTTAAGTTTCATCATGTTTTATTCCTTTTATTTGTTCTTTTTATTTTATATGAATTTGAAAGCTTCTTTCTTTGTATGCTTTTGGTGACCCTACTTTGCATACTATCTAGTCAAACCCCACACTCAGGCATTGTGGAATGGATGATGCATTGCTTTTAAGGCATCTTGGAAGGAGGAAAATTTAAATGACCTCCAAAGGCTAATCTCAGACCCCCCATGTCAATGTCACTGCAATTCACGCATGCATGAAGAGTGGGAAAGGGAACTTAATTATGGAGGAGGGGAATCGGAACCTTGCTTGAATGGGTAGTTGAAAGTCCTGAGCCCGCCTCTTAGCCTCAAAAAAGGACTTTTTTACATTTGCTGCCAAAGAGGGCATAGGGAGAGCCCACATAAATACCATCCTCCCTCTGGGGTGTGTGAGCCAGTCTTATTCTTTTGCTTCCACAGGTGCAGAATAGGTACACCAAATAGTATTCTGATCTCCATTGAACAGAATTTGGCATCTTATTGTCCTTTTACAGAAAATCAATCCCTTTAAAGCATAGAACATGGCAATTTCAGGTCAGCAGGCATTTAAAGATACCTTTTTAACTTTGAAGGGCTAGCCTAATAAGATATATTTTGTACAAAAATACCAGTGTTACCAAGATGAGACTTGAATCATTTAAATTTTGAAAAGAACTTAGTTTTAGCTGCCAGTGCACCTTTTACCTGTGAAATTACTTCTTGTTTTCTTTTAATGATGCTGTCCTTCTGGAGGACTGTGATCATCATCAGTTATCAGGCTCTATTGCTTTTGCTAACGTTTGGTAACTGTTCAGAATCCATTACAGTTTTTGGGATGAGGGACCCCACAGCGACCCATGTCACTGTCTTCTTGGACCACAAAATAGCTTTTCATAGTTAGGCTAGATGACAGCAGAAATCAGCCTCAGGTAGTCGGAACTGCTCCAACATGGCTGCAGTCCGAATGACCAAAGGAGTTAGTCACAGCCAGCCTCACCCGTTTCATTAATTTGTTTTGGGAAATGGTATCAGTGAGGAAGAGCTGCACTTTTGGGTCATTAATACAAGGTCTGAAAAGGAAAATCTATTTCAGCAAAATCCCTGAGAGTTGCTGAAAACACATGATGCATCTTCTTAGTACTTTAAATAGAACCTTTCTACTTTGGAGGGAAAGTACATGGCCCCAGTTGTTACCTGTGCAATATATATATATTCGTACAATTCTTGCTTTTTCTAAAGTTTGGAAAAAGTCTATGCTAATATAAACATAATTTTTCTAAATACATATATCTTAAATAACTGATAGAATTTGGTAGGAGATAGAAAAACAAAGCTCAATTTTCTTAGTTCCTCATCTGTATAAGCTTCTTTACTCCATTTTAATAGAAGTTCTTCAGTGCACAGACCGTGGCAGAGCCCATTTTCAAAGCGGTTCATAGAGATTTAGCCATGCAATTTATTTACCCTTGGTCACCAAGAAAGAGTAAAAACTAAAAACCAGATGGCTGTTGAGGGAAAATGTTATAGCTTCAAACTTAAGAGGCTAGAGACCAGAGAGCGCTAGAAGAATGTTTGGAAGTGGTCCTAGGGAGCTGTGATTTGTAGTAACCAAGTAGAAATTAGATAATGGAAAATTTAGGCTACTGTACCAAAGGCATGCTTCTAACAAATTTTATCTTGGAATTGTCTTCCCAAGTAAAGCTTTTATGCTGATTGGAATGTCACAGAATCCTCATCTCTTAGCTTTTTGTCCCACTAACAAATTAGAAGTTTTAACAGACCTTTAACATGATTTATGGCAGACAAGAAATACCAGTTCAGTTAGGGCAGGTGGTATTTAATTACCCCTCTCTGTGAAAGTGAGGCTTTTCCCACTAAAATTATTTGTGGGTGAAATCACAACAAAGGTCCATGAAGTACATGTTTATATACTCTCTTTTTTTTTTCTTTTAATATACTCTTTTTTTTTAAAAAGAGACATCAGTTTCTTGCATTTTTCTAATGTCAAAGGTTAATTTAAAATATTAATGCTGAAAAGATTAAGATATTAAATCTTTTAGGCAAAAATACATGTACATATTGTAATTACTTCCTTTTTACAATTAAAGTAATTGGATTGTATTTAATGAGCTGTTTACATTTAATAATTAAAAAAGACTTACCTTTGCAGAAAGAGATGGGGGAAAACTCACTTCTGATATAATTATCTTGACCTGGGGTGAATAGGAAAAACCACTGTCCTTTTTAGAAAAAAGGTCAGAAGAGTATTATTTTTAAATATACATACGCAGTTTAGGAATTACCCACTGGAATGTGTTTTGGTTTATTGTAAAAGAAGATGAAAGATTAGGTACTTAAAAAAAAAAAATCCCTGCTTACAAGATTTGATGAGCTAAATAGTGTGCAAGAGCATGAAGCTTAAAGTGTTTCTCAGGGACCCTGTAGATAAAAGTAGCCGTCAGAAATGACGGAACCCCAAATGCCTAACTGTTTGAAAACAGGAGTTTGTTTGAAAAGCAATAGCATCTGAACGTGTTATCTGAGGCTGGCACTTTAAATGAGCCAGTGTTTACGTTGTTTAAAGTGAAAGGTGTGAAGCCCCTGAGCAGCTGGCTAAAATTGGGTTGTAGAGAGGAGAAAGCAGTGTGTTATCCTCATTAACACCATTTCAGTTCTAGGGTAAATATGTCAAGAAGGTTTTCTTATGTTAGCATGCGCAGTCTTTTTTTGGGAGACGGGGAGAAACTAGTCTGGGGTTTGGTGAGATTCTTGTATGAAGATGAGAACCATGAACATATTTGTCTGCCTTTTTGGTTCAGGTGTTTAGTGGGAAGAGTCAGTGTGGTATCATGGAGAGAGCATGAACTTTGGACAGAAGACTGATTATCTGTGTGACTCTGAGAAAGTTAGAACCACTCTGAGTTTTCGTTTTCTTATCTGTAAAATCAGACTACTTACTTGAAGAATTATCTTGAGGAACAGAGCCATTGGAGAGAAGGTGAATAACTACCTGGCATATTTTATGAATTCAGCAGTATTTATTGAGCAGACACTATAGGACACAATGAAATTTTAAGAACCCGGTCCTTGGCTCCAGTAGCTGCTGTTGCTGCTAATACTTAGGTTTTTTGCTTCCTTTACTCATAGAGTTGAGCACCCCAAAAGTATGTGCTACAAAATAGAATGTAATGACTGCTGTAAAAGAGGTTCAGTATACTTCTTTGCCACTTTTGGGGAGGGAGAAATGACTTTAAAGCATCAGTGGAGACTTTTTGGTGACATTTGCCTTGGGCCTTTAGGGTGAAAGGTTTTTTGTGGGGTGTGTGTGTACGTGTGTGTGTACGTGTGTGTGTGTGTGTGTGTGTGTGTGAGAAAAGATAAAAAAGAAATGCCATGCTCCAGATGATCATTCCTTTGAGACTGTTTTGCTTTCAAAGAACATAAAGTGAAAATACAGAATTGACTTTTGACTATGATTTGGAATATTGATACCCTTTGTCTTAATCCTAAAAAAATTTCATAACATAAGCGAAGCCATCCTGTGTTTGCTTCTTTCTTGGCATTAGTCTCTACACTCCTTGAAGAGCCTGACTCAGAAGGTAAGAGGCCCACCTGCTCTTTGGCCTCCACTGAGACCAAAGAAAGGAGGACCAGTTAGGAGAGCCTTGTGTGTAATGCCCAGTTTTTTTTTATTTTTCAAATTTTTATTGTGATTTGGGTGAAAGTTTACAGAATATATTGATTCTTCATTCAGTAGTCCATACATTTTGTTTCGTGATGTTGATTGCAGCGGTCTCCATAATGCAACAGCACTCTTCCTGCTTCCTCCCTATAGTTACCATTTCCCTTTGTCCTTCTATCTATTGTTGGTTTCTGAGCTTCTTATTGTTGTTTGTTCCTTCGAGTCGGACCTGACTCAAAGTGACCCCTCCTTGGGTTTCTGAGACGGTATCACTACTGAAGTAGATTGCCCAACCTTCCTTGCGAGGAGTGGCTGGTGGGTTTGAACCCAGTCAAGTGTCTTAGGCACTATGCTTTCCTTGGCAAATGCTGCCCTTTTTATCTTTTATCCTTGATTCTTCTAATGAGTGTGTACCTCTCTGATGTTATTATTCACGTTCGAGGCCTGTTGTCTTTGTCTTTGAGTCACACTAGTGAGTTCACTTCCAGGCCTGAAGAGTGACTAAGGGCCATGGACTCAGGTGTTCCACCAGTCTCTATCAGACCAGTAAGCTTGGTTGGGTTTCCCCCCAACACACACATTTTTCTCGCACTCTGTCCAGGATCTCCTATTGTAATTCCTTTCAGGGTGGTTGCCTGTGGTAGCAAGATACCACCTGGTTCTTCTGGTCTCAGGGTTGTAGAAGTTGAGGTTCATGTGGTCCACTAGTCCCTTGGACTAATTGTTTCCATACTTTTTTTTTCTTCTCTAGTAATGAACTGTAAAAATGATCTCTGAAAGTATAGTCTTGTTTCTGTGCCTCTTTGATTTTCTTCACTCTTCTTTGGTCCAGATGAGGAGAGACCAATAGTTGCACCTTAGATAGACACTCACGAGCTTAAAAAGACTCCAGTCACTACTCACCAAAGTAGGATATAGAACAGTGTCTTTTTCAATGTTTTTTTTTTTTAATTTGGTCTTCCCTCGGATTATTTCATGACCGCTAAGAGTGAATCCAAACAAACTCTACATGCCTTTGCATTAGTAATAATGAGAGCTATTAGTTACTGAGTACAGACTGTCAGTTGCTAAGCACTCCTCTAGGAGGCTTATGTATGTTTTCTCATTTTATCCTTAGAACTATCCTATGAGGTAGGTTTTATTTTTCCCATTTTACAAATGAGGCTAAGAAAGATTGACCAGCCCAAAGTCATATAGCTAGTGGTTCAGAGAACCGTTGTTTCCCCTTGACTGAACATGTCTAGTTCACCAAATATATAGATTTTTTTTTTTTTTTGCTATATAGATTTTTGGCATAGTGCCTAAGGCATTTGACTGCTAACCATAAGGCTGGTGGTTCAAACCCACTAGCCACTCCTCAGAAGGAAGGTCGGGCAATCTACTTCCGTAGTGATAGTGCCTCAGAAACCCAAGGAGGGGTCACTATGAGTCGGATCCAACTCGACGGCAATGTGTTGTGTTTTGTTTGAGTTGATAAAGATTTTTGAATGCAATAAGCACTCAAGGAATGTTAATAAAACACAAGCGTCATTTTTCTCAATTGTGATCATTCAAAAAAAAAAATTAAATTTGTTCAAGTGTACTGTATTCTTTTGATGATACCCTACCACCTATTTGCAGTTTCAGTACCTTCTTGTTTGTTTGCTTTTAGAATATCTACTTTTTTCCTCTTATACTTTTTAAAAGTACTCTATGGTATATACTTACTTAAAATTAATCTGACTTTAAGAATTTTACATTATCTCTTTATGACTGGAGGCCTTGCAAAAGTAGAGGGAGATAAATTCTTACTTAAACAGGCAGCATAGGACTGAGAGATTCCTGAGAGAGGAGCAAGAAGGAGGTGAGCTGTGGCTTTCTGCATAGATGCATGTTCTGAATACATACTCTGGACCATGGAAAAGGGGAAGTCCCAACTAGAGCATAGTGGTTTTGCTAAATTGAAGAGATGAGATAGTAGTGTAAGAGAAATTGAGGCACCTGGAAACTATGGGATGGAATTCTGGAGAGGAAGGAGCTATACAGAAAATTTCTGTAGAAATATTTACAAGGTAGCCCTTGAGTCTTTGCTGAAAACACATACACCCAGGATCACATTCTAACAGGAGGTTGGGGAAAGAGTGGTCAGGATGCTATGAGCTCACCAGGTCCCAGGGGAGGGAGGTGCTAAGTAGGGAACTCATGCTGATCACTCTGGGCATTTGGTACGGTAAGCCTCCTGGTACTAAACATCTGACTTTTTGACAACTGATACTTGTCTTAGTAAATTTGCCCTCACTTTGAAATGATTGAACCAACCACTACTTACAACAAATTCTTCATCACAATCACCTTCACTTGCTGCATGTGCAACTTTAAAATCATTGAAAAAGCTTTAAGTCTTTTCTTAAAGTAACCCAAACAACCAAACCCACTGCCATGGAATCAGTCCCAACACTTAAAGGGGCAGAGTAGAACTGCCTCATAGAATTTTCACTGTTACAAATCCTAATGGAAGCAGCCTAAGACTGCCTCATCTTTCTCCTGCGGAGTGGCTAATGGATTCAAACTGCTGACCTTTTGATTAGCAGCTGAATGCCTTAACTACTGCACACCAGAACTCCTCTCTTACAGTAAAACACACCACTGCCATAGAGTCCATTTCAACTCATTGCGACCCCCGTAGGGTATGTAAGGCTGTAGATCTTTACAGAAGCAGACTGCCTCATCTTCCTCCTGTGGAGCAGATGGTGGGTTTGAACCACCATCCTTCTGGTTAGCAGCCAAATGCTTTATGCACTGTGGCACCATAGCTCCTTTGCAGTAAACCAAAAAACCAAACTTACTGCCATCGAGTCAATTCCAATTCATAGTGACCCCCTTTGGGTTTCCAAGGCAGTAACCCTTTACACAAGTAGATTGCCCCATTTTCCTTCCACAGAGTGGCTGGTGGGTTTGAACCACCAACCTTCTGGTTAGCAGGCAAGTGCCTTAGGCACCACACCACAAGAGCGTCTTCCTTTGCAGTCAAGTAAGGCTAAATAAAAACTATATGCACCTGTTCCAACTAACCTACAAATTGACGGTGTACTTAGGAACTGATCTCATTAATAACAGGGACAACCTCTGAAAATCCTAGAAGAGCCACACCTTAGTACTGGGGCCAGAATATCCCCAGAGTAAAAGCTACTTTGTTGTTGTTGTTAGGTGCTGTTGAGTAGGTTCTGACTCGTACAACTCCATGTACAACAGAAACACTGCTGGCCCTGCATCATCCTCACAATTGTTGCTTTGTTTGAGCCCATTGTTGCAGCCCCTGTGTCAATCCATCTCATTAAGGATCTGCCTCCTCTTTTTTTGCTGACCCTCTAGTTTACTGAGAATGATGTCCTTCTCCAGGTACTTGTCCCTTCTGGTAGCACGTCCAAAGTAAGAGAGGTGATGTCTTCTGGCTGTGCTTCCTCCAAGACAGATTTGCTCATTCTTCTAGCAGCCCATGGTACATTCAATATTCTTTGCCAGCATCACAATTCAAATGCATCAATGCTTTTGCAGTCTTGCTTATTCATTGTCCAGTTTTACATGCATATGAGATGATTGAAAATAGCAGAGCTTGGGTCAGAAGCATCTTAGTCCTCAAACTGACATCTCTGCCTTTTTTTTTTTTTTTTAACATTTTAAAGAGATATCTTGCAGCAGATTTGCCCAATGCAATACATCATTTGATTTTATAACAGCTACTTCCATTGTCATTGATTGTGGATCCAAATAAAATGCAGTCCTTGACAACTTCAATCTTTTCTCCATTTATCATGATGTTACTTAATGGTCCAGTTGTGAGGAGTTTTGTTTTCTTTATGTTAAGGTGTAATCCATGCTGAAGACTGTGGTCTTTGATCTTCATCAGTAAGTGGTTCAAGTCGTCTTCATTTTCAGCAAGCAAGGTTGTATCATCTGCATATCACGGATTGTTAATGAATCTTCCTCTAATCTTGATGCTGCATTCTTCTTCATATTAGTTTCTCAGATTATTTGCTCAGTATACAGATTGAACACATGGTAAAAAGAAACAATGCTGACGCATACCTTTTCTGATTTTAAGCCATGCAGCATGCCCCTTGTTCTGTTTGAATGCCTGCCTCTTGATCTATGTACAGGTTCCACATTAGCACAATTTAAATATTCTGCAATTCCCATTCTTTGCAATGTTCTCCATAATTTGTTATGATCCACACAGTTATATGCCTTTTCCTAGTCAATAAAACACAGGTAAACATCTTTCTGGTATTCTCTGCTTTCAGCCAAGATCCATCTGACTTCTGAATACGGCTTGAATCTCTGGCAGTTCCCTGTTGATGTACTGTTACAACTGTTTTTGAATTATCTTCAGCAAAGTTTTACTTGTGTGTATTATTAATGATAATGTTTGATAATTTCCACATTGTGTTGGATCACCTTTCTTTGGAATGGACACGTATGTAGATCTCTTACAGTCAGTTGGCCAGGTAACTGTCTTTCAAATTTCTTGGTACAGAGTAGTGAGTGAGTTTCTAGGGTTGCATCAGTTTGTTAAAGATTTCAGTGGGTATTCCGTCAATTCCTTGAGCCTTGTTTTTCACCAGTGCCTTCAGTGCAGCTTGGACTTCTTCCTTCACTTGATTGTATGCTACCTCTTGAACTGGTTGAATGTTGACCAGTTTTTTTTGATACAGTGACTCTGTGTATTCCTTCCATCTTTTTGTTATGCTTACTTCCTCAAAGACTACTGTAGACCCACCCTAACAAAGCTTAAAAATAAGCCTCAGAAGTACTAAACTAAAACACAGCGCAACTGCCTACCAAAACAAAGCCCAACACATTTGCAAAGAAAACAGTAGCCAGACTCAACAATATAAAATTCACAATGGCCTAGCATCCAATCAAAAGTTACTAGACATGCCAAGAAGCAGGAAAGTGTGACCCATAACTAGGAGAAATATCAATCATTAGAAACAGACCAAATAACAGAGATGATAAAACTAGAAGACACGGATATTGAAATAGTTGTTATAAATATGTTGAAGTATATAAAGGAAAACATGAATGTACTAGTGAGTTTTAGCCTTTGTAAATAATAGAGTATGATTGCAGTCTCTCTTGTTTTTACTATATTTCTTCTATCCATAGTGTTAATGATTTGGTAATATTTGAGTATTCTCTTATAAGTTTTAGTTTTATAATCATAGCATTTTAGGGTTGAAGAGACTGTTTAAAGATCATCTTGTCCAACCTTCTCATATTATAGAAAAAGCAGTATTTATTTCATTGGTTCTGTGATGTACTTTGTTCACATTTCAACATCTCTTGAATTGTAATATATCTTATCAGTGACTTATTAGACTTTATGAAATATTGTAGAAGCCCATTAGAATTACAACTTTTCTGTAAATACTTAGTGGTAGAGTTTAAGATTTCTATTTTTCATAATTCCAGCCTTCTCTTTATTCTTTATATCCAAATTCTGCCCAGTAGATCTCTCTTCTAGGATGTCTGTTCAGTCCCTTCAATTCACAGTCATCTTTTTCACCCTTTTTATTGTTATCATTGACTGCACTAATTATTTGATAATTTTTCATGTTCTGCCTTGTGACATCTCTTGTATTTTATATTGAACTTTTATTTCCTATACTGTTACTTAGCTATGGTTTTGTCTCTTCAATTAAATTATAAGCTTTTGAAGTCAAAGGAGGGATTTTATATTTGTGTCTTCTGGTATCTACTTGATAAATAATTATGAAATGATTGATAAGGGTATGGTGGTAGTTAAGTTGTGTGTCAACTTGGCTGGGCCTGGTTTTGAGGGGCTGGGTAGCTGAATGTAGTTATTTCCTGTGATGAGACTGGTAATCTACTTCATTGTGGAATTTACTGGAGCAGCTGAGCAGCTGCCTTAGGGGTGTGGTCTGCTTCCAGTATATAAGGTCTCTGCAGCTTTTTGGCACGCTTGGATCCTGCATGTAGCCGAGTCTTCATTCAGCAGCCTTCTATGTTGTCTGCCGATCTTAGGATTGTTACTGGACTTGAACCAGTGGCCTGCCATGTTGTGTGATAATCTTGGGACTGTGTCATTTTACTTGTCAACCTTGGGCTTGTTAGCCTCAGCAGCCAGGAGCTGCCTGAGTGAAAAGACACCTCTAGCTCCAGTAGGCTGGGAGCAAGAGGCAGAGCTGAAGCCCAAGGTCAAGGGACTTTCACCCATCTCCTAGAGCTGGCACTTTGAATTCAGACTTCTAGTCTCCTAAACTATAAAAGAATAAATCTCTGTTTGTTAAAGTCACCCACTTGTGTTATTTTGTGTTAGAGCAGCACTAGAGAGAACCCAAACAGGTATTATAATTAGTAATTAACCATTAATACAGCCTGAAGCTTACTCAGAGACAGTATCATATAATGGTTAAGAGAACTACATACACAACATTTATACTAGTGCCTGGCACAGAGTTATATGCTAGATCTATGCTAATTACTTCTCAGGGCTTTGAACTGGTTCATTCAGGTTCCTCCTCTGCTAAGAATTTGCATTTCCACTGCAGATATACTGAATCAGAATCTATAGTTTAACAGGATCCTCAGGTGATTCTTACGTATACCTGAGATCGATAAGAATCACCTGGGGATCTTGGTAAAATGTAGATTCTGTTTCAGTATATCTCCGGTGTTAATGCATATTTTCAGCAGGAAGTCAAACTGGAACGAGCCAGTTTGAAGCCCTGTTATTACTGTTTCTACTGTTGCTACCATTGTCACTATCACTACTACTACTTCTTTAATGATGTGTCCTGTGCCAGGCACTGTGCTGAACGTTTTATAATCCATTATTTAATTTTTCTTCACACCAGCTTTAGGAACTAAGATCATTATACTGATTTGACAGGGAAGGCAACAGTGGGAGATGAGTCTGCTTGCCAAGGTCCCCAAAGCCATAAAGTGGCAGTGCTGGATTGAAACTCACACTTCTATCTCTTAAAGTCCATACTCTTGCTGTTTTACCCCTCCATTAGATTTTGAAGGCTTTGATAACTGTCTTGTAAACAGGGTAGAAAAAAAAGGAATAGATACTTATTTTCCCCTCTGCTCAAGGACTTTTTCTTTAAAACCCCATGTCTTGAGTGGTGAATAGACCTTGTGAGAGGAAGTAGATGTACAGCTGCCCTTTGCTGCTGACTCGTAGTCAGTTTCTGGCAGCTTGGCTGTTAGTGACAGATGAGTGTGTGACACTTTTTCAGGAATGAATTCTTGTTACAACTGGCAGGATAGAATAGTTGATGTGGAATTGCATGGCAGTTTGCTCCATAATTCTACTCCCTGTTGCTTAGATATAGTTGTGATTGCTAGGGCTCTCTCACTTAAGTTGGTGTATTAACAGTTCCATCTCAGGGATGCTGCTTCTGCCTGCTCCATGACCACATGGTGTGCTTGTATATTGCCCTGAACTGTCAGCAAAACATTTTGCTGAATTTCCTTTTTTGTTGTTGATCTGCAACCTTCTTTTTCCTGGCCTTTCTCAGTTGTGTAAAGTCAGTTTCTTCTTTGGCCTTTCCATCCTAGAAAGGCTTTTGGTCTCTCCACCCCAGCTACTGTAGAGAGAAGCTTGAAATATGAACTGAAGACATCACAGAGATTAAAATGGCTGGATGAAGTAAGGCCTGATGTATGATTTGGTTCTAATTATCTCTTTCTTCCCTCATTTTCAAACCTGCCCCTATACTTAATCCACCAATGAGTGTTCTGGTGCCTTGTCTGTGGGGTGCTAACCTCTAGTGTAGTAACTCACTGCTATTTGCATGAACCAGGAGACAAAGGTTACAGCCTAGGCCCACTCCCTCCATCACTGACTAGGGTGGTAAAGTTGGATTAGACACTCTTCCATAAAAACCAGCTGTATATTCCTATATGATATTGGACTCTTGGCTCTCCATTTGTCTGGAAGTCTAAAAGCCACATGTGCATGAATAATAACATGAACAACTCCCATAATTTGCTGCAGCATCTCCCTGAATTTATGAACCACCAAGGAAATGGCTCACACCGTTGCAGAGGCTGTTGTTGTTGTTGTTGTTATGTGCTGTCGAGTTGGTCCCGACTCATAGCGACCCTTCCTTGGGTTGCCGAGGCAATATCACTACAGAAGTAGATTGCCCCATCTTCCTTCTGAGGAGTGTCTGATGGGTTTGAACTGCCAGCCTTCTGGTTAGCGTCAAGTGCCTTAGGCACTACACTAAGAGCTCCTGTTGTGGAGGCTAGCAAGTCCCAGATCTTTGGGTCAGGTGTCAACCTGGTGGATTCTCCTCACCCATGTGGTTGCAAGGGCTGATGAACCCAAATTGGCAGGGCAGATGACAAGCTCCTGGCTCCCAAGGCTGTGGAAGCTGGTAAATCAGGTCAGATGATAGGCTGCTGGTTCAAGTCCCAAGAACTGGAGGTCAGATGATGATAAATGAGAGAGAAGTTGCCGGAGTATTAATATGTATTGAATGCTAATCATATCCTCAAAGAAACGTAAGTGTGGTGCCTTGAGTCACATCTTCTAGTAGGGTGTTGACTCAAAAGACTTCCCACCCTAATATTCATTAACATAACAGGCAATTCACTCCAAAATGGAACCATAACGACGGCATAAAGGGTAGGATATATATGATACATCACAAAATGAAGGACTATGGCTAAAAAACGAAACTCGCTGCCTTGAGTCGATCCCAAGGAGTGGCTGGTGGGTTTGAACAGCCAGCCTTCTGGTTAGCAGTCACATGCCGTAGGCACTATGCCACCAGGCTAGAAGGGTCATATTAAGTAATTCACTGCACTGTACATGCGCAGGTCTTCCCAAGGACCATGAATCAGGCCAAGGTACTTGGAGAAGTACACATTTTTACATTTGTCCTTTTGTCTTTTAAATTTTTGGTCACCACCAACTGGAGATCACTCTCTTCAGTCATTGTCTGTAAGTTAAAAAAAAGAAAGTGTTTGAAAATGAAGAGCTTTATTGAATCGTGTGAATTATTGACATATTTCTAGTAATTTTGTGATTGATTTGTTGAGGTTTGACACTTTTCTTTATTCTGTCTGTGGGTGTTTGTTTTTCAGAGCAGCTTGATTATTTTTGTTCATGTTAAACTCCATGTGAATTTAACGTTCAGTTGGTAACTTATTGCTGAAAGAGATCTGGAACTTGAGTACCCATAAATGTTTAGGTTAAGATTTCTCCATTTATGAGTATGAATAAAATAATGCTTCTAAATTTATATTTAGCCATTGAAAGTAAAAGTAATCTCATTTAGATGGATAGTTTGAAGTATTTCAAACCATGGCATTTTGATTTGGGTATTGCTAGAAGTTGGTATTAGATTGGGAAAGTGAAAATGAACATCTGTCTGTGACTGGAAGTCATCAGTGGCAACATTGTAGATCTTATGTAATTTAAATGAATCCATGACAGGGAACTTGGGCCAAGATGAAGACATAAGAAATACTTTCTGTGAATAAATCTTTTCTTAGGAGCTCAGAGTACTTTGCAAACAAAATCTCAGTTTCATATAGCATCTCTCAGGCATTTTTTAGCATAGCTAACAGCTGAACTAAAAGGATGAATTTAAAAATTTTCTTCAATTGCCAGTTATCATTAGGTTGTAAACTAGAATCTAGGTTTCTGACCCACAGTCTAAATGTCTTTTCTTTTGGACAACCAGATGGATTCTACTAAAAAAAAAAATAATAAAAATAAGCCTAATTTTGGCCAGTTTAAAGGCAGTTTTCTTTGGAAAAGTTGATACTAGAAGAAACCAATTTTGAAGGTAAAAGTGATTCCCCAGTTTTACCTTTGAGAGCAAAGCTATGATTAGAGACTGAAGAATAATAAAGGTAAGAACAAAAAGTGGTATTGCCCCCAAAAGATAATAGAAAGTTATAGAATTACCAGGTGTGAGAATGGCTCTTGATGGATGTATAGTGTGCTCAAAGTATGAGATGCTGGAGTTTAGAAGTCCTGTTTTCTGAGCTACTGTCCCAACACAAATCACGACAGGAAGGAGCCTTATATTTATGTACTGTAGGTCTAGAACTGGTATCATTCCTTTGTGAAACTGGGAATTTCTCCTGGTTAGATCAAAAGTAAGCTCTTTGCTTGGTTTTCCCAGTCAGATATTTTCTCTGTCCAACCCAGGAGTTCCATTTCTGTCTTGCTAGCTCTTTTGGACATTACTCTAGTGACCTAAACTGATTTGTCAGTAATTCCTTGTGTTTGGAGAGAATCTGGTTATATTTGTAGGTTCAGCTCCACCCTGTATTTCAACAGGAAATGGGTGGGTGCTTAAGCCTATAATGAGGCATTTCGCCTTGTGTTTGCTGCATGGTAGTGAGAATTGCTATAAAAACCAAAAACCCACTGCCATCGAGTCTGTTCCAACTCATAGCAGATATGCAACAGTAAATTCATACCTTTAAAAAAAAAAAACATTTTAATAGACTACAGTAAAAGAAGAGCCTATGTATCTGCTGTCATTCTGAAGTCAAATGATTATTTTGACTTTTCCACTGAAATTCTTGAACACCTGTGGTATGCATATTTATTTAACATAAATAAAGAAATCTATCTCTCGAAAGAGCAAATTGGCCTACAAGTAAACCTCTTTTCATATTTGTTGTTGTTGTTAACTGCCGTCGAGTCGTTTCCTACTCATAGCGACCCCAAGCACAGCAGAACAAAACACTGCCCAATCCCGCGCCAGCCCCACAATCCCTGCTATACTTGAGTCCATCATCGCAGCATCAATCCATCTCCTTGAAGGCCTCCCCCTCTTTCGTCGACCCTCCACCCTACCAAGCATGACATCCTTCTCCAGGGAATGGTCCCTTCTTACAACATGACCAAAATAGGTGAGACGAAGTCTGGCCATTCTTGCTTCCAAGGAGCATTCTGGCTGCACTTCCTCCAGGACAGATCTGTTCGTTCTTTTAGCAGTCCACGGTACTTTCAGCATTCTTCGCCAGCACCACAACTCAAAAGCATCAACTCTTCTTCGGTCTTCCTTATTCATTGTCCAGCTCTCACATGCATACCAGGCGATTGGAAATATCATGGCTTGTGTCAGGCGCACCTTAGTCCTCAATGAGATATCCTTGCTCCTCAGCACTTGAAACAGTTCCTTCGCAGTTGACTTTCCCAGTGCTACACGTCGTCTAATGTCCTGACTGCTGCTTCCATTGGCATCGATTGTAGAACCAAGCAACGTGAATTCCTTGACAACCTCAATCTTTTCTCCATTTATTGTGATGCTGCTCATTGGTCCAGTTGTGAGGATTTTTGTTTTCTTTATGTTGAGATGTAATCCATACTTTTCATATGCACCCATTCAAAGTGCTGTTAACTGTAGAAACAGTGGGAAATGCTGAAGTGAAAGCAGAAGTCCTAGTTGCCACACACACAACATCCCCTGCTGCTGATGATCAGCATTTGAGTATGTTGCAAAGAGGAACTGCCTTGAGAAGCATTTCTGTTGTGGTTGTTGCTGTAGCTGAGATACACTTGCTGTTTTGGATGTGACCATAGAATTTGCAAGAATTATCAGTGACCATGTCTCTAAATGAAGCATTATTTATTTATTTATATTTAGTAAAAAGTTAATAATAAGCATTGTTGCAAGAATGAGCAATCACCTGTCTTGTGTCCTGATAATAACAGGAATCAGAGTGTGGGGTATGGATAGCTGAGTGCCTCCTCCCACCATCTCACAAGTAGCCTTTTCTTATTATCTTCTTCACCTCACAGCCCTCCAGTCCCACATCCATCCTAGGCTGTTGGGATCAGAGTTGTGAGAGTTCAGTGGATTGAGTGGCTGTTAAAAGTCTCCTTTCTACTTAACACTAACCAAAACCTCGAGCTTTGGTAGAGTCATTCACCCAATGATTCCATAGTGTGACATCTAAATATTCCAAGATAAAGTTAAAATACACAGACATGAGAATCTAAGTGTTTGAGGGGACCTGAAAGAGCATTTCATCTAGTTCTTAGTTCAAAGCATGGATCTCTTCAGGCACTAATAGTCCAGACTGGTCAGTATACTGCCAGGCCTTGGTCAGGAAGTAATATGGTAAGATTTTATATGTGTTCTCAGACTCATTCTTAAGTCCCTTATGTTGAAAATAGCCAGAGGTGAAGACAGGCACTGTTGCTTGGTCTGATATGAATGTCTGGAGCAGGCCCCAAAAGCTACTTTTACCTTTGGATTTCTTTGGGTAGCCAACTCCCAGATCAGTCTAAGAAACTTGCAGGGTATAAATAACTTAACTCAGGGCCCTATACAGAATGTCCTGTAGGCCATTCTGGATCCCACAGTTCTGAGATCAGGTGAATCTAGGCCTGGAGAAGAGGGCCTGATCATAGTTGTGATCCACCCCTTTCTAAAGTCCCTACACCTGCTGTGTTTAAGTGCAAATGGATGTTGGCCAAGTGAGGAGGTTATAGCAGAAGTAGTCTAGGAAATTTAGAGCTGGGAAGCTTTTAAAGATCTTCTAGTTGAGTTTTTTTATTATTTTGCAGATGAGGAAACTGATGCCCAGAGTAAGAATTAAATTTTCTTACAGTCTAGGAATTTCTCGCCCAGTGTGCTCTATAGGTGGTCATCAAGAAGATAAGGTTGGGGAACTCATAACCTCTGTCTTAGGCTGGGTTATCTAAAGAGGCAAAACCAGTAAAGAGAGAGAAAGAGAGTGTGTGTGTGTATGTGCGCGTGTGCACACATATGCGCGTACGCATAGATACAGAATCTCAAGAAAGTGGTGTATGCAATTGTGGAGGGTGGCAAATCCTAAATCCATCAGCCTGGAGGCTTCTCCTGATTCATGTGGTTGCAAGAGCTGACAAACTCAAAATCAGCACAACCCAAAACAGGCTACGGGCTGTTAGCTTACGAAGCTACAGAAGCCCGGAATCCCACAGTCATCAGGGTCAGATGGCAGGCTACTGGCGCACAGGGTTGTGGAATCAGCAGATCACACAACGGGCTGTTAGCTAAAGTCCCAAGAACCTGAGGTCATGATGATGAGCCAGATGCGGGATCCAGAGCAAAAAAGAGCCTGGCCAGAGCATATATGCATATATAATGCAGGCCACACCCCTAAGGAAATCCCCCCCTACATCAGAGTAAAGGTGGGACTTGAGTAGGGTGGGACTTGAGTTATGCCCTCTTGTGAAGCTGTGACTCAAGATACATCCATATTAATCCTACCTCATTAACATAGAAGCTAGGATTTATAACACATAAAATGGAAGATAATTACATCAGATCATAAAATGGAGCATAATCACACAATACTGGGAATCATGGCCTAGCTGAGTTAACATATAACATTAGCCATCACAGCCTCTAAAGAGAAGAACATATTCTAATGTAGGACAGCACTAATTAAAATGAATTAACTAAATTGAAATCTGCTTCCCTGTAACTTTTATCTTCTCAGTGGTTCTAATTTAATTCCTCTCCTATGTAACATCCCCTAAGGAAGATTTTCTCAGATCTCCAAATTAGCAAATACCACTAAAGTATAAAATTTCCCTAACCAGTGTATCACTGAAAAAGACCTATTGATTCTATAAAGACAGGGCATTCTACCTTTCATGTATCCAAAACTTTTTTTCTAGCTAAGAATAATGATTTTCTTGATTTTCTTGGTTTTCTCTACTTTCTCTTCATTTCTGTCACTGGCACTAGCATTTAGTTCTTTTCATGCCATTTTTTATAAAGAACAAACTGTGTGTGTGTGTGTGTGTGTGTAATTTGAGTGAAAATGTACAGAGCAAATTCATTTTCCATACAGCAGTTCGCATATACTTTGTCTCATGACATTGATTACAATTTACCACAATGCA